>NW_017731437.1:1188770-1202611 GCF_001890085.2 Hipposideros armiger
CCTGCCAATATCTGTGTATATTAGAGATGGATATGAAATAGCATATATTTAACTATAAAAACACGCACGCTGAAGATGAGATGGGAACACAGAAATAGCAGCAGTTGTGCTGCGATGGCTGACTTCGAATATTTTTTATCTACTCAAGGTTGGACTAATGTTGCTGCTTTCTCTTGCCAATATTACCAAAATTTTAGCCAATCCTGAACTGCCTTAGAAGGGGTGGCTATGGCCTGGATACCCAAAAGTCAAACTTCTAACTATACTAAAACTCAAGTTTGAGAATAATCTTCTTAAAAATGAAGGGATTGAGAAGTACAAATTGGTAGTCATGAAATCATCAGAGGGGTGTAAAGTACAGCATAGAGAATAAAGTCAGTAATGCTGTAATAAACATGTATAGTGCCAGGTGGGCACTAAACTAATCGGGGCATCACTTCATGAATGATATCCATGTCTAACCACTATGCTGTACACCTGAGACTAATATAATATTGAATGCCAACTGTAACTGAAGAATACAGGTTGCACAAAGCTCGACCAGTCATCACAAGACTGAGGTGATCTTCAATTTGAAAGGTAAAGGCTTCACGTGCAGCTGCAAAAGGCTTTCACTTGGTCTAATTCAGCCCCAACTTTTACAAATGGGGCAAAAAGACCTCCCCTATATATGTTTTTATGTTCTAATTATGTGTAAAAAACAAGAAAAAGATAAATTCAGATAAAACACCCCTACACCTTCTCCTCCCACATGAGAAACTCTTCCCTCACTAACCCACTGAATTAGAGCTGACTCCTCTGCCAGGACTATTTGTTTCAATCAAGGCTCTGCTTATCCAGGTCCTTACCAGGGCCCGGGACCCTGCTTGTGTACTTTGCTAAGTGAAATGACATTTAGCCACTCACCAAAGCCGAACAAAACCATCCTATCACTAGCCTTCCTGTTGAATCTAACAGGACATGTGGGAAAGTTCAAGGAACGTGAGTTTTGGAGTCAAAGGGGCATGGTTTTACATGCGGGCATTCCCTTCTATCAGGTATATGGATGTGGGCATTATAGAGTCTCTCTGAGACCGGTTTTCCACCTGTAAAACGGGAGTGTCCCCCACCTCATAGGGTTAGAACAATAAAAACTTAAGAGCCTGAAGCAGCATGTCTGGGACATTAAGGTGGGGGTGGGGGTGGGGTCATGATCCTCCTTTGCTCATCCCTAGGGTATCTCTGTCCAGGTGACCACTAGGTATTTCAAAAGTTTTGTGGGGCCGGCCAAGTGGCTCAGTTGGTTAACAGCTTGCTCAAGAGGGCAAGCTCTGAGCCACAGGGTCGCCAGTTTGATTCCCACATGGGCCAGTGAGCTGTGCTTGAGCTGAGCTGCCGCTGAACTGCCAACAGGTGGCAGGATGGCTCAGCTAGTGAGAGCACATGCTCCTATTAACAAGGTTGCCTGTTCTAGATGGTGGGCTATGCCTACCCCGCAACTAAAGACTGAACTTGGCACCCTGAGCTGAGCTGCTGCCCGGGTGGCTCAAAGGATAGAGCGTGTGCTCTTAACAACAAGGCTGCTGGTTCGACTCCCACATGGGATGGTGGCTACGCCCACCCGCAACTAAAACTGAACTCGACACCTTGAGCTGAGCTGCCGCCCGGATAGCTCAGTGGATAGAGCATGCGCTCTTAACAACAAGTCTGCTGGTTCGACTCCCACATGGGATGGTGGCTATGTCCACCCGCAACTAAGATTGAACACAGCACCTTGAGCTGAGTCTACTGGACTTGGAGCTGAGCTAGCTGCGCCCTCCACAACTAAGACTGAAGGACAACAACTAGGCTGTTCCCCTCCCTCAATTCCCCAATAAAATCTTAAAAAAAAAAAAAAAAAAGTTTTGTGAAATGATTTGTAAGAACGTGAAAAAGCCTTACAAATACATTAATGAAAACAGGATACAAAATCGGATCTCAGTATAATCACAAGGAAAACGTATATAACATCTCATAAATACGAAAAAGATTAAAAGGAAATATACTGTTTTCCTTTTAGTACAGCACAGGATCAATGAAGGTATATGGGAAGTGAGACTATAGTTTGATTGTCTTAAAACATCATTTATATTTGCAAAACTTTAAGCTGAATAACTTTGAAAACTTAATAACTGTTAGCTTTTCTTGTCCTTTATCTGACATATTCTGTGGCCTCATCCCTAAAGTGCCCCCATTTAATTGGCCCCTACGGGCCTCCCTCCACCCCTATTCTAGCCAGTATCCCTGCCTCGTTGTGACCAAAGGCAGCTTTCTTCCAGCATGTATCACTTTAAAACAAAAGAATTAACCCAATCACAAAATCGAAATGGTTGCCAGCAGAGCCCTAGTCCAGAAGAGATTCCATCATACCATAGCGTCAATGAAATGCCCTCAGAAAATTTCTCGATCTTTTAGTTTAAGGCAAAAAACCCAACTTTCTGGTATTCTAGTCTTCTGTGCTTTAAGCAAATAAAAAGGCAATGAGTGGGCAATATGCAACACAGACAAAGGCACAAAGAAATTCAATTGCTGAAAGCTGCCCCCAACCCAAAGGAGCTATTTTGGAACAAGTCACTGAAAAGTCTGGGTGCTTAAAACCACTCGTCAGTACAACTAACAAAGCACCTCATCTAATTATTCAGGGTGCAGCAGCTTACTGTGAAGTCTTATGAAACACCACTGGTCCCTGGCGAGGCTGCAGCCACACTCAGCAGCCTGGCCTTTTATTTAGATGCTCTTCACCTCATATGGAGGAGAAGCTCTACAAAGTGCCCTCATCACTGTCTACGTTGTACAAACCAAGATCGCCAGGATCGCTCAACTTTTGGACCTCATTTGGTTGTTCACACAAATAGGCAACAATTAAGTCAGTAAGCAGCATCAAGTGGTGAGCTTTGCATAAATATTACATACACATCGCACACCAACCAAGACAGTCCGGCTTAGCTGGGCTCTGCGTCAAAGGCCCACGAACATGAGGCGGCCCCTTTAAGGCTAGGACACGAGGTCAGAGAAACACGAGGGACATGACAGCTAAGCTGCCGCACTACCTGCTGGGCCAAAAGTTACTCCTCACCGTAAGCCAGCCTCTTACTGCTTCCATTTTTCTGTTGATGACTGTCACTGTCAATTTCTTTGCCCTTTAAACATAAGAAGTTCTCTATAAACGCAGCTTTTAAAATAATTTCAGCCAACAGGGTGCAGTCTTGAGACTGTTACCAAATACCCAACAGTATTAAGATGCATTTGTGTGCTGTGATAAATGAACACTGGCAAAATACTACATCTTAAACAAGGACAACCTTCAGACATGTGCAGAAGAGAGAGCAGGTGCTTCCTTCTTACCTGGGCAATGGCGGCCTCGTTGTCAGCTAATCCCAATAAAAAGATCCTCACTTTGTCGATCTTCACTGGAACGGTTCTCCCTCTCCACTCCACCTCGCTCATGGTAGCTGCCTGCTTGGCTCGCGTCTGTGTGATCAATGCCTGGAAAGGAGTTTTAAACAGTTCAAGTTTTAACTGTGGATAGGAGTGACCGAGGTGAAATAATAGGAAATGATTATTTCTCTCTTTCTATAACCAACATATTCTTCCTTATAAGGTAGAGCATATACAAATTTAGATTTTAATTCCTCCTTGGTATAATGTATCTTAGCTTACAGAAACTCAAATTGTTAAAAGGACATGATAGAAGGTTAAAAAGCCCAACACGAAGTTTTGGTAAGGATGTCAGAAGAAAAGCATATCTATATATACCACAAGCAGAAATGTAAATTAGTAGACACTTAAGATATTTGTCGATATGTACCAAAAGCTTCCAAAACATTCAATTCCACTTTTAGGAATTTATCCTAAGGAAATAACTAAGAATGTGTACAAAAACTGGGCATACAGATATTCACGGTAACACTGTTTACCACTTAATAATGGTGAAATGGTTCAATAAAAGGAGTACCATGCAGCTAACAAAAGACGATGATGTGGAAACGTATGTACTGAAATGGAAAAACTGCATGTGACATGATAATTAAAACAAATGTTAGGGCCGGCTGATTGGCTCAGTTGGTTAAGAGCTCGCTCAAGCGTTTGAGCTCTGAGCAACAGCGGTTCGATTCCCAGCCCGAGTTGAGCTGCTGCTGAGCTGCCAACAGGTGGCAGGATGGCTCAGCTAAAAAAAAAAAAAAAAAAAAATGTTACTAAACAGTGCATACGGAAATCCCATTTTTAAAATACAAGCCTTTTTCCCCACACATACCAAAGTCTACAAGATCTTCATCACATTATTAATAGTGGTTACCTCTGGGTGGTAACCCATGTCATTCTATTTCCCCTCCATCTTTTGTATTCCCCACTTTCTCTATGAGCCTATATTGCTTAGAAAATAAATGTAACATGTTAAAAAAAAGTTGAATACTTAAAAATATTAAATGAAAGGGGTGACCAGTTAGCTCAGTTGGTTAGAGCATCATGCTGATAACACCAAGGTTATGGGTTTGATAACCACGTGGGCCACTGTGAGCTGTGCCCTCCTTAAGGGAGTCAACTGTGCCATTGTGGCATGAAAGCATTGTGTAACCAATGACCATGGCTGTTCCCCAATAAAATTAAAAAAACAAAACACACACAAAAAAGAAAATAATTCAATGAAAACGGTTTTTTGTTAAAAATGTAGATATAAATATGCATATATTAATTGCAATTATATTGGGTTGGTATTGTGGATTACTTCTTTTTCTGGCCTTTTTCAAACCAAAGACTTGTCACAAAAATGTACATACTAGATTACCTCCAATTTTTCTGCCAGGAGACCCTCGGTGCCCCCAGACCTCAATCTCATCTGCATGAGTTCATTGATAGCTGACTGGTCCCCTGAAAAAGACAGAGAGATTGAGTGGACAATCCTCAAGGGTCTGGTCTGTATTCTCGAGAACCACTAGGTTCAAGGCTGACTTGAAAGAGCTCCACCCTCCACAAGCACGTTGCAGTGAATCCCAGTCTTTGCACAAAGCTCGTGGGGGTGAAGAAGATGGCATGATGGGAGCAAAAGCAAAGGAACTGCCTTCTGCGATTCTGAGCAGGGCTGACTTGGACAGCTCTACCTTTTTCATTAACAAAAACCCATGTCAAGGACGGATGCAAGGGAAAGGGAAGAAAGTGAAATACACTCTCTGGGCTCTCTGAGATGGGCTACCACCAGGCCGCCCCCAATGCCAACGTGGTCCCTGCTCACCAATGTTATAGGCACAGTAGCGGATGTTGGGCGAGATCTCCTCCACACGCTGGTTGTACAGCACAGCCTGCTCTTCCGTGAATGCGCTGGCGAGCTTCTCGTAGATTGTTCTGTGAAGAAAGCAAATCACATTACACAGCAGCCTTTAAGAAAACCAACTCACAAGGAACACAGTAGCTACAAAAAAACATAGCACTTTGAGGCCCTTCTTCCAACTACCAGAACTGGCATGTTCTAAGGATGAAAGAGAAGAATCAACATTTCTAAAGGGAGAAAAAAAAAAAAAGAAATTGTACTACCTTTCACAGAGTCAATCATCAGCTGATTTGCAGCTTGAACTTGACTATCTAGAATCAAAACTGGCCACAGCCTTTGGACAGGAGGACTTACTTGCATTTGTTAAAAGCCTCGATGGCAGCTTTCCACTCTTGATGTTCAAAACGCAGCATTCCTGAGAGGTAAGCTGTGTAAGCCTGGGAGGCGACAGGAAAAGAAAAACTGATTCAACACCTATGGACCAGTGTTACAGCTCAATCTCCTCTACTTGCTTTGAACTTGGATATCAAGAATAGAGAGCTAATCAGGTTGATTTTTAAAGAGAAAAACTTTTCACTAATAAAATGGGACACACAGGTAAATTGTTATGATTCATTTACTTCAAATGAACTTCAAAATAAAGGAAATTTATTTTCTTCATTTGACTTAACAACGAGCTTCGGGACTATAACATAAGTATCAAAAGTTGAATATAAACTTGCAATGTCGATCTCTTTTAAAAAATTATTTTGTGAACTCTCCCAGATGCAAGCTTTCCATCTATGTATCAAAAGAAACATGAGCTTTCTTTAAAAGTTAGAGCTAATGATTAAAAACGAGGGGCTCAAAAACAAGAGACACCATCTTCATCTTGAAAAAGCAGGATCAAGTTTTTTCCTCGCCTGACTATCCATTTATAATGTAAAAAACTCTGATCTGTTTAACTGTATTGTTCTTAGGTCTCGTCTCCACTCTCCACAGTGGAGCGCAGCTGACGTGAAGACACCGACCTGAGCCTCTAGCTTGGTCTTGGCGTCCACACGGCTGCTCTCACACAAGCGTTCCAATTCCTCTGCGTGCTTCACGGCTTTGCGTAGGCGAGACAACAAATGGAACCGTTTTCGGGGTTCAGTGTTGGCTTCCTGTTTGAGCTGCATGGCATAGCTCCAGGCTCTTTCAGCATCCATCAGAACCAGAAGCAAATATCTAAACCAGAGACAAGAACAAACGAGCTGAACAAATAAGGCCAGGAGCAGCAGATTCAGACATTCTCTAAGGCCACCTTCAGCCTCTCTACTTCTCTCTGCACAGTGCCTGGCTCTCTTCCTAACTGCTCCTCTCACAGTATCAACCATGACTCCCAAATCCACATCTCTGCTCCCAACTCAGGCTGTACCTCAGGTTTCTGATCACTTACCAGACACAACTCACTGGAAAGTCTGTTCCCACCTCAAACTCAGCAAACCCAAACTGACCCCTCCCAAATTTTAGCAAGTAGAGGCAGTCCAGGAACAAGTCTGGCCTCATCTTTCAATCAATACCTCCCTCATCCCAAACCAGCTGGAAACCAAGGCCTGAAGAAGCAATACATTGAAGCGGTTAAGAAGGAGGCTCTACAGCAGCGTTTCTCAACCTGTGGGTTGCGACCCCTTTGGGGGTCGAACGACCCTTTCACAGGGGTCGCCGGGTACTCGTATGTGGGTGTATCTGCATGTGGGCCTGGAGATGGACAGAGGAGCGGTGTCTCGGTTCCTAAGACCATCGAAAATATGTGTTTTCTGATGGTCTTAGGTGACCCCTGTGAAAGGTTGAGAACTGCTGCTCTACAGTCTGGGGGTGGAATTTCAGTGCCATCACTCACTTGCTGTGTGACTTTGTGCAAAGTCCTAACCTTTCTGTGCCTTACTCTCCCATGCAGTAATACTGTAACACACTTAGACCAGAGCCTAGCACTTACTAAGTGCTAAATAAGTTAGCTACTTTATTATTATTATGGTGACTCTATTTTTTTTAAAGATTTTTTATTGGGGAATTGGGGCAGGGGAACAGACAAGTTGCTGTTCTTTTGTTCTTCTGTCTAATTGTGGAGGACTTTGCTTCACTGGCCCATGTTAGTATTATCATTGCGCTCTTCCCGGGTAAGTCAGGTCGGTCGCCGGCCTCTGGACGGCTGCTCACAGCGGCTCTTGGCAGCTCACACCGGCTGCTGACCACTCACGCTGGCTGCTGGCCACTCACAGTAGCTTATGGCAGCCCACTGCAGCAGAGGCTGCAGCCTATGCCGTCACCGGCGACTCACGGCAGCCCAGCTCCAGGTCGAGCTGCTGTTCACCATCTTAGCTGTAGAGGGCACAGCGTCACTGGCCCTCATGTGGAATCCAAACCGAGACCCTGCTGCTCAGAGCTGGCGTCAAAAGCCAACTCTTAACCAATGCACCACTCGGCAGCCCCGGTGACTCTTTCTTTAAACCACTACCTTGATTAATCTTCCTTAAACATCAGTTTAATCTTCTCTCTCCAAAATAAGGAACTTTGCTATCATAAGAGACTCCTCCTGACTCGATCTCATCAGATTTAATCAATACATCTGGCCCCTCCCATCTCGGTCGCTATGCGCTAGTTCTGTCTCCACACACAAGCTCCCAGCCTCTTTGCTGCCTGAGCAGAGGAGCTGCTGTCCAGAGCATGGCAGTTCCTGGTGCGCATTCACAGACGCCACGGCATGATGTTTCCCGACACAGAATGGTCTTTCCTCTCGCAAATCCTTCAGGGCCCAGCCTCCTCCATGCAGGCTTCCTGGCTTGCCCAAGCTAACCACTCCCTTCCAAGACTTCAGAAAGCTGAAGAGTAAATGACACCCAATATGGCAGTTTCGCTTTCGTGTGGTGTTCCCTGTTTTGTACTTGACCAACATCTCGCAACAAGATCACAATGAGCGAGTTTCAAGAACTACGCCTCCCCACCCTTCTACATCCAATGTGGTGCTCAGCTCAGTCCTGGCCACATACTAGGCCAGGGGGCAGCAAACGTTTTCTGTAAAGGGCCCAGCAGTAAATATTTCAGGCTTTGTAGGACATATGGTCTCTGTCACAAAAACTGTTACTATAGCACAAAAGCACCTGTAATCAATACCTAAACAAATGGTGTGGTTGTGTTCTAGTAAAATTTAATTTACAAAAAAGGGTGGCAGGAGGACCAATTTGGCCCACATGCCGAAATCTGAAGAACTGTCCTAGAGACCGTCAACATATGTTGCTTGACAGGTTAACCCTTCAGCAAATGCTAAGCATGGGTTGCACTCAGCACTGAAATACGGAACTGTTCTGGAATAATTTACACACAGCCAGATTTCTCTAAGATATGTCTAAGTAAGCACTTAGACACTGAAATTTCCATTCTAGAACCTTACCCAATAACCAATTAGATTCCAATCACTGACTAACTTTTACCACCCCACGATTCTTCAAGAAGTTACTGAAACTCTGAGCTTCAGTTTCCTCATCTTAAAACACAGAAACAGTAAGAACGCCCACTCCTCAGAGCTGCTAAAAGAATCACTGAGATAATTAAAGAGTTTGGCAAAACGTCTTGCACACTGTAATTGTTTAATAAATGTATTAGCAAAAAGCATTTAGCTCCTAGCACTGAGCAGTTAGTACCTGTTATCGGTCAGAAGATCTTCAGTTACTTTTTTCCCTGTGAACTTGTGTCTGTTCCCCATCTTGAAGTTGAGCGTTTTCCGGAGACGTCTTTGTCTACGGGAACAGTAGCCCCTGTAAGAAACCACAATCAAAAATCAGTCAGCCAAGCTGATAGTACTTTCAACAGTAAACTCTACAATAAGAAGAGGTCAAAGGTTTGAGGTATTCTACTTATAATTACTATAGCTACCTCACATCATCTTGGGAAGATTCACTGACTTAAAACATGCAGGGCAGTATGAATGGTATGGCAGAAAACACAAAGAGATAGAGGACACAGTACCTATTCTCAAAGAACGCACACTCTAGGTGGGGAGGGTCATGCAGAAAAAACGGCAACCAAGGAAACAAGGCAAAGGTCAAAGTGAATGCAAAGGATGTGAGCAATCCTTGTCTTCTTGTTAACACTTTCGCTGGAGTGGACCTAGGGTGGGCTTGGAAAGAATGAGTAGGAACCTCTCACCAAGCTTCCCTTCCAAGCTCACGTAGCTCTTTATTCTTCCTCCTATTATAATATAGGGCTTATAATTCTGTTCTTACATGTCTGTCTCACTAACATAAACTCCTTCAGTGCAAAGATGATTGTAGTTGCAAATTTCTTAACACAGTGACTAACATATAGACGTTCAATAAACGTATTTTGATTAAATTAGTGTAAAAATACAATTTTCTTTTATTAAAAAGAAAAATAATAGCTTTTTCCCTCCATTTATAATTTCTGATTTAATTATCACTTACCCTTTTACATAAAAACCAAATGGACCACTCATACATTATGGGGAAAATATATAAATTGCTAAGAAATTTCTCGAAATATGGATACATTTATCAAGATCCTGAAAAATGTTAAAAAAAAAAAAAGTTCATATTCCCTGAACTAAGTCTACTTCTTCTATACTCAAGAAATAATCAGAAATACAGACAAAGAAGTCTGAACAGAGATTTATGGGAACAAAATTTTTAAACCTACGAAACTGGCTATTGTACATAACCAACTTGGGGGAAAAGGTAAATAAATTATGGTATGCCTATACATAGGGTAATAATGCAAGTACTAAAAATCATGTGTATAGAACATTTTTGAAGGCTGGGAGAATGTTTAGCAAAAAAGTGGGATGTAAAATTGTATATACAATATGAGCAAACTTATGAAAAAGTCATAGAAAAAAAACTAGAAGACCAAAACTACTATTGGTAGGTACACATATAAAATGTATGTATGTACTTAAAGACATAAAAATGACTGAAGGATACACTGAAGTCAATTTTATGTTATGTATATTTTACCACCAAAAAATACAATTAAAATGCAACATTGAATAAAATTAATAACTAGCAAAACAAACAAACAGAAATTGGGACAAAGGGCATGAGGCAGGCAAGCTACTTGCAATGGTTCAGAAAAAAATGTTATTTACAATGTTCCTGCAAATTTTCTGCAAGTCTGAGATGATTTCAGATAAAAAAAAAAAAATTGAAACAGGGCTGGCTGAGTGGCTCAATTGGTTAAGAGTTGGCTTAAGAGTGCGAACTCTAAGCAACAGGGCCGCCAGTTCAATTCCCACATGGGCCAGTGACACTGCATCCGAGCTGAGCTGCCAACAGGTGGCAGGATGGTTCAGCTGGTGTAACAACAAGATTGCGTGTTTGATGGTGGGCTATGCCCACCCGCAACTAAGACTGAACTCAGCACCTTGAGTTGAGCTGCAGCCCAGATGGCTCAGTGGATAGGGCGTGTGCTCTTAACAAGGCTGCTGGTTCGACTCCCGCATGGGATGGTGGCTACGCTCACCCGCAACTAAGATTAAACACAGCACCTTGAACTTAGAGGCAAGGAGCTGCTGATAGGAAGCCAGATGGCGACTGCAGCCCTCCACAATGAAGATTGCAGAACAACTTGGCTGGTCCCCTTCCCCAATTCCCCAACACTGTTCCCCTCCCCCAATTCCGCAATAAAAAAATCTTAAAAAAAAAATAAATAATTGAAACATATTTTAAAGAAAATCCGGGGAAACTGAATAAAGAAGTAGCTTTATATTTCTGTACACTTCTCTGTATGCAAGTTATACTTCAATAAAATTATTTTTAAAATCTTCAATAAAATGTTGTTTTTTAAAAAAGAAGAGGGAACAGATGCAACAAAGAAGGCAGAAAGTTGATCGTCGTAATAATTTTGTGATGGGTTCGTTGTACTATCATCTCTTTCATTTGTTTTTGTAAATTGCCTCAATAATAATAATAAAAAAAAATTGAGTCCTAACAGTCTCCTGTGTATGGCTTCTCCCCACCACACACCTAGATGAGCATCTGAACGGGTTACCCTGGCCTATTGGGCAGCACACATTTTGGCCCTGCCTACTTCTCCCACCTCATTCCTCCTGCTCCCCACCTGGCTCACTCTGCCCCATCACTGCTGACCCTTCACCACATGACTGACTCCTTAGAACCTGAGATGTAGAGTATTTTAGTAGTACTTTTAAAAATCAGGTAGCCAAAGCCTGTATCTACAATATAGGAACAGTTGGACATTCCTGCTTTCAAAGTACTGAACTGTATTATACATTAGGTGTCTATTCTATTTTGTAAGTGTCATATTAAATTTGTTTTCCAACTTGAAGGCTGTTATAAAAATTTACCAATAAATTATAATGAAATTCCCCTTATATAATGCTGAAAACACTGAAAAGCTTTGCATTTAACCAAGACTCTAAACTATGGTTAAGTTAAAAAAGTGCTGACCGTTAACTGCCTGTTAATTTCAGCAGAAGTCTCCAAGGTACCTGCAATATTGTGAGGCAAAATGGCTAAAGAGGTTGGCTCCTTGTATTCATTAGAACATTTAAAATTTTAAAGTACCTTTTGGGGATTCAATAAAAGTTCTGAGCTAGATATTCTGGGTATACCTTCTCATACAGCAGAGTAAGCAGGACATTTAATAAGGCAAACCAACTTTGAAAACGCCACACGTCCTATACACGATACTAACCTGTACCTCTGAAAATCTCCATGCCGTAAGCCATGCTGCTGCTGGGATTCCTTAATAATCTGAAGAACTAGAGCCAAGATTAAGGAAAGACTTACAATGGCAAGAATCCAAATAAATCAAAACGTGTCCCCCTTAGTCTATACGTGTATTAAACCACAGCACTAAACATTCCTGAAATACTGAGTATGTTAACCAGTGAAACTTCCTGTAAGCATTTTCAATCACTATCTTGTCACAGGACAGGGCTAAGAGTGTAGAAAAAAAGTTAATTGCCTGAACTGTTACTACTTTCAAACTAAAAAGGAGGGCACTATTAGCCATTAAGAATTACTGAAACCCAACAGCTTAAATCAAGCTTCTGGATTCTAAATGCCGACTAAAATTGGGGTGGTTCCCACTGATTTATACCTGGACCCAGTATTTCACTCATTCAGGCAGGTTCAGGTTATAAATGACGTTTATTACTCCTTTATTTGCATAATTTCCTACATCTGCCAAATCTAACTTTCCTTAACAGCTGTGGTGCTGCATGAGCCTGTGATTAGCACGTGCCAACCAAACTAGGCCACAGTTTGCATAAAAATACTGAAGTTTTTCCTTTAACAGAAAAGGCCGTGACCAATCTCTCCTTTTTAAGAATCTTAAAACATTTTAAGATTATGTACCAAACTTTAGGAAGTCCAATGACATTTATCTAAAATTTTAGTTCTCTTTTAAAGTTTCCTCAATGCTTTTCTATAGGTGTATTTTTAAATGTTGAACACTAAAAGATTTCAATAACAAAAAAAGGGCAGAGATATAAGGTTTGTAGTAAAATCAAGGCATTCTAACACCCATTTGGAACTATACTACCAGTTCAAAAAGTAAAGCTCCAATCCCCTGAAAACTTGACTACATTAAGATGTCAGGCTAAATGTATTACTTCAGAAATTCAGCTACATCTTC
The DNA here is from genome assembly GCF_001890085.2 of Hipposideros armiger. NCBI lineage: Eukaryota > Metazoa > Chordata > Mammalia > Chiroptera > Hipposideridae > Hipposideros > Hipposideros armiger. Next base: position 1,201,687 of record NW_017731437.1, read on the forward strand.
TCCATTTGTTATTTCATTTCAAAAAGCCACAAACTAGTGTCATAAGCACTCAACTGTGATTACGCTCTGAGGAAAACTGGAAACCAATTCCTCTAGCTCATCTGAATGACGCTCACCGCGATAAAGTGCCTACCCGATCTATTAAGAAAGCTACACATGTGATATTAAAAAGCTAGGATGATATATACTCAAAATGGGCAACAAGCTTCTCCTCAGAGCCGGCAACCTTTGCCTTCACTTTGAGAACGTCAAACTGTAATTTTTACTACCCGTTCTCCGACAGCTGTCAGACAAAAGTATTAAGTCAAAACATCGAGACTGCAGTTTCCTCTCCCCAGTCCAGTGGCTCAAGGTGCCGAGGCAGGAGCACACCGGGGTGGCCAGGGTGTCATCCCCATCATCAGCCCACCAACTGGGGAACTGAAGGGAAACTGCCGAAATCTGCCCAATATCCCGGTGCCGCCTGAAAGAAAAGGACGTTCCCCAGCCTGGAGGGCGAAGGAGATCCGAGGGAAGGCCGGTCAAAATACGCACTCTGGAACTCTGAGTGTCAAAAAGTAAGGGCGAGAGAAACAGCACCCCTCGGCCTCTCCTGCCCAGGACGTGCGGGGACCCGCTGCCTCTCCCGCCCCCGGCCCGCCAGATGGACACGTAGTCATTCCAAGTTAGGCCCTATTACTCTAGGATACTCTCCAAACTCAGGCTATCCCCGAATTCTTTGTTTGCCTTCGATCCGGCTGATGGCCGTTCGTTTTCCTTATTTTCCTCTCCTCCGGCACCGCGTCCACCGCCGCCGCCGCCGCTGCCGCCGCTGCCACCACTGCAGCCAGGAACCTGTTTCTCAGCAGCCATCTTGCCCCTGCGCCGCAGAGCAGGACGGGATAGAGGAGGCGTGACGACCGCGGCGGGAGAGAGCGGGACCTGC
>NW_017731437.1:1206091-1207350 GCF_001890085.2 Hipposideros armiger
GCCTTTCCATTTGCTGGGTCCCGCCCCACATCTAGACGTGGCTGTGCCAGGGATGCACTGGGTCGCCCTCCGGGCGTGTGCAGTGTGACCGTGCGCTAGGGACTTCCTCGAGAGCGGGTGTGGAGCTCGAAGTGCAGGGGTTCGGCCCTGCTCCCGCGAATCCGCCCGCTCAGCCAACGTCTCCCCTTCCTGGCATGACCCGCAGGTATTTGGCTATCCGCTATCCGCTGCACTCCCGCGAGCTGCGCACGCCTCGCAACGCGCTGGCGGCCATCGGGCTCATCTGGGGGCTGTCGGTGCTCTTCTCCGGGCCTTACCTGAGTTACTACCGCCAGTCGCGGTTGGCCAACCTGACCGTGTGCCACCCTGCGTGGAGTGCAGCTCGCCGCCGCGCCATGGACCTCTGCACCTTTGTCTTCAGCTACCTGCTACCGGTGCTGGTGCTCGGCCTGACCTACGCGCGCACTCTGCGCTACCTCTGGCGCGCAGTCGACCCGGTGGCCGCCGGCTCAGGCGCCCGGCACGCCAAGCGCAAGGTGACGCGCATGATCATCATCGTGGCGGCACTCTTCTGCCTCTGTTGGATGCCTCACCACGCGCTTATCCTCTGCGTGTGGTTTGGCCGCTTCCCACTTACGCGCGCCACCTACGCGCTGCGCATCCTCTCACACCTGGTCTCCTACGCTAATTCATGCGTCAACCCCATCGTCTACGCGCTGGTTTCCAAGCACTTCCGCAAAGGCTTCCGCAAGATCTGCGCGGGCCTGCTACGCCGCAGCCCTAGCAGAGCCTCGGGCCGCGTGTGCGTCGTGGCGCAGGGCACCCGCAGCGGCAGCGTGCTGGAGCGCGAGTCCACCGACCTGACGCACCTGAGCGAGGTGGCCGGGCCCTCTGCCCCTGCGCCGCCGTCTCCTAGCGGCTCAGCCTCGCGCCGGATCCTGGGCCAATCTTGGCTGGACCAAAAGGCCCCCAACGGCATCCTGACAGTTAATGAGACCTGAACTAACTTAGGGGGTACATTTGGATATTAAAGGATTGGAGTCAGCGATCGGGGAATCGTGGTGGAGCTTTGTCTGTTAATAAAATGCACAAACCATTTTATGTGCAGTGACACGCTGTGTCTCCGCATATCTCATGGTCATGAGGCTCCATGGTAATAAGCCTCTGGTACTTCACAGGGGAGCTTTGGATGATTGGGTGCAGGGTGCTTTGCTGAACTACAGGGGGAGAGGGCGGACCACACGAAGACAGCCGAGTTA
>NW_017731437.1:1207430-1213030 GCF_001890085.2 Hipposideros armiger
ACGGGAAGAGCGCAATGATGGTGCCAACTTGGGCCAGTGAAGCAATGCCCTCCACAACTAGACTGAAGAACAAAAAACGACAGCAACTTGTCTGTTCCTCTTCCCCCAATTCCCCAGCACTGTTCCCATCCCCCCAATTCCCCAATAAAATCTTTTTAAAAAACCAAAAAACTTGTAATCAATTCATAGTTTACTTGAGTTGTGTTTTTTTGTGCATCTTCCCTGCTAAAAACATCTTTGTAGAGCTCACTGGTAGAGCTCAAGGACCCAGAACAGTGCCTGGCAAGGAGTAGGTGCTTACTAAATACTAAATAAATAAATGACAAACATCCCATAAACATGAACTGTTATCATCTTCCTGTTCAATGAATAGCCAAGCAGGGCAGCGGTGTGAATAAGGTCTCCCTACCCAGAGGAGTAAGTAGCTGGGTTCCTGAGGCTGAGTTACTGGGGGAAAAGGAAGAGAAACAATGTTCTTGACTGGGACCCAAGGAACAGGGCAGGGAAAGGGGAAGCAGAGATCAAGCTACGGTGGCAGAAGGTGGTGACTTGCAGACCCAGTGAACTGGACGATTTAAATTCTATAGAAACAGTTATGATTCCATGTCACAAATGCTTGATGACTAATGTGTCAAAATTAAAAAGGAATAGTTAAGTTTTATTGCAACCTAAACACCCTTCTGGCCATCCAAAAAAATGCTGTTGGTGCATGGAACTCCATTTTCTATTTCCTTAAAGTTTTCCCTTTTTTTTTTATATCTGACTAGCGTAAGGGGAAAGAAAAAATTTGAATCATTCAGATTCAACTAACTGGCTTTAGGCCTGTCAGGCATGTCTCATTCCTTCTCACCAGAACCCTCTGAGAAGGTGTTATCACATATTACAGCTGAAGAAACGAAGGCATAGCGCCAAGGACAGAGCCTGACACACAGGAAATGCTCCGTATTTATGGATTGAATTGGAGGGAGAAACGTTCAATGGGGAGAGAAGGGAATGAGACGAAGCTAACCAAGCTCCCTCAGAAGCCTCTTTGCGCGCTCCGCACAGGGCTCTCGGGGATTCCCGAGGCGCGGTGCTGCTGGGAAGTAGAAATAGGGAGGCGTGGAGTACACGGTAGTGCCTTCCCACTCGCCAGTTCTGGAAAACCGCGGCCCCTCGCCCCCTAGGACCCGCCGGGAAATCTTCCGAGGACGTCTCCCAGCCTGCTCCGGAAGGTCGGGCGCGCCCGACAGGCTGCAGGGAAGCGCCGAGGCGCGCAGGGTCCCAGCAAGGCGCTCCCAATAGCGCGACCCATACGCAGGTCGGGACGGTCAGTCCCTCCATTACTCCGGCGTCTGCCGAGGAGGTCGCTTCGCCCCTCAGCCCGGATCCAGGGGCTGGAGCACGCCGATGACTCCTGCGCCCCCCGGGGTGGACTGCCCGGGCCTCGGCTGGGACGCTCTAGGGCCACTCAACAGCCCTTCCTCTCTCTCCGCCAGCCGCCTCGGGGGACCATCCCACTCCTCCAGCTGCTCGCTCCTCCCTCTGACCCCAGCGCATCCCGGTCTCCAGCTCCAGCCGCGGCGAAGCTCACTTCGCCTGCAGCTCCGCGGAGTCGCGCTGGACGCTGCGGTGGCTGGAGCCGCCGAAGCCGCGCGCTCGCCAAGACCCAGACGGCTGCAGGAGCCCGGGTAGTCTAGGGTTCAGCGGCACCATGAATGGCTCGGGTGGCCCTGGGCCCGAGAACGCGAGTGAGGCGGGCGGCGGGGGCAGCTGGCAGCCAGAGGCGGTCATTGTGCCCATGCTATTCGCGCTCATCTTTCTCGTGGGCACCGTGGGCAACGCATTGGTGCTGGCCGTGCTGCTGCGCGGCGGCCAGGCGGTCAGCACCACCAACCTGTTCATCCTCAACCTGGGCGTGGCCGACCTGTGTTTTATCTTGTGCTGCGTACCCTTCCAGGCCACCATCTACACCCTGGACGGCTGGGTGTTCGGCTCGCTGCTCTGCAAGGCCGTGCATTTTCTCATATTCCTCACCATGCATGCCAGCAGCTTCACGCTGGCCGCTGTCTCCCTAGACAGGTAAGTACGCGCCCTGGCGGCCCAGGGGTCGGGCACCCAGGCGAGGGCGGAACTCGAGGGTGAAGGGGGAGCCCTCAGAGAGAAGGAAAGGACACTAAGACGCCAAAGGGACCGGGAAAGAATCAGCGACAAACGGGAAAAAAGAGAAATAAGAATGGGGGACCGCGGGGTCCCTCCGTTAAGTGCGTCCTAGGGGCTGCAGGCTGGAGACCTCAACTCTCCAGCGCCACGGGCGCCTGATAAAGCGCAGCTCCGGGCACCAAGCGTTTTCCCTAGCTTGGTCTCGCTTGAGCTCAATGTCCCTGTGAGGTGGGGATGGGAGGGATTACTGTGCCCAAATTACAGACAAGATCCCGTTCGTGAGTGACTTGCTCAGGGCCGCCCATCCAGCAATTCTGTGCGCGAAGCCAGCGGTCTGTCTTCTGGCGTCCAACTCAGGCGCCTCCAACCTCGCTAGCCTCGAAGCCAAGATTTGCTTGGCGCACTCGACTCTGGCGCACCAGACTGCGGAATTTGGGTCCTTGGCGGGAGGCTCACGCTCGGTCCCACCCGCTCTGCGCCCCACCTCCAGGCCCGGGTCAAGGGCAGGGCGAGAAGCGCCGCTCCAGCTCCCCCACCCCCAAACTGGAGCTTGGAAGGACACCTGGATGATTCCTGGGGAGGAAATCCGGGTCTGACTATCGTATCTCCCTGACCTCCTCCGCCCCCACGTCCTTACCACCTCCCCTGGACAAGCATCCAGGTGAGGCCACATTCCCCATATACCTCCCAGTTCCACTGGGCGCGGAGGGTGTCGGTTCCGAGAGCGCTGGTGGGACCCATAGAGCGTCGGCTCCTCTAAGGAACTCCCTGGCGGTACCTCGCCTAACGTGTCTCCAGGCTGTCTACTAGAGCCTCCAGGCGCCTGGGTCCTACCTCTCCAGGCACCGTCACTGGTGGGTAATCACAGCCCCCGGAGCCCCAAGGCCAGTTAAACCTCGGTGTGCCCTCCCTGATGGAGTATGTGGGTCGTAGTCCCGGGAAGAGCAGACGAGTGGCCTACGCGAACGCCTTTCCATTTGCTGGGTCCCGCCCCACATCTAGACGTGGCTGTGCCAGGGATGCACTGGGTCGNGGACCTGGCGATGGACCTTCACCTCTTGCATCCCTGCACGGAAGATTTATCTTAGGTCTTGCGCACAGAGGCCGGAAGCAGGTGGCTAAGGACTTTGGATTTCGGGGTGTCTACCTCCCCGGAAACTCAGGAGATGGAGTGCCCACCTACAGGAAGGAAGCACCCCGCCTCGGCGGGGAACAGCCTCAGCGCTATCCTCTGGGGACCACCCTGAGAAAGCATTGACCAGAGGAAGCCCTGGCGGAGTCAGCAAGCAGTGTCCTGATGTAGGAACTTTATGACTTGCTGGGGACCTGTGCCCTTTTCTGGACTTTGAGGGGAGCAGTCGGAGGAGAGAGAAGTGTTGAGGGAGGGAGACTATGGATCTTTGCTGTGCAATACGGCTCTGCGGACTCGGGGTCCTGCAGTTCCAATCCTGGCTCCACTATTACTGATTGGGGGATGTTGGGCAAATAACTTACTCTCCCTCTAAACCTTTACCGTCATCTGTGAAATGGGGGTAGCCAATTAAGACAGTTATGAAGATTAAATGAACTGATGCATTTTAAAGTAAGTCTCTGCTCAACACTGCTAATCTTTAGGGAGATGCAAATCAAAACCACAAGGAGCTCACTTCATTATCTTATCAAGAACTACCCTATGCTACAATATGGATGAAGCTTTAAAATATTGTGCTAAGTAAGCCAGTCACAAAAGACAAATATGGTATGATTCCACTTATATGAAATAATCTAGTATAGTCAAATTCATTGAAAGTAGAATGGTGGTTGCTAGGGGCTGGAGGCAGGGGAAATGGGGGTTTAGTGTTTGATGAGTTTATTTGGCAAGATTAAAAAGTTCTGGAGATTGTTGTACACAATATGAATATACTTAACACTACTAAACTGTACACTTAAAAATGTTTAAGATGAAGATGGTAAACTACATATTTTGTGTATTTTACCACAATTAAAAATAAATCTTAAAAATGTAAGTCTCCCAAATATTCATTGACAAGTGAATGGATAAATAGAATATGGTATAACCATACAACGGAATATTATTTGACTATAAACAGCAATGAAATACTGATACATGCTACAATGTAGATGAGTCTTGAAAATATTATGCTAAGCAAAAGAAGCCACATAAAAGGCCACATAGTGTATGATTCCATGATTATATGAGAGGTCCAGAACAGACAAATCTATAGACACAAAGTAGTGGTTGCATTAGGGCTAGGAGTGGAGGGGTGGAGATTGGAAGCTGATAGCTAAAGGGTAGATATTTCTTTGGAGAGGAACGAAAATGTTCTAAAAGCAATTGCAGTGATGATTGCACAACTCTGTGAATCTACTAAAAACCAAATGAAGGCTTTAAGTGGGTAAATGGTATGATAGGTCAATTATTATTTTTTTCATTAAAATTCCGGCCGAGTGGCACATTGGTTAAGAGTTGGCTTGGGACACCAGCTCTGAGCAGCAGGGCCCTGGGTTCAGATCCCACATTAGGGCCAGTGATGCTGCGCCCACTACAGCTAAGATGCTGAACAACAGCTTGACCTGGAGCTGGGCTGCGTGAGTCGCTGGCGATGACATGGGCTGCAGTGGGGCTGGCCAGCAGCGGACCTGTGCTTTTGTGAGCTGCCATGAGCCGCTGTGAGGGGCTGTCCATAGAGGGTGACTGCCTCACCCGGGGAAGAGCGCAATGATAATACCAACATGGGCCAGTGAAGCCACGTCCTCCACAACTAGACTGAAGAACAAAGGGACAGCAACTTGTCCCCTTCCCCGATTCCCCAATAAAATCTTTTTAAAAAATTTATTGGGGTAACAAGGGTTAGTAAAATTACATAGGTTTCAAGTGTACAATTTTGTAATACATCATCTATATATCACATTGTATGTCCACCAACCAGAGTCAGTTCTTCCATCACCATATATTTGACCCCTGTGAATCATATTTCAATACAGCTTTTTATAAAAAGGTAAGTCAGATTGTGTTAGCCCTTTAGTCGAAACTCTACAGTGGCTTCTCATTTTACTCAGACTAGAAGCCACAGTCCTTACAATGGAAATAAGCTCTACATGCTATGCCTCTTACCTCCTACCTGCCAATCTTCTTTTTGTCCATTCAGCTCATTCATACCAGCTTCCTTGCTTAGAGACCAAGGCATACACCTGCTCTAAGGCCTTTGCACTGGCTGTCCTCTCTGTCTGGAATTCTCTTCCCCTAGATATCTGCTAAACTAGCTCCGTCACCTTTAAGTCTTTGCTCAAATGTCCTCTTCCTGATGTGGTCTGCCAGACCACCCCAATTTAAATTGCACTATCACCAGCACCCCTGTACTCCCAAATTCCCTTACCCCAAGTATTTATCAACTTGTAATCAGGGCCGGCCAAGTGGCACGATGGTTAAGAACTGGCTTGGGATGCCAGAGGGCCCC
>NW_017731437.1:1216380-1219943 GCF_001890085.2 Hipposideros armiger
CTGGTACTTCACAGGGGAGCTTTGGATGATTGGGTGCAGGGTGCTTTGCTGAACTACAGGGGGAGAGGGCGGACCACACGAAGACAGCCGAGTTAAAATCCGCATAGAAATTTCTAAATGACGCTGGGGAGCGCACGATGCCCAAAGGCTCTTTGCGCGTGTCCATCCGGAGTCGCCAGGCCAGGTATATATAGATCGGTAAACCAGCAGCTGCCAGTGCATGCGACAAAAGCAGGCAGGGTGTTGAAGCTCACTGCACTTGATAAAGTCGGTCGATGACAGACGCAGACACTACGTGTGTTTCTTGTAGCGTTCGTGCGCCCGCGTGTGGTGGGTCCTCGCTGGCTCCCAGCTCCCTGGGGCCGTTTAGAGTCTCGGCAGCCCTATCAGTGCCTACGGACTTTCAGCCTTGGAGTTTTCTTCCCTGGCTGCAGCTATTCTGGATCAGGTCTCGAAATGGCTCGGTTTCTCCCTTCCGGCCCGGGAAATCCCTTCCCCCCTCTGCCGGTGGCGCACCCCAGCGGTTCTAAGGCACTGCTGGGGTGGGGTAGACAGAGACTCTAGTGCAGAACAGGAATGTCCTCCGGCTTTACTCATGAGCTAGCCTCTATCTGTCCCCGGGTTAGCCTCATTCCTGGAGTCCTTGAGTCAAGGCTCTTTACTTGAAATCAATTGTGTTTAAGGAGAGGCAAGAAAATTCTCAAGGGTGTACCCATTTCACATCGTTGAGTGCAAGGTACTTTGACAAGGGCTTCGTTACTTAGCCAAGCGGGTGCTCACTATGGAAACTCAAGGGAGGCCTGCGATATCTGCCTAAACTGGAAGGACAGTCAGGGAAGGGCGGGGGCGGGAGAAGGAGGGGGGTTCTGTGTTTGCTCAGGCCACTTGCTGGGCCTTGAACGTGGCAACCCAGTCCAGGTGGTGGAAATGGAGCGGGACAGGAAAACCTAGGCAGGTGCAGGGCGGGCAGGGCTGGGTCCTGGGCTTTGTCTTCCGGTGTTTGCAGAACCCAGGGTGGGGTGGGGGTGGGGGTACTAAGTCCAAAGCTCCAGGGTCATTGCACAGAGCAGCTGCCTTGACCAACTGCCCAGTTCCCCAGAAACCGACTTAGAGGTTGCAGGTTAGGCGCCGCTGATCCAGCCCCTCCGCGCAGCCGCTGATGATGGCCCTGCGGCTCCTGCTCCACATCGCTGTGCTCAGACTAGGCACCACCCTGCCCTTGGTTCAGGGTCGCGGCTTCCGCACGCCAGCGGTTGGTAGGTGGAAGGCATCAAGTCCCGTGCCTTGGGATTTGGGCCCCAGGGCACCCGGCTGACCTCGACCTCCATCCCTCAGCCTGGCCATCCTTCTTCCACCTCAACTCGCCCCTGGCGGTTCAGGAAACCATGCAAATTCCGAACAACGGGAGCGCGCCCCTGCTCGTAGACGTGCAGGTGTTCGTATCCAATGTGTTTAACGTGGTAAGTGTCCTCAGGCCGCGGCACTGGCAGGACCCCAGTGCTGAGCTGGGGATGGGGATAGGACAGGACTCCGCCCCTGCAGTGCTGGGGTCTCCCACCTTCTTTTGTCATGTAGCACCCACTCCCCAGGTGACACATTGCCCCCTCCCCCAGGACATCCTGCGGTACACAATGTCCTCCATGTTGCTGCTTCGGCTGGTAAGCCCCACAGGGGTGGGGGGCGGGGCTAAAAGGGCGCAGGTGGGACAGGAGAACCGGCTGAGTCCAGCTCAGAAGTACCGGCCTTCATCAACCTACTCACCCAACTGAGAGAGAGAGAGACGTATAAACGGAGAGCCATGACCTTAGTGGTCTTTGTGTTCCCAGGCCTGGCTGGACACTCGCCTGGCCTGGAATGGCAGTGAGTACCCACCGCGCTTGGTAACACTGCCCTGGGACTCACTGTGGACACCGGGACTCACTCTCCAAGAGGCGTAAGGGAGGAGGGAGTGCTGGTCCCCGGAACCACCACCCCATCTGTCCTGTATCTGTCCTCTGCACCTAGAGCCTGGAGGTCCTCAGTGCAGATCCCCCTCCTGGTGGCCCTGCCGGACCAGGACCACCAGGGCGCCTCCACTACCCTGTTCCCCTCTCCCTTTTGGAACCCTGAGGGCAGGGGATGGCAGCTGGGCATAGGGCTGTCTTTCTGTCCTCCCGCTTCAGAGAAGGAACTCGACCTCCGGCCCTGGTGCCGTTTTCCCACAGGCTCTGGGTGGACTGGCAGGACCAGAGCCCACGGGCCCAGGTGGACCGAGATGGCCACGTCGAGCTCTATGTGGCCCTCACTACGGAGACCAACTGCGACTTTGAGCTTCTCCACTTTCCCAGGGACCAGAGCGACTGCACCCTCAGCTTCTATGCTCTCAGCAACACTGGTGCTGACAGGACAAGAGCTGGGGTGGCGGGGGAGCGGGGAGGGGAGGAGAGCGGGGAGGGGTTGGCCTCTGGCTAACGTCTAACACACGGGTAGGCAGCCTGTGTTCACACCAGTCCACCTCCCAGGCTTAGGGGCGTTGAATGGATCCAGGAGCAGACCAGGCTTCTCATGCTGCCCGTCCCACTATCACAGCCACTATCTCTCTGTGGCCCCTCCTCAGTCTTCTCTCCTGCCCCTCAGCTACCCCACAGCAAAGGCCCTCAACAGCCAGGGCCAAACTGCAGTGGCTGAGCCACTGTTCAGCTCAGGTCACTGTGGCCTCATCCTAAAGGTGCAGCCGCCCAGTAAATACCCACAGACACACCAGGTGATGTTCAACTTGGTAGAGAAGTCCCACTCTGCCCTTCCATCCCTGCCCTCCAGGAAATACCACAGCTGCCGCCCCACGAATACTAGTATTTCAGGTGTGAGATGATATACTGGGAGAAGAGTCTGCGGCCACTTCCCCTCCAGGAAGTAACGCAAAGTGCATTTATTTTTGCAATGAAAATTCATCTATGAATCTGATAAGGCCCCTTCCTCTAACTGGAGAAAACTTGAGGGGTTGCAAATTCAGGGTCAGTTTCATCTCCAAGTCTGCCCCCAGCAGCCATCACATCTCCATCATCCCTGGGAACCAGCTTGTCCCTGCCTCTATTCCCAAGGGCGATTTGGGGGCAGGGCTATCTTTTTCCTAGTTCGCCATTCTCACCCCCACGCCTCCCAGTGATGGAGCTCGAGTTCCAGCCCCACGTGGTGAATGAGATCGTGAGTGTCAAGAGGGAGTACATAGTTCGGGATTTGAAAACCCAAGTCCCCCCCCAGCAGCTGGTACCCTGCTTCCAGGTGACGGTGAGTCAGGAGGTGGCTGACGGAGGGCTGATGGGGCGTTGAGGATGCAGAGTCAGAGGCCGTGACATCACCCTTCTGCTGCCCACCCCCTGCACACACCCCCAGAAAGGCCCAACTTTCTTCCAGCTGCGCCTAGAGAACACAGCACTGAAGGCCATCATAGCTCTGTTGGTACCCGGGGAGGCGCTGCTGTTGGCTGACGTGTGTGGGGGGCTGCTGCCCCTCCAGGCCACCGAGCGCACTGCCTACAAGGTGACCCTGCTGCTGGGTTACCTGGTCTTCCACTCCTCCCTGGT
>NW_017731437.1:1220353-1289765 GCF_001890085.2 Hipposideros armiger
GGGGGGGGGGGGAATGAGGCTAAGAGCAGGTTTGACAGGCGCAGAGCTGCAGGCTGCACACCTGGGGCTGGGGTCGGGGGTTGCTGGGCTATTGAGAGGCTCCTGGCATTCCTCTGTGGGCCCCACTGCCCCTGGGCTCTAGCACATCAGCCCTTAGAAGACGCAGGTCTGGAGCAGGGAGCAGCGTTAGCCTCCCTGAAGGCCTGGGTGAGTTCCAGCTCCCTGAGATAACCCTGTGCCTCTCTAGGAGGGTCTTTCTTCAATTCAAGATGGCCTAGAATGGGCCAGACTCAAATATTCCCTAGCTGTGGATCTCAGGAAGGGAGAAATACAGCTGACAGCCCCTGGGATTCACCCTTCTGTTCTGGTGGAGCGTGGAGGGTATGCCCTGAAGGGTGGCTGCTTTTTCCTGCCTCTCCCCCCTAGAAACAAAGGGGTCCTGGAGCAGCTGGGTTGAGGCTGCTGACCACACCTTTTTCCTGGTGTATGTGGCGGGGGTGGTGTGTAGCCAGTTCGTGTTCGCTGGACTCTGGATGTGGGCGACATGCAAGTCTGACCCGGCCCCTGGCAAGGCTGCACCCCATGGCGGGCAGCCCAGGCTGTAAAGGGCATGACCTGGGCTGCAGACCCGGGGAAGGGCCATGCCAGGGTCTCTGGAGATGGGGAGAGGGAGGTCGACTCTCTTCCCTAAGCCTGGAGAGCCCCAGGCCACCCAGCGTACAAGCAGAGTGTGAAATAAACCCATCACCCAAGTGCAAGTGTACCACCACAAGGGTCCGTCTTTATTGAGCTCAGCTGTTTACTTTTGTCTTATGTAGGTGGGGCCCCACCTCACACCCCTCAACCACCCCCCGCCGCCCTAAGCAGCCTAACTGCTCCTTATGCAACTACTGCTGCTTGGCCCTAGGCCAGGAGCACTGGGGACCAGGAGACAGGGGCTCAAAAGCCAGGCCGCAGAGGGCGGTCGGAACGCCTCTGAACCCTTGAGGTGTGTTAGACCCCAGAGGGCATGGAGAGGGAGCACTCCTGCTGCAGCCCGGGGGACAGAACACCCCCAGCCCTCAGGATGTGGGTGATGGGGAATGAGTTTTCTGCACTAAACCCGAGAGCAGGTCGCTCCTGCTTGCTTTCTCGCCGGGCTCTCTGGCTCCTCTGAGCCCACACACACGTCTGGGCTGAAGAGGAAGTGCTGCATCCCCAGTTCTGAACTGGGCTGGTGGAGGGGCTGTTGTGCCCACTGCTCTTGTGCATACGTGGCGGCTGAGGGCACAAGCCTTTGTTTTCCTTCTCTGTCCTTTCCTGTCTTGAAGCCATCACGTGGCCCCTGCAGGCTACAGTCAGGGACACAGAGCCCAGCGCCCAAGACAGTACTGGTTTGGTGGGGAACGGGGGCTGCAGGAAGAAGCACAAGCCAGGACTCACGGGTCCAGGGACAGGGCTACCAGCCTGGGTGGTGAAGAAACGTCCCTGTCCCAAAGGATGTTGAGATCACCCGGAACAGAGGCAGGTTAACACTGGTTTGTGTGTCCGATAAGATGGCTGGTCTGTGTAACCAGGCTCAGGCGGAGGTGTCAAAGAGGCGATCGATCATGTCGCCCACCTGCTCCACGCGGTACTTGATGTACTTCTCAGGGTTCTTGGTGAAGGGCACGCTGCTGTACCTGAGAGGCACTGAGGTCAGGGGGACGCCTGGCCCCACCCCTGCTGCACGTCATCTCAGGCCCTCCTGACGGGCTGTCCCTGAGGGCTGTCGCTGCCTGGTCCCACACCAAAGCCCAGGGCACTGATCGGCCTCCTGAACCCAGCACCCCTCCATGTTTTCTGGGAGCGCACAGAGGCGCGGCTGGGGAGCGGGGCGCGTGGGGCTCACCTGCGCAGAAAGGCCCCGTAGGTCTCCTTGACAATGTGCTTCTGGGCTTGGCGGATCTTGTCCCTCTGCTCTGTGTCGGGGATAGCCCAGGCCTTCTGGGTCTTGCACAGCTCTTCAAGGCCATCGTTGAAGCCCTGGCCACCAACGAGAAGCCACCCGGAGACAAACGCTTGGGTTTCTGTTGCTACAACAGGAGCAGCGAGCAGTGGAGGGGGCGGGATCCCAGCTCACCTTAAAGCGCTCCTTGATCATCTGCCGCTCCTTGTCCCGGAGCTGGGGGCCAAGAAAGCTTGCCTCAGAGCAGAAGCGCCGGCCCTGCTCCTGCCCTAAATGCCCCAGCCCAGCCCTCTGCTGCTGCTCTGACGGCCACAGCATCCTCGGCTCTCTCACCCCCAAGGGACTTCTGTCCATTTTTCCCAAAGACGTGACAAAAACTACCACGTCTGCCAGACAGCCCCTCCCAGCCCAGGCCTTCAGCCCACCTTGACTCCCGGTTGGAATACGGGTAGATTCTTCTCAGCGATGTAGTCAGTCACCTTTAACCAACTGCCAGGAGGGACAGAAGCAGAGGGCAGAGGGCAACAGACTCAGGCAGCTGCTTCTTCCTGGGGCTGCTTTGTTCTGTTTTTTAAATCTCTTGATCTACTGGGGGTGGGAGTGGGGGGAGGGCAGGAATCTTTCTGGGTCACAACTCAGCAAAACACAACTGAGATTTTTCCTTGGGAATAGAAAATGCTCAAGCCACTCGCTTTTAAAAATAAGAACAGGAAACAGCATTCAATAATTGATGTGAAATAAATGACGTGAAACTACGTGTTACATCAATACGGCAGAATAACATGGAGAAGCAGATGAGCAGGAGAGGAGAGGCACAGGGCAGATGAGCAGGAGAGGAGAGGGAGACTCACATTCAGGGGAAGAAGCACGAAGCGAGAGAGCGACACAGACCCAGAAGAAGAGGGAGCATGGCCCGGAGAGGCTCAGCCAAGCTCGAGTGCTCCTGCAACTTTGCTGTTTGCTTGGGCCAAATGTTACCCACATCTTAGACAGTCAGCCCTCCAACTAGTCTTAGCTTCACCTTGACAGGTGGCCTACCCTCTGAAAAGGCCGGCATAGTGGGCCCGAGGGAGCGAGCAGTGGTAGGGAAGGGGGCTTCCATGTCCACCCATAGACGTGATCAGAAAACAAGCGCAAGACTGGGCTCCACAGGGCAACATTTGTGCGTGATTGACTCCAACTGGGCCGAGCGTCCGGAGACTCTGAGAAGGAAGCATGGCGGGTGCAGCGGTGGGGTGAGGGAGGGGCCCCGCCTCTCACCTGCGCTGGTAGGTCTGGATCTGCTGCTCGATGTGCTCCCGGTAGGAGCGCTCGGCAGTCTTCTGGGTCACAGCCACCAGCTGGATCAGCTCGGACCTGGGGGTGGCGGGCGGGGAGAGAGCAGAGGAGGCCGCAGGCCTTGGCAGCAGCCCCACTGGGGCCTGCCCACCCCACCCTGCCCTTTCGGAGCTCTAAGGCAGCACGCATGCCTGCCTGGGTTCCAGGACGTCAAAGAGTAAAACACTCGCCACTGGCCATGCGGAGGGTCTAGCCAGCCCCGGGAGGGAGGGTGGGTGAAGGCGCTTACTTCTCCAGGGCCTTGAGGATGTAGTTGTAGTTGTTGTGCAGAAAGATGGCGCTCAGAGCCGGGTCCTCGTACACCTTGGACTTGCTCAGCAAGTTCAACTGCAGGTTCCCCAGCACTTTACCTGCACAGGGAAGGAGGTGGCCATGCCCACAGGGCAGTTTGACCAAAATGACCCAACCCCAGGACCCACAAGCCAAGTCCTTCCGGCCGCTCCTTGTCCCTCCCCAAGTCCAGACCCCACAAGCCTCGGCAGCCCTTTGCCGGGCCCCCCTCAGCCCCTGAACCAGAGGTTAGGTTGTAATTTGAAAGGTGGGGGGCCCAGAGGCACGACCTGGAACAGCAGGAGGACGCCAAAGAGGAGGGAAGGGCGAGGCGGGGGCAGGGCCCGGCGGCTGCGGCCGGCTGGCGGCACTCACAGATATAGGTGCTCAGGAGGCGCTTGCTGAACTCGGAGCTGTAGCTGGTGGCTGAAGAGCTGGTCTCTGCGAGAGGACAAGAGTTGTCGCGGCAGCGGCAGCGGCAGCTGCCAAGACCCTCTCCGGCCCTCCCTCAGCCCAAGGAACAACTGAGGGAAGGCGGGGAGGCGCCCAGAAGGTGCTGGGAGCAGGGCTGCCGGCTGGCTGCAGGGCGTGTTCCCCTGGACACCTTCGGGACGCGGGCAAGCCCCTCTGTGGTAACGGGGAGGCCATGATCACCAGGAAGGCTGGCAGGACAGGAGTGGGACGCCCTCCGTGCTCGGTAGTCTCTGCAAGGCCCATCTACCCCGTTTGGCAGCAGCAGAGTCAGAATGGGCTCCCGTGGCCAACCCGCCCCTCCTCCCACCGCCTGCTCTACTGGCCCCAGCTGGATTGAGGGGACGTGCAGCCTATACAGAGTGGAAGGCCAAGTGGGGAGGGAAAGTGCTGGGCTAGCCTGGAGGGTGTCCTCAGGGTGCTGGAGACAGCAGGGTGCCGCCTGGATAAGCTCAGAGACAGAAAGTGGTCGTGCGGGACGCTCAGAGAGCCGGGAGCACCCTGAAGGAACACATTTCCCCGCGGACCCCCACTCCCCAACAGGTGCTGAGTCTGTCCCAGTGCCTCTGTCCCCAGGGAACCTCACCCAAGGGGGAGGATGAGGCTGAGAGTGCTGCCGCTTACCTCTGGGGTCTAAAGGGATATTGTATGTGTCCCCAAGAACTACGGAGTGAAAGGCAGTGCGCACAGAGGGGGAGGAGGGAGAGACAAAGATAGGAGAAAGACGCAAAGTGCAAAAACAGGTTAGAAACGGCAGTGTCATTTGAGTCAAGCAGCCCACTCCCCATGACAGCCAGAGCACAGACAGCAGGACACACCCGCCGGCCCCGCTGAAGTCCCGGGAACACATAGGAACGTGGAGACCTGAAGAACTGCAGACCAGAGGCTGCCCCTGGGCTCCTCAGCCCCAAATGGGGGCAGCAGTGAGGACACAGGGCCCCGACAAGCTGGGCTGGGTCTCAGCACCAGAAACGATACGGAAATGTGTGCCTCCTCAAGGGCCAGCCTTGGGAAGACACCAGGCTGGCCTGAGATGCCAGCCACCCAAAAGGGTTAGCCGTGTGAGACTCATTAGTAGGACAGGCGAACACAAGAGGAGCTGGAGAAATGTGGATGGGGGGCAGGAAGGGCACCTGCAAACGAGTGAGCGCTCTCCAGAGGGAGCCAAGGGGATGGAGTCAGGTCAGGAAAGGCAGTCAAACTCCGTGCCCCTGATGCTCAGCCACGGAGGGCCGACCAGCTCAGGGGTCCTGCCGCAGGCCACATCTCCGTCCCACTCCACAGGGCTGGAGGAAATCTCACCAGAGGTGGCCAGTGCCCCCACGGGGGCCTATTGCATGTCTCCAGGCAAGAGGGAGGAGGGGGACACAGGGCAAGGGTCCCTGCGGGGAGGCGCCAAGTACCTTGGGAGGCCAGCATGGCACCTGCCGTCTCCTGGAAATCCAGGAGCTGCTGCAGGAAGAGGATGGCCTGCACGGGAGAGAAAACAGGTCCAGGAAGAAGGTCGAGGGCAGGACCCAGGGGTCAGATCGCCTCCCACAAAGCACCCCGTGACCATTCCAGGGCAAGGGCAGGGCCAGGGCTCTGCCCAGTGAAAAGGGTGGCTGCAAACTTCACATGTCACACTTTGGGTTGGCCTGCAGGTAAAGGCCCGTCTGCTGAGCGCTTCATGTCCCTCCCGCCATTAGCCACCAGTGGTGAAGGCAGGGCGGATCTGGGCCAGACTGGCCCCTCCCCTCCCCAGGTGACCTTGGGCAGCACCTACGTTGCTTGTGAGCTCGTGCACAGTGCCATCCTTGGGCATGTTGTATTCCTTGTCGGGGTCATTCTGTGGAAACAACACCCCGACTCCCTAAAACAGCTCCCAAGGAGGCCCCGGGGCCCACCCCATGCCCATGGGCCTGCTCATGGCGCCACCTCCTGGCAGACAGCTGCCAGGACGCCTCTCAGGCACAAAGGAGAGCAAGACCACCGGCATGCCAGGGAGCCTGGGGCAGGAGCTTGACCACTGGGGCCCCTGGGAAAGAAAGGGAGGCAGTGGGTGCTGACAGGAGACCAGCGAGGCCTGCTCTCCAAAGGCGTTTCCGAGCCAGGTCACGGGGGCCCTGCCCACAGCCCTGCAAGCCGGCCGCAGCAATGGAAGGAGGGGATCACCTTGATGTTGTCGGCAAAGTCCTCCAGCGCTTTGGCTCCAACAGTCTCCATGGAGGTGATGAGGCTGGGCAGCTTGTTCTTGGTGCTGGCGGCCGTTCCCTGAGGAAGCACGTGGCTGCACAGCAGGCCAGGGCCCCGGCCACTGTGCTCAGCCAGAGGCTGTGCCTGCAGCCCGGCCTGCTCCCAGCTGCTCCCGCCCCTCGTCATTCACAAAACCTGTGAGCTGCTTCCATTCACCCTCAGCAGAGGTGTGGGGACAGAGGAAGTGGCTCTCCTGGGAGGCCACGCAGGGCTCCCCCTGGCCCCAAGGGCCTTCATCCCACATACCTGGAGCACCTGGTCAAACTCAGGCTTGGTCTGCTTGAGGTGCCGCAGGATGGGGAACACAGCGAGCACCGCGGAGAAGTCGTGTCTGACGATGGCCTTCCGCGCAGCAGACACGATGTTCTCCCCCTCGAGCATCAGCCCGTCCAGTGCATCCTGCGAGGGACAAGGACACAGCTCAGGGTGGGGACAGAGGGCTGGGAGCTGGTTCCCCAGGGGGCACCTGGAGGGGCACGGGGGCAGCCAGTATGCTTCCGATAGAGAGGCGGAAGGTGCCAACTAGGTCGCACCACCCAGGATGCCAGGTGGAAGTGGTGCCTGTATCTGAGGGCAACAGACCACAGGCCTGGAGCTTCTGCAGTGACACCTGGGCAGGGCCCAGGGGCGGGGCGGGGCAGGGCCCAGGGGCGGGGCAGGACCTGTATCAGGGAATCAAAGGTCTTTTTCTGATGATGCTCAGGGATGACTTCTGTCAGCAGCTGGTACTCGCTCTGGGCCAGCTTGACGAAGGCACTGACACAGTGAATGTAGGCATCGGTCTCCACGTCCAGCATGTCATCTCTCCCTGGGGGGACAGCAGTGGCACTGAACTGCTGGTCTGGGGGCAGCCCTCTCCCTGCTGTGGGGGCGTGGGTCTCCCCAGCTCCTGGCCTGTGGCCCAGGCTGGCAGCAGATGGGGAGAAGGAAGACTGTTCTGGCAGAAAGCTGAGGACTCCAGCAGGCCCGGCCGGGTTCAAGGGGAAAACAGGCTGAGTCCAGCCTTTCTCCTGGCTTCTCTTTCAGCTCTGCCATGGACAGGTATTGGAGGCGATGGGGGGGATGGATACAAGGACAAGGAGGGAAGATCCCAGAATCGAGTTCCTGCATAGGGTATGTCTGACCCCCCGGATTACGGGTTCTGAATTATGCTGCAAAGAGGGTACGGGTTTTGAATTATGCTGCAAAGAGGGCAGCCAGGGACGGGCAGATAGCAGTGTCCACCTCAAGGAGGGAGGCAGGCACCATGGTCATCCATCTCAGAACATGTTGGGCCTGTGAAGGCAGTTACAGACACTGCTGGTCTGACGCCTTCTGGAACACACAGGAAGGCAGTGGGCTACGGCCTAGGAGGCGAGCTGGCATGAGGTCAAAATCTAAGAAGAGGGAATGTGAGCCCCAGAGAGGGAAGGCTCCTTGGTTGTCGGCTGCCCCAGGAGGAGACTGGATCCCACTACCAGAGGCTGGGGCAGGCAGCCTAGTCCTGTGCGCCACGGGATGGGCTCCCAGGAGTCAGAGCTTTGCAGCTGCAGCTGGAGTCAGGTGTTGGGCTCCCTGCCCTCCAGGGAGCCGCCTTCCCTCTCTGCCTGCCTTCCAAGTAGCAGCAACTTCTCCCCCTTGGCCCAGGCCCTGAAAGCCAGCCGTGCACTCCCATCTGGAGAGAGGCAAGGAGACCTAGTGCCCAAGAGAGATTGGAGAGAGAGAGGCGAGGAGGCCTGGCCCATCCTCGGAGCAGAGCGGCCGGCTGGGCCAGGCTGGGCCAGGCCCTCCAGTGACAACTGTGAAGGCCCTCGGGCTGGGCTGCGGTACTCACCGGCCAGCGGCCCGTGCTTGTCGTTCAGGGCCTCGGACAGGTGCTTAACTCGGAAATCATGCTCGTGACCTAGCGAGATGTCGGCCGCACAAATACAAGCAGCGTTTATCCAGGGGTCTGGTGGGCTGCCCCTCAGGGGACTGGGAAGAAGCCCTTGATCTCCAGGAGGGGGTGTGAGGTGGGGTTTTGGGGCAGGGGCATTGGAGGCAGCTCTGAGCCCCTCCTCTGCCTCAGACCACCTTGGGAACAGCCGTTTCAAGCCTGACTTGCAGTGCCCTGGGCCACACCCGTGGGCCCGGAGGCCAAGAGAAAGCGGTGAGGGTCAAGGAGGGTTGAGATGCTGCTGGAAGCTGCGGAAGGGCTGATGCTCGGCCCTGGGGGTGATCGTGCCATACATGGGGAGAGACCCAGTTAGAGAAATGTCCCTGCAGAGTGGACGGGGACAGCCTTCTTTAGTCCCCTAGCATCATACTTTTAAAGGAGGGTCAGGTCCACCGGGGGGGGGGGCTGTCCTTCCTCTGACTGCCCGTCCCCTTGCTGCACACGCTCCCCTTTCTAACGTTCGGGGCGGAGGGGGTGGCCAGGAGGCCGAGGCCAGCTTGGTCCTAGACTGCTGGTCTAAGCGTGAAAGGGCTGCCCATGACAAAGAACTTGCTCTGAGTTCAAACAGGAGACAAGGACAGAGACAGGGAGGGGAGGGAGTGGGGAGCCTCCGGGAGGGCAGAGCTGCCGTCAGCCAGACAGGACCAGGCCGAGGGCCACGAGGCCTGTCAGCGCCAGCGGGAGCGGGCGGCCCAGGGCCTTGCAGTTCCCACCCTGCTCCCTTCTCAGGGTCTCTCCCAAGGCCCTCCTGGGGGGTTGGAGGCTCTGCCCTGCCACGTGAGTGAACACACGGTTGGAGGAGGAGGGAACAGGAGAGGAACACGGGGTGATTACCTTCCAGAGGAATGAGGTTAGAGCCCCCCTTTTTCCCATCTAGACCATGCTGGGAATACTGTTTCAGAAGGTTCTGAGCCTTCCGGATCGTCCCTGTCACCAGAGCCACACAGAGAGGAGATAAGAAGACCTAGGAAACGAGTGAGAGAAAACAGCAGCGGCCCTCCACCTGCCCGCTGGCCCCACACCCGGCCCTCCCCAACAGTGAGCATGCCCAGTACCATCTCTCCCAGCAGGCCCTTCCCCAGGACCCCTGGAGACCCTGCAGACGGAGATGACAGACGGGCACATCTCGCTTTCCAAACGGACCTCCTGATTCTGCTACAGACCCTCATTGTTCTGGATCTGAGCTCATTTTAGGAAGTGCAGAGGGTGAAGGAGGTGAAGTGGCCATAACCCACCAGCAGACGCCCAAATATAAAGCACAACTGCGCGGCACTGAAATCAGAACAGGTGAGGGCTGGAGCAGCTGGTGACGGAGCTCTCATACCCCAAGTGTACGGCCAGGTTGCAGAGCCTGGGAACCTCAAAGCCAGGAGGCCTGCACCCTGCCCCCAACGCCAGGCTGAGTTCTTGGGCATGCTCAGTGCTGGGACTCAGCCAAACAGTAGTCAATGGAAAGCAGCACCTGGGAGTTGGTGAGGGGAAGGCACTTCCTGCGAGAGCAGTGCCCAAGATGGAAGGCTTGGAGACCCAGAGGCAGCCTGGCCCCATGCACCAAAGTTACCCGAACCACCGAACCACCACCACCGAAGCAATTGGAAAAAAACTCAAAAGCTGAGAGAGGTTAACAGAAGTCACCCCGCAGAAGGCGGTAGGAAAAGGTACATGCTCTTGGCATGGGGGAAAAAAACAACAGTTAGTATCACAAGTGAAAACAATGCAAACAAAACTGCAGCGCCCCCAGCCTCCAGGGTCAGCCACCTCTGGGGGAATGAGACACCTCAGGGCAGAAAATGTCGGGAAATAAAACAGCGTTTCCAATAGGTGAGTACAGCTGGCTGCCTTGTTAATTAAAAGTGGGGAAGGGAAGTGCCTATGAGCGTAACCCTGGTCCTTCTTCCTTGGAGACCCCCAGGGACCCTGTCCACTGAATCTCTGAACACAGTGAGGCTGCTTGGGTCCTGACGCACCCCACTAAAGGCTGGGGTGAAAAGAGACAGGGTCTGAAGGGGCTCATTTCTTTCTGTTCGCACCACACCACAATTAGCTACTAAGAACCAAGTTCAAGGCCCCAGCTCAGCATCTGTCTCCCTGTGTTCGGTGAGCGGCCCACTAATGAGCGCTTCGGACTGGAAGCAGGTGAGCCCACCGGACTTTCAGGAGTCCAGCCAGCTTACTGGCATGGATGGGGATCGGGGCTGCTGATCTGGCAGCCACCACAGCCATCAGGCGCCCAATTACCACAGACTACCCTGAGGTGGATGCTTCATTACCAACCGAGGCCCCCTGCTCCTCTTCCCAGAGCCAGGAACTGATGTCCCCAGGCCTGATCCCCTAGTTCCCGACATTGGTCCTGAGCTCACCAGCTCCTGACAACTCTTGAAACCCCACAGAAACCACGGGGACCCTCCCAGCCAGTTTTCCTCTGGGGTCTACAAGCCAAAGACCGATTAGGTCCACTGTGAGCCCTGAGATCAGGTCCCCCCTCTCAGAAGGCCTCATCCCCGGCATGGCCAGCAAGCACTCTTGGGACAGAGCAACACTGGGTACTGCAGGCTCCAGGGTCCCACCAGAGAAGACATGGGGAAGTGAGCACAGACTGGCCAAGGCCCAGGCGGCCGCCCAGAGAACAGCCCCTGCCCAACACACAAAGGCACAGAGGCAACTGGCCCGCGTGCAGCCACAGCCCAGGAGGCTGGCTTAGTGGAGCTACTGTTTGCGGCAGGTTTGCTGGGAGAGTGGCCAGGGTGTCCATACTGCAGGGGACAAGGCAGTGCGCTTCCTTCTAGGGCCGCCAGCTTTCCTAATGCTCTGCTCTCCTGTGTCCAAGGGCAGCCTCTGCTCTGCCATTTCTTCAAACCCTGACGAAGGCTGCAGAGGCGCAGATGCTTTTGTCAGTGCGAACACACACCCTGCCCTCCAAGGGGCATGGGCAGGCAGGGTGGGAGGGACTGGGCAAATGAAGGGTAAGCTCTCCACAGAGCCCGCTGCCACAAGGAGCATGTCTCACAGGCCACGCTGGGGCACGTGCCTGTGGCAGCCCGTCGCCCAGAGCATCCCAGCCTCTCCTTGAGCAACATTTCTTGGCAACCAGAGACAGCCAGGCTGGCCAAGTGGCAGCTGACACACAGGCACTGACTCACAGTGCAGCCTGAAAGCCAGATTAGGCTCTTCAGAGGTACGGGCCGGGAGTTTTTTTCCTTTCTGGATTGACTGTGAAAGTCCCCCCATCCACTTCTCAGTATGTGTCACTTCAAGCCACCCTGGCTTTCTGGAGGGTGAAGGCTGTAATGCCTGTCCCCGTCCCATTCCATGGTCTTATCTGCAGCAACGTGCCTGGCCTCCTGACAGAACCACGAGGGAGGGGAAGGGGGCCCAGCAAGTGGCTTTGCTCTGGCAACCCCGAAACCCTGCCTCTCCACTTCCGTGACCCCCTGCCCACTCCAAAGGCATTTATGTAACCCCCAGGCTCTGCTGAGCAGAAGGAAGAGCCTCACTTGATGGGGGCCTTGCTGGGTGGGCGGACACTGGCTTTCTGTGCTTTGTTCCTGCAGTTGGGGGTGGCTGTGAGGACAAGCTCTGAAAGGACCGAAGCTGCTAACTGCAGGGTGGCCGAAAGTAATCCAGGTCCTGCAGCCTTCTGCGACGGGGACTCACCTGGCCGCTTGATGGGCTTCTTGGTGGGTGTGTCCTTCCTCTTGTTGGGGATAGCAGGGGAGTAGGGAACCCCCGAGGAAGAGCTGCTCTTCCGGAAATGCTCCTTCAGGCCCTTGAGGGAGCGGTCCAACTGGCTGGAGCGGATCTGGTAGTAGACGTTCATGAAATCTGGGGAGAGATGGGTGGCAGCTGTGGCAGCCAGGGTCCCTGCCAGTCTTGCCATGAGAACCGCCCTTTCCCCTCTTGACCAGCCCTGGAGACCACCCACTTCTCTTTGCTAGACCCTTGCAAGCATCAGTTTTGGTTCGCAGCCACCCACTTGAATGGCCTCTTCCTGAATCAGGCAAAGTCTTAAAAGGGAGAATATCCCCCGATAGAACTGACACTTAGTTGTGAGTTTTGAAGATAAGGTTTTGGTTTTTTTTAAGATAAAAAATATAAAGCTAATATCCAGATTCAGCTTGGTAAGGTGTCAAAGGAGACAGGCAATTTATAGGAGGCAAAGAGACACAAATGTCAGTGAATGAAAACACACCATATCCTCAGCCATTCACAACGTGCAAATTAAAAAATAAAACCAGAGGACTGTGACAGCCTCATCAAATAGATAAAGAATACTGATGAAGAACAAACAGCCACAGGGCTGTCCACGGGGCTATCAACTGGCCCATCTACCTGGACAGGCACTCCCAATCGCAAGGACGTTTACTGATCTGTTCGGACAAATCTACCTGATAATTGGCCATTGAGAAAATACTACAAAGAACTCCCGAAATAAGAAAAGCAATTCACACAAGCATGCTCAGTGCAGCACTATTTACAAGTACTAAAAAAATGGGAAAATCCAAAAATGCAAATGATACAGACACTGTGGTGCATTTCAGCCGTTCCCAACAGTAAATCGCAAGAAACCTAAATGTAGAAAGTGGACCAATGTCCAGAGACTCTGACAGAAGGGCACTGAGGGGTCTGGATGCTGTCCACTGGCCTCCCTCTCATCCCAGTGGAGCCCCTAAAAATCTCCGGGCTCCCCCAAGCACAGCACATGAGCCACGACATGCTCGTCTGGTCAATACATGGTGGCCCTGAGACCTGTCACCAGTCCTTGAGGGATGGCGGGGATAATGGGAACTTACACTGACAGGTTGCTATGTGGCCACATTAACAGACAGAAGAGTGTAGAGGGCCAAAAAGCTTGGGCTCGAATAGGCATGGGAATTTTTGTTTTCCAAAATTTTTGCTTAATTCAAGATTTTTAGATTTTTTTTTCTAAGATTTTTTTGGGGAATTGAGGGAGGGGAACAGTGTTGGGGAATTGGGGAAGGGGACCAGCCAAGTTTTTGTTCTTCAATCTTCGTTGTGGAGGGTGCCAGTCGCCATCTGGCTGCCCATCGGCAGCCTATGGCCTCTAAGCTCAAGGTGCTGTGTTCAATCTTAGTTGAGGATGGGCGTAGCCACCATCCCATGCGGGAGTCAAACCAGCAGCCTTGTTGAGTGCACACTCTATCCACTGAGCCATCCGGGCGGCAGCTCAACTCAAGGTGTCAAGTTCAGTCTTAGTTGCGGGTGGGCATAGCCCACCATTGAACAGGCAATCTTGTTGTTACACCAGCTGAGCCATCCTGCCACCTGTTGGCAGCTCAGCAACAGCTCAGCTCAGGCACAGTGTCACTGGCCCATGTGGGAATCAAACTGGCAGCCCTGTTGCTCAGAGCTCGTGCTCTTAAGCCAACTCTTAACCAACTGAGCCACTCGGCTGGCTCCGAGATTTTTTTATTTTTAATCCTAGGACTGGCTAAAGCAATGCTGGTACCCCCATGCCATGGAGTAGTATACAGCTATTAAAAAGAACGAAGCAAAAATGCATGGACTGACATGGAACAATCTCAAGGCCTATCACAAGCTAAAAACAAAACACTTAGAGGAGGTGTTTTGTATGCTTCTCTCCATGTGGGAATGAGGATAGGACACACACCCATTTCTTCTCTCTCTCACACACTCTTAGCTGCAGAAGTATTTTTTGGAAGGGTATAAACAAACCTGAACAGTATTTATCTTTGGGTTATAACATTGTAGGTATCCAGGAAATGAGGAGATGGACTTTTGCTTTTCACCTAAGGCTTTCTATACTCTTTGAAAGTTTTATAATTAACAATAAAAATTTAAAAACCCCACAGAACCGTAAGGTATATAAAGAAAAGCTTGGGTTTGGCTTGTTTCACAATTTGTACATCAGCTGTACATTTATTGCAATTGTCTCCTACTAAGCTTTTTATTAAATAAATAAAAAAAAAACAGCATTAGCTCAGTTGGTTAGAGCGCAGTGCTCATAACACCAAGGTTGCCAGTTTGATCCTCGCATGGGCAACTGAGATGTGCCCTCCACAACTAGATTGAAACAACTATTTGACTTGGAGCTAATGGGTCCTGGAAAAACACACTGTTCCCCAATAAAAAAAATTTTAAAAACCAAGAAAAAAACCAGCACCCAGGTGGGTTAATGAAATAAAGGGAAAATGTCCCTCTCTCTGGGCTTTGCCCTGGGGCCCTCCCGAGCCCTCCCACCTTGGTTGTGGCCGTAGTCCACCAGCCAGCGGGAGATGCGGACCACATCCAGAAGCACGCCCTCGGGCAGGTGCTCCAGGGGCACCTCCTCTGGGACCTCCAGCTCGTCCTCGCCACTGATCAGATCCAGGATGAGCACAGGGGACACGACCTTACTGTGCCGGGTCATCAGGCTGCGGAACTCAGACTCCAGAGATTCCTTCCCCCGCTCAAACAGCAGCTTCTGCAGGAAGAGCAGGGGGAAGGGGGGAGGGGGAAGGGGGGAGTGAGTGAGTGAGGGAGGGTCTGCTGCTGCTTCTGCATTCAGCTAGCCCTTCCCTTTCGCCCCCTCTGCCTTCATGTCCTTTAATCCAGAGAAGTGCCAGGAAGGGGCATCCCAGTCCGGACCTCCTCTCATTTCAAGAGCTATAACTTTCTGCTCTAATAAAACTATCCTCCGCTACAAACTTAAAAAAAAAAAAAAAAGAAATGCCAGGAAGCCCTCCTTCATTATTTCTTTACCTCATGTTCTCTCAAACTGTATGTTCACAGGTAAAACCTAGGGTTTTTTGTTTTTTTTTAGCTGAGCCATCCTGCCACCTGTTGGCAGCTCAGTGGCAGCTCAGCCCGGGCCGGGAATTGAACCGGCGACCCTGTTGTTCAGCGCTCGCACTCTTGAGTGAGCTCTTCACCAACTGAGCCCCAAACCTAGGGTTTTGTAAGAAGCAGGTGCTTTATAAATATTGGCTGATTATTTTCTCACTGCACTATTAATGTCTTCTTGTGAGAAGTGGGATTGCAAAAAAAAGGAATAGGTACTTTGGAACTTTGGACTATGTCACATTAAAATCTTTTGTGCTGCAAATGATACCATCAAAAGGACAACCCACAGAATAAGAGAAAAGAGAACCTGCAGAATGAGAGAAAATATTTGCAAATCACATATCTTATAAGGGTCAGGTATCAAGAACATTTATAAGAGAATTGAAAACACGTGTCCACACAAAAGTGTGTACACTGAGGGTTCATAGCACCATTTTTCATAATAGCCAAAAAATGGAGTGCCCATCAAGTGACGAACGGATAAGTAAAATGTGATCTAGCCACACAATGCAATACTATTTGGCAACACAAAGGTATGAAGCACTGACACCTGCTACGATGTGGATGAACCTTGTAAACATTATGCTAAGTGACAGGAGCCAGACGCAAAAGGTCACATATTGTCTGATTCCGTTTATATGAGAGGTCCAGAGCAGGCCCATCTAGAGAGACAGAAAATGGACTAGTGATTACGGAGTCCCTGGGTGAACAGGGAGGGGAGGGAAGCAGCGTGACTGCCAGTGGGTTCGGGTTTCTTTTTCAAGTGATGAAAATGTTCTAAAATTGATTCTCATGATGCTGTACAATTTTGTGATTATACTAAAACCAGCGAATTTCATACTTTGGGTGAATTTTATTGTATGTGAATTATATCTCAATAAGGATGTTAGAGAGAGGGTGGGGGGAGGAGTTGGGATGTTTCTGCTTACATAAAAAGTAAGTCCTATAAGGTAAACCTATACTTTTATATCTTTTGTATTCTCCTTCTCTACCCCACTCCCACATCCAAGTTCTAGCACAGAGCTCTTCACTTTGTGATCCAAACTGGGGAGCGACCCCTAAAAACAAAGTTCTTCAGCCCCACCCCTGACATCCCATTCTCTGAGACCAGGCCCCCACCCATGAACTGCAGTATACTGGTTATAGTGGTGTGCTACGATATCGATCCTGGCAGTCCCCAGGTAGCCAGGTGGGGCTGTGAGCAGCCAGAAACGTACAAATATCCTCAATTCTGACAGAGACCAAGATGGAAGAAAAGATGGGAAGTGCAACTTGAAGCAAAAGCTTCCTGGGTGGAAGAAAAGCCAAGTTCCTATCTTTGTTCTTCAGTCTACTCCCTCTTCTGGGCAAGACACCTTAGGGTTAGAGCTGAGGTGCCACAGGGCAGGTGCACCAGGTGACTGGGTCCAAGTTGGTCCTTCCCCTAATATTCCCCACCCTTTGTTCCCACCGTTTTTCCTGGCGGCATTCTCTCCTTTCCTTAATGCACTGGGTAAACTTCACTTCTCAGCCTTACCCCATCTTTTTCTAGTGACCTAATGTCCCCAATACTTACACACAAAGATAAAATGCAAAAGTCAAATGTAAAAACATGAATTCAGGTTCCCAGAAAAGTCAAATTCCTAGAGGCAGGAAGTAGAATAATGGTTGCCAGGGGCTGGAGGCAGAGGAAAAAGGGGAGTTATTGTTTAATGGATAAGAGTTTGAGTTTGGGATGAAGAAAAGGGTTCTGAAGATGGATGGTGGCGATGGCAGCACAACCATGTGAAAGTACTTCACACCACTGAACTGTTCACTTAGAAATGGTTAAAATATGAATGCACTTAGAGAGTATTATGCAAAGTGAAATAAATCAGACAGAGAAAGAGAAATAACATATGATTTCACTTATACATGGAATCTAAAAGACAAAATAAAAAAACAGAAAGAAACTCATAGATACAGCGAACAAATTGGCAGTAGTCAGATAGGAGAGGTGTTGGGGGGATGGGTGAATAAGGTGAAAGGGATTAAGAAGTACAAATTGCCAGTTATTAAGTTAGTCATAGAAATGTAAAGTACAGCATAGGGAATATAGTCAATAATATTGTAATAAGTATGTATAGTATCAGATGGGTACTAGGCTAATTGGGGGGATCATTTCATAAGTTATATAAATGTCTAATCACTATGTTGTACACCTGAAATTAATATATTGTTTATCAACTGTAATTAAAAATAAATTTAGAAATTTGGTTAAAATTATAAATTTTATATTATGTATTTTTTACCATAGTAAAAACCACCACAAATGCATTTATAAAAATCAAATGTTAAATTTATATTTTACGTGTAATTTATAATTTAGTTAAATTATACAAATGTAAAACAAAACATATTATGTCATTCCTGAGGCAGAGGCCTTCGTGACTACAGTATGTGAACTGTATTACTCTGTTTCCCCAAAAATAAGATCTAGCCAGAAAATAAGCCCTCACATGATTTTTGGTGCTAAAATATGGCACCTTGGCATACTGAATATTTTAAGCTGAAGGAGTTTGTGGAAAAGGCACCCTTTTGGCCGGCCGAGTGGCGCGATGGTTAAGAGCGGGCTTGGGACGCCAGAGGGCCCCGGTTCGGATCCCACATATGAGGGCCAGTGACACTGCCCTCCACAGCTAAGATGCTGAACAGCTCAACCTGGAGCTGGGCTGCTGTGAGTCGCCGGCGACGGCATAGGCTGCAGCCCCTGTGCAGTGGGTTGCCATGGGCTACCGTATGTAGCCAGCAGCCAGCGTGAGCGGCCAGCAGCCGCAGTGAGTGACCGTCCAGAAGCCAGCGACTGATCTGCCTCGCCCGGGAAGAGCGCAATGATGGTGCCAACTTGGGCCAGTGAATCAACGTCCTCCACAACTAGACTGAAGAACAAAAGGACAGCAACTTGTCTGTTCCCCTTCCCCCAATTCCCCAGCACTGTTCCCATCCCCCAATACCCCAAGTAAAAAAAAAAAAAGGCACCCTTCTCCCTGAAACAGGTCATAACACCCTCATGTGAGGGGTGCGTGCCCTCCATATCCTGGAGGAATCATGCTGGGGCTTCTTCTCCGGCTAGGTCTTATTTTCGGGGAAACACGGTATATAGTTGTTTATGCTACTATAGCCTCTTCAAAGCTGGCTCAGTCTCTCATGAGACCAGGGCAGGGACTGGTGTCCCCAACACTCTCATATTACCCTGCTGGCCCCTTACCACTTTGTTGAGCTCTGGGCTGTCTGGGCTATTGTCCTGGAAATATTCCACAGCCTTCTGAATCTTGGCCATACTTCCCAGGTATTCTTCCAGCCTACCTGTGGGGCTGGGAAGGAGAAGAGGCAGATCAGCCTGGGTGGATGGAAGACGAAGAGAAGGACCAAGGGAATGATAACAGGAAGGGAAAAGAAGAGAGCTAACAGAGGACTCCAAGCTCAAATATAGTCCACCCCTCCCTTTCAGGCCTAGGGCCGCTGGTCCACCCAGGAGGCGTTAGGAACGTGACCCCCTCGCGCTAGCTCACCCCTCCCTGATGATCTTCTCGGTGTCACTGGCCACGTGGTAGTAGCTGATGACGTGGTCCAGGCAGGACAGAGTCTTCTCAACATTCTCCTGCAGCCGCTGCAGGTTCTCTGTCTGCTTGTGAACAGGGATGATGGCGTTCTCCAGCTTCATCAGGCGGCTCTCAAAGGATGACAGGATAGACACCTGCGGGGGAAGCCCCGCGCGCTCAGACCCCAGGGTGGTCCCAGCATTGCTTCGGCCCGCTCATCAGGTCTTGGCATTTGCTGCCTTTGTCTCTGGTTTTCTAGACAATCAGCTCCATGAGGGAAGGGGTATCTGTTCATCTCTGTATCCTCCGCACCTACTGTGTGCCCATCGGAGGTGGTTCAAATAAATTGGATGAAGTTTGATTTGAAGGCAAACCAAACATCAAATTAGCTCCTCCTAAGATTATCACCCCAGGGTGGCTGCCCTTCCACCACTGGAAGCCGAATCTCAATGTCTGTTCTCTCTGAAGCTTTCCCAGACTGAGCGGGAAGTAATTTCATATAAAGGGGCTCAAATGCATTGCTGGCACCTTCAAAACCGTCTCTCTAAGGGTGAATGTCATTAAATAAGGAGTAGGACTTTACGATTCTGTTGCTATATACACACCCAAGTTTTTGTATTTACTCAATTTGTGCTTTTCCAGTCTCCTCTAAAAATACGGAAGGGAACTCCTATTTGTTGAGCACCTATTGTATGCCAGGTACTGTGCAAGATGTGTCCCCACGCATTAGCTCCCATGACCTTCACAGCCACACGGGGAGGTTCACATTGTCAGTCTTATCAGGTGAGTTAACTGAGGTTCAGGGTGACCTGTCAGGAGCCACACACAAATAAGTGGAGGGCGAGGACTAGATCCTGGGTCTGTCTGCCTTCAAAGCTTGTTCTACCCCTAACGCTGTCTGGGCGTGACGGCTGAGTCTTCCCTGCCCTCAGTAATCCTGGAAGTGCTAACTAACCCTGCCCACCCACTGTCACTTGAATTGAGGATTGACACATGACCAGTACCCAGCCCACCCACCCAGCTCACTAAATGTTTGCAGAAGGACCGAAGGAAGACTGGAGACCTTGGACAGAAAGCAGCCAAGTCCAGGCCAGCGGGGGGCCGCAGCATCCTCAGTGAAGCGGCGGGGAAGGGGAAGGGAGCTAAGTAAGAGACAAGCCACACTGTTGCTAGAGAAACGCACATATCACCACCCTCACCAGCCGGGCCAGAACCTCAGGCCTCACAGACCGAACCGCAAGTCGCAGGGCTCTCCTCCAAGGTCTGGAGGCCTGTCCGCCCTTCCTAGCTGAGGGGTTCCTCACCATGTTCTTGGTGAGCTGGTCGCTCTTCTCCAGGCTGTCTCGGATGAAGGACAGCGTCTCCTCCTCCTGGGGAAGCGGAGGGGAGGCTATTACCAGAAGCCGTCACCGCGGTCTCGCCCCCAAACCCATCTCCTTGCAGGGAGCGCTCCCACCCACCCCTGCCTCCTCCCTAAGTATATGCCCCGGCCCGGGTCTCGGCCCCTTCCCTCACCTCCTCCTCCGCCTCCCCAGCACCAGCCCCAGTCCCACCTGCTTCAGCTTGTCCTCGATCTCCCGCCGCCGGGCGGACGCCTCCTGCGGGGGAATCATCCCTTCGACCCCGAGGCTCCCACTTCCAGTATTTTGTCTCAGCGTGCGTGCCCTCTCGGCTGCCGTCCCTACCACACCCACTTCCGCCCTTGGCCCCGCCCCACAGCGCGAGGGTGGTGCCATGTTGGGAGAGGCAGGCGGAAGTGCTCCTGCGCGGAGCCCAGTGACTGGCTGGAGAAGGTAGCCATCTTGGGTGTGGCTGGGAAGTGGGGCTGTTGTGGGCCAGCCCGGCGAGCTTCACGCAACACTTAACCTCTCTGAACAGCACCTAGCCCATAGCAGATGCTCAAGAAAAATATTGACGACATCTTGCTGTATAGGTCTTAGGAAGGGAATCCTCTCTGATTGTGAACAAATACTTTGAACTTTGTACAATATCATTGCATTTTTGTAAACGAACTATATATGTGTGTGCTTTTTTGTATTTTCTCAAATCTCCTTCACTAAGCTTAATTTGGTAGCCAGCTGCCACGTATTGAAAGCCTTCTGTTTGCCCATCTCTGCTACAAACACCATCCTCACTTGTTATCTTGTCTAATCCTCACAATAAACTTTGGGCACAGCTGTTGCCTCCCTTCTGCGGATGAGGAAGCTCGGGCTCGGAGAGGTCAGCTGCACTAAGTCAACACAGCTGGCTGGGAGAGGGCTCTCCTCCGCACCCCCTGTTCCCCCCATGCTGGGTAGCTCAGGCGTTTTGTTTGTTGCTATGCAAAGCTGCCAATCTGATTTTCAAGAAAATCCATTGTGAAAAGCAGGTTATGTTTATGACAACCATATCTAGGAAAAGGTAGAATGAAATAGAATGAAAAGATGTTTCAATTATTCTCAACCCAATGTCAAGCATGTGTTGCCAAGTAGACATTGAATGTAAAAGCTGTAGTTCCCCAATTATACTCAACACAAGCTGCTTTAGCACAAGAAGCAAGTGGTGTTTCAGCTGCAGCCTCGGAAACCTTGATTTTCCTTCACAGTCTTGTGCAGAACACAAAGGTGCCAATCATAGCCAAGTCCCCCACTGCCTTCCTCTTTCCAGAGGGAGGGAGGGAGGGAGGAAGAGCTCCCCCTACCCAAGCAGCGTGTTCATTGGTAAGGTCCTAATTCCAGATTTTGTGTTCTTTCTGAGGAATCAAGTGTAACGTTCCTCCAAATTAATGTTTCCTGGCTTTGTAGCCATCTGAAAATGTGGACGCTACGACATAAACAACCACAATAGTGTATATTCTCTGGGATTACAGCCATTTAAATAAAATATGATAGATGCATTGAAAAAAAATTTTTTTTTCAGGGAAACTGCACAAAACACTAAAATAGTAAGTAGTAGAGTACGAGGGATGTTCAGTTTCTCTAGTTTCTAAAGATGGTGAGTTTAAATGACCTTTCTGTTAAAACACTTCTCAGAAAACAAATTTTACTTTTTTCTGTAATGATCAAAAATAGTCTTTTTTCCTCATATTGAAACCACCAGCCATCAACAGTGCCATCTGGCAGAGTGGTCAAGAGTTTTTTGTTGTTTTAAATCCTCTTAGATATAAAATGAGAAAAAGGACCAGGGTGTGCAAAGCCCAGGAGTGAGCAGTCGATTGCATGCTTTCTTACAAGGAAGAGAGAGCAAAGGAAATGTTTAGTGTGCTTTCAGCCACCTGTGGGTTCAAATCTGCAATTTGGTTTTAAAACTATTTTTCACATTAAATGTTTCCCATTCAAACGGTGAAGAAGGTACGTGGTGAAAACAAAAGGTGCCCTGTTCTTCCTTGACCTTCAAGCACCTCTGTCCCAGAAGGAACCACAATGATGTCTTTCCAGATGTGTTCATACGAATCAAGCATAGAATAAACTCTTTTTTTAAAAAAAAAAAGAACACAAATGCTATCTCATTAAACACATTTTTCGGTAGCCTGCATATTCACTTAACAGTATGCCTTAATTATCTTTCAATATTAGTATTAGACATACTCCATTCTCTGCATAGACATTCATTGAATAGATATATTCAAGCAGTCCTCTATTAATGGACGGTTGGGTTGTTCCCAGGTTTTTGGTTTGGAAACTCTACTCCATATACATAGATGGCTTGTGCATGATCACTCCTGTACAGACATCTATACATTACTAAATTAAAATGTATATACCTTTAAAAGTTTTATAGATATGTACAAATTACTATCCAAAATGGTTGAACTAATCTATATTTCCAAATACTAAAGTACAAATGTGCCTATTTTCCCACACCTTAACCCATACTATATATTATCAAACTTTAACGTTTTTGCCAATCTGATAGATGAAAAATGGCATTTCATGTTTAATTTTGAACTAAATGAAAAGGAAAACACAACTAATGAATATTTGTGGGGTGCAGTGAAAACAGTGCTTAGAGGGAAATTTCTAGAGTGAATGCATACATTAGGGGGAAAAAAGATCTAAAGTGAGTAATCTAAGCTCCTATCTTAGGAAACTAGAAAAAGAAAATTAAATGCAAAATTGGCAGAAGAAAAGAAACAATAAAACTTAGAACAGAAATCAATGAAATCGAAGACAGGAAATAATTAATAGAGAAAAATCAAGGAAATCAAAAGTTGGTTCTTTGAAAAGATCAACAAAATTGATAACCTCTAGTCAGGCTAATCAAGAAAAAAGGGAGAAACACAAATTACTAATGCCAGAAAGAAATGAAATAGGGGGAATCATTACTGATCCCATGGACATTAAAAAGCTAATAAAGGAATATTATGGTAACACCATGCCCCCAAATTTGATACTTAGGTGAAACAGACCAATCTCTTGAAAGACACAGTCTACTCCCACAAGGAGAAACAAATAATCTTTTTTTTTTTTTTTAAAGATTTGATTGGGGAATTGGGGGAGGGGAACAGTGTTGGGGAATCAGGGAAGGAGAACAGACAAGTTGCTGTCCTTTGGTTCTTCAGTCTAGTTGTGGAGGACGTCGCTTCACTGGCCCATGTTGGCATCATAATTGCGCTCTTCTCAGCTGAGGCAGTTGCTCGTCAGCCAGTGGATGGCCATTTACGGCAGCTCACCGCAGCTCATGAAAGCTCACGCCTGCTGCTGGCCAGCCCCACTGCAGCCTATGCCATTGCTGGCGACTCACAGCAGCCCAGCTCCAGGTCTAGCTGTTGTTCATCATCTTAGCTGTAGAGGGCGCAGCGTTACTGGCCCTCATGTGGGATCCGAACCGGGGCCCTACTGCTCAGAGCTGGCATCCTAAGCCAACTGCTAACCAACGCGCCACTCGGCCGGCCTGAGAAACAAATAATCTTAATAGGCCTATAACTATTAAAGACATTGAATCAGTTAATAAGCTTCCAAAACAGAAGGCACCAGGCCTAGATGGTTTCACTGATGAATTCTACCAAATATTTATGGAAGAAATGACACCAACTCTTTACAATCTTTTTCAGAAGATAGAAGCAGAGGAAATACTTCCAAACTCATTCTACGAGTCAGCATTACCTGAATACTAAAACCAGTGAAAGACAACACAGGACAGAAAAACTACAGACCAGTATCTCTCATAAATATAGATGCAAAAATACTCAAAAGATTAGCAAACAAAGTCCAACAATGTGTAAAAAGAATTATCCACCATGACTAAGTGGGATTTATTTCAGGTATGCAAGGCTGGTTCAACTTGATTTTATAGTTAATGTTTAACATTTCTTTCTTGGCCCTCTTTTTCCCCTCAAAAACTTCCTAGATATTATTTTGTTTATTTTTTTCAAGTGAGCTTTAAAATAATTTTCACAACTGCAAATCAAATGTGCCCTGAGTAAACTGGTTTGAATTCAGGTCCTCAAAGAGGCTGGGACATCACCAGGGAACCATGCCCACCTGAGAGATGGAGGCAAAGTGTGACCCTGGAAAGGGAGGACTGGAAGGCTGGATCAGTCCTCCTGGTGGAGTCTGTGAAGTGGCCAGCAGAGAGCAGGGCCCACTGCCAAAAAGAAGGACCTCACAGGCTAGAGCTGGAGCCAAGGAGTGGCCAGGCCAAGGGAGCCCAGCTGAGGACAGATAAAAGGCAGGCAAGAAGCAACTAGTCTTCACAGATGAGTGACAAAAGTGAGAGGAAAACTAGGCCTCCAATGCGGATGGTATCATGCAGGTGACAGGAAGACCCGGCCCGCCTTCTGTAGGGCTGCCTCTCCAGCACCCAGCCGGACGCAGAGGGGGTGCCCAACAAATCTATGATGAACAAATAAACAAATAATTACGTGATGACTAAATCCAGGAGGGCAAGGGAGGAGCAGAGGTCATGGAGGGAGGACCAAAGGGGTGAGACAATCTCATGGGTACGTGTCCAGGGTGGGGCGAGGGAAAGGAGGTCGGGTGTGCTATATTCCTGGAACCAGTTGGAACATTCTGGGGCCACAGCCACAGTCTCACCTGGCAAGATGGTTTGCCTGGAGGCTATCACAGCCCAGGCTCCGGGGGAGGTTCTGGACGGCCAGGGGCCTTTTAGGCCCTAAAGTGGGAGAGTGACTCCAAGAGATACCCAGCTAGTCCCTGCTGTTGGTGGTCCACACGCCACAGCCCCTTTGCTGTCCCTGAGCCGGGTCAGCTTTTGCCTCCAGGACACCTGCTCTGACACTGGCCACCAGGCAAGAGGCTCTCCACTGTCTGGACTTGGAGGATGACCACCACTTCAGGGAAATTTTCCTATTCGCTTTTCAAACTCTAGGAGGGCAGGGGTTTGCTTCTGATGCCAGGGGGTAAGGCCTGGCAGGAAGCCAGCTGGGGAGGCCCAGTCCCCAAAGGCGGGATGATTCTTCATGGTTCCAGGCCCTGCAAGGGCAGGGGGCCACTCCCTGTCCCTTTGCTCCTGACTTAATTCCCCATCTTTGGCCTGCCCCAACACACACACACACACTCACCCCGGTCCCTCACACTCCATTTCGGACCCCAGTCTTCCCAGCGCGCCCCTGTGCAGGCTCTGTGGAGAAATGCATGAAGACATCTGACCGACATTTCTCCTATCTCTGCCTGTAGCCATATCGGCCCCTTCCAGCCTGCTCTCCCTGGGGCATCTTCGGTGTCTCTCAAGGTCTCCTGTTATGGACGCTCCTTTGGCTTTCCAGAGGCCTCTGAGCCAGTTTTGAGGACGTGGCTGTGCCGCTGGGGGACGCGCTACTCCGCTAACCCAGGAGTTAAACTCCAGTCCCTGGCGGGGACAGCGTCGGGAGTGCGAGCGCTTGGGCCCTCGGGGGCTCGGTCAGCGCCACGAGGGCCGCCAGGGGGCGCCCGACACCACATGTGCCTCTCGCTGCGCCCCGCTACCTGGAACCTCCGAGAATGACCAGCGGGGCGAGAGGGAGGCGAGAGGCCGAAGGGCAGGTGGAGGGGGGGAAACAGAAAAGGGCGAGCAAGAGGGGCCCCTGAAGACAAGAGGAACTTGGAGACGGGGAGATAGCCAATAAACTAGGAAAACTCGAGAGGACACGACGAACTGCAGGCAGGGAGCAGAAACCGGGCGGCTGGGGCTCTGGTCTTTCTCCCGGCTTCCCGCTCCTCCCATTCCCCCAACGGGTGGGGAACGGGAGTCTGGGCCGGCGGGCCGTGGTGATGTCAGCCGCTGGCACCGTCGCCTTTTGGCCCCGCGGCTCCTGGCAACGGAGGACGCCGGAGGCCAGTGGCCCTCCGTCGGGGGTGCCAGGCGATCCGTGCACCCGCCCTCCAGCCACGGGCGCTCCCGCAGCTCCGCAGCCCCGCAGCTTACCACCCCGCGGTGGCCTGCGCGCCCCCGCGCGTCACTGCGCCCTGCAGCCCCCTGGGCGCGCTCCCGCAGCCCCGGCGAGTTCTTACAGCCTGTGCTCCTGCAGGCCCGGCTCCCCGGGGGCCGCGTGACTTGATCGTGACTCAGCGCTTTCGTGGCTCTGGGCCTCAGTGGGCCCCCACCCTGGCCGACGGTGGGTTTGGGGCAGCGGGGATACCAGCCGATGAATGGGCCCCCACACTAGCCCTCTCCAGGCGGGCTGGATCTTTCTGGGGCTGGGGACAGGTTTAATCATTTGTTCATTAACTGGAGGGCGCTGACAGAGGACCTACTGTGGCCAGCAAAAAAGAGAGAGCAGAGCCTGCCCCCCCGATGTGGACTGTGCTGGTGCGTCCAGAACCCGCCTG
Organism: Hipposideros armiger; assembly: GCF_001890085.2. NCBI lineage: Eukaryota > Metazoa > Chordata > Mammalia > Chiroptera > Hipposideridae > Hipposideros > Hipposideros armiger. The sequence goes on from NW_017731437.1 coordinate 1,246,619, forward strand.
CTGCCTAAGTTTGCAGATAAGAAGATAGTCCTCTTGGAAACATTTGGGAGTTTGGGTGCACTGTGAGCCTGGAGGATACAGGCCACAGGAACGACAAAGGGCTTCAGGCCGGGGCCGGGGGAAACAGTGTTCCAACCACCTGGGCAGATCAGGGAGGCCTTGGGAGACTCAGGTGTGTGGATGAGATTTTGAAGAAGGGGCAGAGGGGCTGGACTTACAGCTGGGAAGTAGGGAACGGTCAGGGTGTCCAGAAAGGAGAGTGGTGTTTAGCTGGAGTGGCTGGGAGTGGAGAGAGGGTGGCTTCAGGGACCACAAATCGGCCAAGGTTGGCCTGTATTTGGTAAAGAGCCTCAGCAGCGTGGCCTGGGGCAGGGACACAAGTGAGCACGCCACCCCAGTGACCAGGGCGATGGTGGGGAAAGGCCTGGCTCAGGTGGGGGAGCACAGAGGTGCTGCCTGGCAGGGAGGGGACACAGGGAAGGCCTCCCTGGAGCTGACTGCGAGCTCTGTTTCTCTGGTGCTGAGGACTCATGGATGCCACCTCTGTGGTGGGCGATTAGGAGGCCTCCTTCCCTGACTTGATAGCTGCCCTAAGGCAGGGGATTGAATGAGAGGACCCTACCTGGGGCTGGAGGGGATGGAGGGTGTCTTCCCGTCTGTCTGAGGTTTGTTGAATGAATGAAGGAGCAGAGAGAAGCCAGTGATGGGTGTGTGTGGTTATCAGTGCACATTACTGGGGGATGCCACACACGATTAGGTCTCGGCAGGGCCTTTTTAATGAGGTCAAGGAGGAAGGCTGGGCTGGGAGGCGAGGCTGGGGTCCTGGAGGGCAGCGAGGACAGGCCCCACTGCCTTTCTCCTGGCCTCCCACTGTCTGCCCAGCGCAGAGTTCTGGCTTCTGGATCTAGCTCTGCCGATAAGTCACTGTGAAAATTGGGGTGTGCCCTGCCACCCCCTCCATCCATTCTGCCACGCTCTGTTGAGAGCACACCATGTGCCACTCCTGACCCTGGCCGGTGCCATGGAGAACCAGGCACTGCCTCTATCCTCCTGGAGCTCCCCGTCTGGCAGGAGAGGCCCACACGCTGCCAATGTGGTGAAATAAAAGGCGCTTGAGGACTGCAGTGAGTGGAGAGGTGGCAAAAGTCCACATGGGTCCCCAGCTAACAGCACCCTGGAGAAGCCAGGATGTTGTTGCTGACATCCTTAGAGCTGTGTTCTCTGTACCTCAGTTTCCTCATTTGTAGGTGACACTCAAGGCCCCTAAGGTCCCCTGCAGACTAAAGGCCCATGCCTCTATGATTGAGGACCTTTGCAGCTGCCCCCTGCCTCCCACAGAGAGCGCAAACAGACCAGACTAGCTCTACACACACCTCCTCCCCACTCCCCAGGAGCCTGGGCCTGCAGATCCCACAGACCTGACTTGGAGCCTGAGGTCTGCCAGAGGCCCAGCTAGCTGATGCGATTTGCTTCCTGGAGCTCAGGGACCAGCCCAAGACCTTCCCCAACACACCTGAACTCCAGACAGCAGCAGAGAGCCCCAAGTGGGCAGTCTGTGCTGCCAGCAGGGGGCGGACATGAGCACCCGGCAGGAAGAGGACAGAATCCCCAGTACTTGTCCTCTGACCTTGAGTCATGCAACAGACTGCTGGGGTGAAGCAGGGAAAGGGGTTGTGATGGAGGTCATCCCCCAGACTGAGTTCTATTTCCAGCTGACAAAAAAGCTTAAGATTGTTTTGACCTTAAGGACTGTGGGAGGTCGGCTTTCCAGAAGTCTGGCCAGCTGGAGACAGAACCAATGCCCAGGGACACTGTTCCAACCTGACCCACCCTCCCTTGAGGATGTGGTCCTCCTGGTGCTGTTGTTGATTTGGATACCAGCCTGGGGGCCCCAACATATGTCACTAACTGCCTTCTCAAGCAGAAGTGCAGAAAGGGTTGACATGTGTTCTACCAGGATGGTGGAGTCCTACCAGTGGGGGCCACAGTTGGAGACTCAGACCATGGGACTCTGAAACGAAGCCATGGAGGGAGTTACCCACCTAAAGGGGGAGAGTGGGAAGGTGTTCATTCAAAACAGAAGGTGAAGGGTGGAGATAGTGGTTCTGTGTGACTGGTCACAGGGGGAGAGGTGGGTAGGAAGATGAGTGGTGGGTGAATAGGGCAGTGACCATGTTTAGGAGCCTGCAGATTCTTCTGCAGGTGAGAGAAGGCATTGCAGTGTTCTCAACGGATGAGTGACGTGGTCAGACGTGCACTTGAGGAAGCTCACACTGGCCCCCAACCTCCCCTGTACTGAGCAAGCCAGGTGGGTTCCCCCTCCATGTCTCACCCACTCCTCTCTTCTGCCTGTAACTCCTTTCCTGTCTGCATCCTGCTGAACACCGTGCCTGCTCTTTGAAAACCACTCTCCTTCAAGCACACTCAGGTGTCGCCACCTTAGAACAGCTTCACCTTGGGCCTGTCTTCACTCTGCCCGCACTCTCCTGCCGTTCTCTCCACTCTGAGCCCTGAGTTAGCTGCCTGTTCCCAAACTGCCCCCACCATGCTAAGGAAATGCCCCGTGGGAGGCCCGGGGCCCTCCTGGGCAAACGCTGGCTTCCTTCCTGTGCCACTCCAGCCTGTTGACTCACGGCAGGCTCCTTGGGGGAAGGAGGGGGCTGCCAGGAACAGGTGTATAGGGTGGGGGGTGACCAGGAAGGGACAGCTGAGCTGGTGACCTTGTAGCCGGGGTGCGAACAGGTAAAAGGCCTGTTTGCCAACCCTGCGGGTTTGGGTGCGGTAATAACAGATGGAGGCGGGGGGCCTTGATGCTGGTTTCTCCACACCAGCCCTGCCTGAGTGAACCCAGGCCAGGGGAACTGAGGACCAGAAGGAGCAGAGGAGGAGGAGGAAGGCCGAACTCTTCCATCTCCCATCTCCTTCCCTCCTCACCTGCTTCACACCTCCCACACAGCCCACTCAGCTTTGGCCGGCACTAGCTCTTATATTACCCCACCCAAACCCAAAGGGTCGGCAAAGGGGCCACGGACTTGTTTCCAGAACAGGGCAACATGAGGCTTTCCTCAGAGGTCCCGCTGACCCGGATGCTCTCTCCCCAACCTCTGCACCCCGGGACTTCAGAAACCTCCCCCACCCCAGTGGCGGGAGAGCTCCTCCGCGTTTACTGCCTGCAGTCGCATTTTGCCAAGGCTACTTAACTGTTTCTTTACTTAGCTGTTTTATCCATCTGCCCAGCCAGCAATTTATTCATTCAATCATTCGTTCATTCAGAAGTCGGGCCCTGTGCCTGGTGCTTCAAATGTAGGAACGAGCGATAGGCACACAGGGGTCTGCAGACTTGGGAGCTTCCGAGACTGAACTCTCAGGCAGGGTCTGTATGTCACTCCTCCCTGCCACCCCACCCCACCCACCTAACCCCCACAGTTCACTTTAAGCAAGTGGAAGGAACTGGAATGTCAGGTAGGGATGGGGACAGGACTTGGTGCCCAGAGTGAGGCAGGATGGGGGCGCAGAGTGGCCTGGGCCAGGGGCAGGGCCACTTGCAGAGCCAGTGGGTGGCTGGGTGAGGGGCGGAGAGCACTTGGCAGCCTCTCGGGCCTCAGTTTAATTCCCTGGGCAAACAGCCACGCTGGGAGGGCTGTGGGCAATAGCTGAGGCTTCAAAGGGCCCTGGGGGCCATGGGTGGGGCAGGCAGTATGCACGAAGCCTGCCCTCTCCAGTTCCTGGAACTTGCTGCTTTCTTCAAGGGGAAAGAGGGTAGGGGCTCCTGTCCTCTACGGTGTCAGGCAGGGTGAGGGACTGTGCTGGAGCTGGGGGCAGGACAGAGAGACCTGCGGCCTTGTCACCCCCTCCCCCCTGGTTAATGTGCACCCTGCCTCCCCAGGCTGGTTGGCTTCTTGGGGACAGTGCCCTCCAGCTGGTCCCTGCCCTATCCTGACGCACACAGGAGAAGCTCAGGCCCCAGTATGCCCATTCAGGTGGCTCTGACCTGTCCCACCTGGGAGCCACAGAGTGGGACAGACACATGTGCCCCAGGAGAGCGGTGACCCCCTAGGGCTTCCATGTGCCTCCTCGGCTCCCACTGGTCAGCGTAGCCCCAGCATGGGTGGCCTCACAAAGCCCTCTCCCCTGCCCCAGGGTGCTTCCCCTCCCTTGTCACCTGTGTTTTCCTCTTCATCACACAAGAATGTGTCAGCAGGACCTGGGGCCACTCTCCCACCCCATTGTTAGTGCAGGTCCTCCCCACACCCGCACCCCTGACAGGCCCAGGCCTGCCCCATGGGGCCAGCCTACTCCCCCCTGCTGGGAGTCCAGATACACCTGTTTACCTTTGGGCCTCAGCCCAAGATGGAAGTGCGCCTGACTCCTGACCGCCTCTCCCCACGCCTACCCCCACACTGTTCTTTCCCACCTCTTCCTTCTGAAGGTCTGTGTCCCCATTGTGCATGGAGGTGTGGAGAGCGAGTCCTGCCCTCAGCTCAGCTCTGCAGGTGCCTGGCTTTTTGCACCAGGCAGTATGGAGTGTGGGACTGAGGGGAACCCCATGGGGAGTCCCTGGAGCTGGCAGGTGACCTGTCCTGTGGAGCAGGATGTGCTCTGGGCCCAGAGGGGGAGGGCCCCCAAGGGTCAAGCTCCTGCCCTCTCTCCCCATCACATTCCCGGCTGAGGGATCCGTGAGGGAGGGAGGATGGGGCAAAGGTGGCAAGTTAGGGGACAGGAAGGTGGCTCCTTGCTTTGGGAAGGGATGTCCCCAACACCCAAGAATGAAGTAGTTCAGGGGGTTCTCACCTCAAAGGTTGTGACTGAAGGAGATGAGGACCCTGATCAGACAGCTTGCGTCACAGGCTCAAAGTCACACCACTCAGAGACAGGACCACTAGGTGCGACATGCGATCCTGTATCGGGAGGCTGGACCTGCGATGAGCGTCAGTGGGGTGATCTGCACAATCTGAACGGGGTCGGTGGTTAGTTGGGATTACCGGGTCAATGTTAGTTTCCTGACTATGAGGGTGGCTCTAGGGTTATGTAGGAGTGTCCTTGTTCTAAGGAAATACACGCTGAAGTAGTTCGTGCTAATGGGACATCATGCCTGCAACTTACTGTCAAATACCGCAAAACATACTATTTTGATTGGGAACACATCGAATCTATAAATAGATATGAGGTAAATGAACATCTTTAAAACAGCCACCCAGCCAAGGTCCAGGGCAGGGATGGGTAGGACGGATGGGCTCTGAAACTCACACTTTCCATCTCCCAGAGCCTGCCCGCTGAAAGGACAGGTGGAACCTTGTGTTCCAGCCCCCTTTCCGAACCACCTCTTTGTTTTGGTAGCATCTGGGGACCCTAAGAATGCTGATGCCTGGGCCCCAATCTCAGAGAGTCTGCTCCCCGCCCGGCACGGGGATTTTTAAGAGCTCCCTGTGATTCTGCCCTGCAGCCACGGGTGAGCCAGAACCTCTGCGTGTCTTCTTCAGCCTTTCCTCACATAGTTGGGCGGTCCTGCCTGCCCCTGACAATGCCCTTCATCCCCCAGCTGGGCCTAGGCAGAGGTGAGGATGGAAGGGGGACAGGGGCATGTCCCACCTGTCAATCCAAGGTGTACCTGCTTTGGCCGGGCCAGTGGAGAAGGGGCCCGGATGTCTCTTGTTTCCCAATGCTGGGGGCCCTGAAGAGGAAGGCTGGTGGGTGGTGGGGCACCCCGAATTCTGGGGGCCCTGGAGAGGAAGGCTGGTGGGGGTGGGAGGAGGGAGGGAGGATTTGCTTGGGGGTGAAGAAAGTCCCAGAGCAGAGGCAGCCCCCTCAGCTGTGGGAGGGGGTTGGGCCGGCTTCTGGGCTCAGGGAGGCCCCAACACCATTGGCCCTGCAGTGTGTTTGCCCTTCTGAGATATTTGGAATAATTAGCAAGTGAAAGCAGCAAGTTAGCACGGGGAATGCCAGGCTGGCCTAGAGCCAAGCTTGAGTGAAGGGAAAGAAAAGGGCTTCAGGGGAGAAAGGGGTCCATGGAGTCTGGGCAGGATTGTGCAGGACAGTGCCCATTTGTGCCAGCGTGTGTGCGTGTGTGTGCGTGTGTGTGTGTGTGTGTGTGTGTGTGTGTGCGCGCGCGCTGGGGGAGGTGTGCACCGTGAGTGTGTGCTTGAGGTGCTTTCCAGGCAAAGCTGGGGTGAGGGGATTGAAAGGTTCCACTGTGTGTCACCCTAACACACATTTCCCGTGCCTTGGTTTCCCTATCAGAACCCTGATAGGCTGGTTCCTCACAGAACGGACCTGGCAGTGTGTGTGGGTGGGAATTAGGGTCTGGGCATGTGCACAGACTTCCCTGGTGGCTTTCCTCCTGAAGCCTGACTTGGGCCTGGGAGGGAAGGCGCAGGGCTGGGAGAACACACGCCAGGGTGGGAAGTGGGGCGCCTGGGCCCTCTAACCTCACACCTTGTCCCTCCAGGAGAGGACCGAGGGAGGGAGGTGCTGGACGTAGGCCCAGGCCGGACCGCAGACTCAGGCAGACAAGCCTGGACAGGCCCTCACAGTGGGGGACGGGGAGCAAGCCCCGGGCATGCTTGGCTTTTGTGAGTCCCCACGGCCAGGGAGGGGGCTCTGCCTTTGTCTCACACTCCTTGGGTGCTGTGGGTACCGTTCTCCCCACAGTGCAGATGGAGGCACTGAGGCCCAGGCTGCAGGAGATCCCCTGAGGGCTGTCTCTTTGCCCTTTTCTCCCTGAGGACACAGAGGTTGTAGGTAGTTCATTAGGGGGCACTCTTCAGGCCTTTAGTGACCCCGCAACTGCAATTTCCTCCCAGTCGTCCCCGTCCCCCTGATCATCATCGCAGAGAAGGCCTTCCCCCCTCCAGAACTGGCCCTCACTTTTTCCCAGAGAAAATTGCAAGCAGGTCCATTTTCAGGTTTTAAAAAAATTTTATTTTCAAAAAAAAATTTTATTGTAAATAACTTTCCATGAAAAAGGTTAGACTGCTCCATGAGGCAGGAGGGTGGATGTGGGATGCAGCCCCGGGGGGGGGGGCCTCAGGTGGAGCAAGATACTCCTCCCCCAACAAGTGCAGGCAGGGGGACAGGGCGATCCCCCCTTCCTGGTCCCAGTGGTTCTAGCAATCTCAGTCGGCATCCCTGTTAAGCCTTAGCTATAGCTACACTCACTACGTTAGTCTGTCTGTCCCCTCCCCTCTGCAGCGTGGCGCCCCTGCCCCCCAGAATCCCAACTCCCAGCTGTTCTCAGCCTCCAGTCGGGTTCAAAAACTAGGGATTTCTACCCTCTGTCCACCTTTAGGGATGGGGCCAGGAGAAGACCCCAGAGGCCTTAGAAAATGTCCTTGTCCCATGCGGCACCGCGACCACATTTCTGTCTCTTCTCTCTGCCCCCTCCCCCCAGCTCTGCCCCCTCTGCTGCCCGCCCCAGCCCCAGGGAGGCTTTGCTGGGAGAGGCCTCCAGGGGCTTAATTTGCTGTCACCTAATTAGCATTTGTTGTACCTGGGAACTTTCTCTGGATAGAGACCTGGGGGGGAAAGCGGGAGAGGAGGAGGCATTGAAGCGGAGGTGCTCAGGGGCGGGGGCGGGAGCGGGGGCGGGCCCAGCCCTGTTGCCTCCCAGCCTGGCCAGGGTCCGTCCAGGCCGCAGCTCTCACAGTGCAGGGACTCTTTAGCTGGTCCCCGGGCAGGGCAGGTGAGGGTCAATGAAACACTGTGTGTATGGGGGCGAGGGAGAGGAGGCAGCAATTCTGGTCCTGGACCTCAGTTCTTAGCCTCCTGGGCTGTAATCTGAGGGCAGCCTGGGCTAGGGGCCCTGTGGCCTCGTGGGCCCAGCTCCTGCCTGGGCGGTAGGGTTCCATGGGCCTGTGTTGGGGGGCAGTCTGGGCTCTGACTTGGGTGCTGTCCGGAGGTGGGGCGGGGCCTAGCCTCTTACAAGAAGGCGCCAACACTGGCCCAGTCTTGCAGGTCAGCGGCCAGGGTGGCATCCCCGGCCTCAAAGAGGGGCTCCGGAGGCAGGCAGCCACTGCCACTCTCGTCCCAGGGGTGCTGCAGGAATGACGTGGCCAAGAAGGTCTCATCAAAGTCCAGGCTGTCGGCAGCCTGCTCCACTGAAGGCCCCCAGGTAGAGGAGCAGTCGATGTGGCGGCCGTGGACAGTGAGGTCCACGTCCCCATGCGAAGTGGGGCTCAGCGGCGGGCTCAGCTCCAGGGCCTCCAGCGTGCCCAGCTCCCCTCCCAGAGAGCCGGCGTCGAAGACGGCCTCCCAGTCAAAGTTGCCTTTGAGGGGTTCCAGCTCGCCCTGCTCCTCCTGGGTCAGCAGCAGGGAACTGGGGGGCCTTGGGACCTTGGCCACCCGCTTGGGCAGTGGCTGTTTGCGCTTATGCCCAAGCCTGGCCTCGCCTGCACCCCAGCCCGCCTCCCCAGTGGCCTCCTCAAACTCCCGCAGCAGCTGCTGGGCCTCGGTGTTCACGGTCAGCGGCCCGGCCCACGGGGCGGTGCTGGGCTCCTGCGCGGTCTGGCGGGCAAAGGCCGGGTGGATGTGGACCGGGGCCAGCCGCCGCTTCTTAAAGGCCCCGCTAAGCAGGCGCTCTGCATACTGGGGGTCGATACGCCAGAAGCCCCCTTTGCCGGGTTCGTCCTTCTCCCGAGGTACTTTGATGAAGCACTTGTTCAGGGACAGGTTGTGGCGGATGGAATTCTGGGCGCAGGGAGAGAGGAGAGACAGAAGACGGCTGGGTGAGTGAGAAGGAAGGGTCAGTGATGGGTGGCTGCTAAGGCTCCTGCATGTCCTTCTACCATCTTCTCTCTGACAGGGGCGGGGCGACACAGGCACTGCTCTGACCAGGAGGCTCTGGGACACCAGCCACAGGGCACCCGGAGCCAGGAGTGCTGTCGGGCGCTTTTGTTCCCTGTTGCCGGGATATCTGCCTGCTCAATCATCCGAGCCCTGAGCTGCAGGGTGGCTCTCAGTGCCACCCCATCCTGCCCTCCCTCCCTTACCCCACCGCTTGCGGCCTCTGGCCAAAGGCGTCAGCTCCCCCAGGGCCTGGACAGCCATCTCCCTCTGCTGGGGCCTGGCTGGCCCTCTCTGTGGAGTGGGTCGGGGTGGGGGGCACTGGGCGACCGAGGGTGTGTGCGTGTGTGTGCACATGCACACCTGCACAGGCACATGCAAGTGTGTGTAGGGATGAAGTGTGGTGGAATCTGATGACGCCCCTTGTTTGTTGAGTGTGCTGCTGGCCTGGGCCCTGAACCTCCAAGGCCCCCTCCTCCCACTCCAGGCTGTGAGGCTTCAGTTGATTGTTACACAGCAAAGAGCCTAAGTGCTCATTCCTGGGGCCCATTTCCTGCAGCTTGAGCTTCCAAGGCTAGGGGTTGGGTAGGGGTCTCCGCTTTCTCACCGAGGCTACATATAGCAATACCCCAGAGTCGGGGCCCGAGCAAGTGTGGAAGAGCTTGAGACTGTGATCATGCAGCCTGCTGCCTGTGGGTGCCCCAAGGAAGAGTCCGGGCATCCATCCTCAAGGCCTCTGTCCCCAACTAGCCCCTGATCCCGATGGTTGAAGACTCTCAGGGCAATGTCTGCCCCGCCTCAAATCACCATCCTGCTTTGTTCATTCCTAGGTTCATAGTCTTATCCAAACCATGCTGGGGAAAGGGGCCTGGGGCCTAGGGCCTGGGCAGCAGGGCAGAGGAGTGGGCAGTGACCCTGGCAAGGCTGGGATGTTTACATGGCGGCCTGGCGCCTAGGGCCTGGGCAGCAGGGCAGAGGAGTGGGCAGTGACCCTGGCAAGGCTGGGATGTTTACATGGCGGCCTGGCCCCTTGGCTGCTCTGTGCCAGGTTCCGGAGACTCGGAATATGAAGCCAGTGCGGGAGGCAGAGCCCCAGTGGAAAGCACCTGGCTCAGGTAATTGTTCCCCCAGGGAGGCTGACTGAGAAGAGGGGGAGGAGTGGGGGCAGGAAACTGGGGAGGGGTGGGAGTGGGGGGCTGGGACAGCTGCTTTAGTAAGGCGCCTACCCCCTCCACTGGGACACAGCGGGCCTTCACACCTCAGCACTCCCCAGCAAGCCCACTGCAACTCGGCAGGATGCGGAGCTTGGCAGGGGGCTATGCTCCAGCTTCCGCTTCTGAGTCCCGTCCTGACAAACTGTCTTTGGGCAAGGCAGTGTCTAGGAATTCTGGGACTTGGGACAAAAACGTGTCCCTCAGTCCATCATCCTCACTTAGGGGACTGTGTCCACCCACAGTCTGGTCTTTGGGCTGAACCTCCTGGATGAGTGACAAGTGCTTGCCCCTTGAACCTCAGCGTTTGCACCCCTAAAGCCCTCTGAACATCCTCCTCCTCCTCTGGAGTCAAATGAGGGACAGTTCCAAGCACTGGGCTCCGACGGCCTTCCTCCCTTGGGGCCCTGGCTGCCCTGCACCTACTTGGCCTGCGGATCTGGGATGAGTCCAGTCCCGGCAGGAGTGGAGAGGGAGGAAGAGAGTGGGGAGGGAATGGCCGCAACCCGCACCTCCCCTACCTGCCAGGTTGGATCGGCATGGCGGAAGTAGCAGAAGTTGTCCGTGATCCATTTATAGATGGCGGACAGGGTGATCTTGGTGGCCTTGCTGGCCTGCATGGCCATGCAGATGAGCGTAGCGTACGAGTAGGGCGGCTTCACGTGAGGGTTGGTGGCGTAGTCCACGTCGTCTGGGGGCGGGGCCTGCAGTCCCGGGGGCGAGCTCCGAGACGTGCACGACGACGTGGGCTTGCCTGGCGTGTGTGGCTGCCCCAGGCAGGCGGGATCCGCCGCCAGAGGGGACCCTGGCGCGGCTGAGCCTGGAACCTGGTGGTAGCCGTGGGGGTCGGTGCCCCCCGGGGGCAGGGTGGGGGCCTTGGCGTTGAGAATGGAGAATTCCTGCAGCCACTGCAGGCTGGTCAGGCTGTCATCCAGGGCGTCGGGCTCCTCCAGGCCGCCCTCCGGCCCGGCCTCCTCTGCCGTCCCGGCTCCAGAGAGGCGTAGCCAGCTCTCCGCCATGTCTGCGGGGACTCTCCGAGGGGGCGGTCAACATCCAAGGGCTGAGCCGAGGGTGGCCGCCACGCTCTCCGGCCCTCTGACTCCTGCGGCTCCAGTTACACAGCCTCCCGGACGCGCGGTTCCGTCCCACGACCCGGAGGTCGCCTCCTCCGAATACGAATGTGGGGCCTGCGGGGACCACGGCTGGAGCTGAGCATCCCCGCCCCCCCAGGGGTGTGTGTGAGGGGGAAAGCTCCTCTAAAATCATCCCCGCCGCTGGGAGAATCTTGTAGTGCCAGGTCTGGGAAACAGAAGCGGTCCCCTGGGATCCCACCACAGGGTCCACCTCGCTGGCAATGTTCCTTTTCGAGGTTGGAGAGGAGACTTTATTAGGCAAATTAGGGAAGAGGACAGTGGCATCCAAGGCTATCCCCTTCTCCCCAAGGGCGGGCAATCAGACACCCCTACCCTGCAGCAGATGGAAATGGGGCAAGGGAGCGCAGGAGGGCAGTACGACGGGGCCGGGGTCAGGGGAGGTCGTCTGAGCTTTGAAAAGGAATATTAGGATGGAAGATCACGGGGAAGGAAGGGTAGGGGACAAAGAGTTATGGGGGGCGGGAAGTGAGTTACCCCCAAACTCCTCAGATGTCAGTCCCCGGGCCCACCACTTCCGTCGGGGACCGATAGGAGAGACGGCTGGTACCAACGCCCCTCCCTTCCCGCGGCCCACAGCCCTTCCCTGTCCCTTACCTGGCTCAGAGCGCAGCCCAGGCCAAAGGAAGGTTCTGGAAGAAGTTCCTCCCACCCCTGTGGTTCTCTGCCCCCAGCTCCGGGGCCCCGCTAGCGCCCCTAGTCACCCCCCAGCCCGACGGCGCCTCTCTGAGCGCCAGCGGCTCCGGGACCGGCATTAAGTAGCGGCTCCAAAGGCTTCTCCTGCTGCCATGGCGACACTCCGCCCCTATAAACAGCTTTCGCTGCTGTCATTGGTCAGCAGTCTCCAAGGAGACCGCGGGCTCTTGCCACTCTATCCGGCGGTAACTCTCTTCGAACTCCCTCCTTCTGCTGCCCGCTCCCGCGCCACCCAGCCCCCTACCCGCCACCGCGGCTTGGGCTCCGCGCGTTCCCGCCCGAGGGCCGCGCGCAGGGCTCGGAGAAGCGCGCGGCTCGGCGCTCCCGCAGAGGCCCGCGCACCCCGGCGAGCGGTTCGCCCCGGGAACCGTGCTCCCGCCCCACCCTTCCCTGTCCCGGCTGCTCCAAGGCGTCGACGGCTCCAGGGACGCAGTCCCGGGCGCGGGAGCCAAGGCTGGGAGCGGGCTCAGATCTGGGAACTGTGTGCTGGGGGTTTCATTTCCTCTCCTCTGGGCTGCGAGTGGCACCCCCTCACGTTTCTGCGGCCTGTCCCCCTCTCGCGACCCCAGAGTGTTGGCTCTGGTGCCCGCGGGCAAGTCTGATTCTCCGGTGCCACCTGCTGCTCAGGTCCGCAGAAATGGCAGTAGACACACCAAGACGGGCAGGGTAATCCCGTTTCCCGGTAAGCGGCTTCCTCCCCACCCCTGACATCCCAGAGACTTCTGCGGAGGTGTTCGCCCTCCTTTCCAGATAGCTGAGGAATCAGAGCCGGTGGGTCGGCCATGGACTCCCCAAAGTCTCCTCGCGGGGTCATTTGCCCCATTAATTTCACCAACCTTTAAGTGACAGCGACTAAAGGTGGAGTCATTCCGGGGCTGTGGCCCCTCCTCCTCCCTTTCCCTGGCCTCCCTCCTGTCACCAGCTTTTCTGCTTTTCAATTATTGAGGAGCTGCAGTGTTGGAAGTTCTCGGGTTTACCGGAGAGGGTGGGGGTGACAGCTCCTTACTCAGGCTTCTGTCCAGGTGCTGGAGGGCTGGGGTGGGAAGCCGTGCCCAGGGGATGGCATGTCACCTCCTACCCAGGGGCATGTCCTTCCTTACCCCTTCCAGATTGTCTTGAGTAAAAATATTAGAGTGCTGGAGAAAGTCGGATAGAAACTTTTCACAAATAGGCCAATTGTGCAGTTAACAGCTCTCCTTCCCTTGTCAAGTTTTATTTATTTTTAAGAATCATGCAGCAATCCATAAATATTGCATCCTTGATGTCCCCACTGTAATGTGCGCATGAGTGTAACTCCAGGGGGTGAGAGGGGTACACAGATGGCACAACAGCACACACACACACACACACGCACACACACACACTTGCACACACCAGGTGTGCAGATCCTAAAGCAAAGTGACCAACAAACGTGCCAAGATCAGGTGCACAGGATACTAACTCTCCCCCAGGTGAGACAGCTTAAAGTGTGTAGGTCTGTGCCCAGGGAATGCCCCAGCATGGGCATGAGCTCTGGCAGGATGGGACCGGGTAGGGGAAGAATGAAAGGCTCAGTGAGGAGGCCAGGGTCACCACGCCACCCGGAGGCCATGGAGGAGCTCACACCTGAGGGTAGCAGGAAGGAGTCGCAGGCCTCAGGTTCGTCTGTGCCCTGTGCTAGAAGCCAGGCCCCATCCCATTCTCTCTGGGTCAACTTATAACGCGACCGTCTGCAGATGATGGATGGGGCAGTAGTGCTGGCAGCTGCCCTGCTCCCTGATCAGGCTGACTGTGGACCAGCCCCCTTGGATGGGATATTTCTGCTTGCCAAAACTCTACATGAGAACAAGGTGGGGGGTGGGGTGGGGGAAGGACAGGAAGTGTCTGAGAAACTAGGAGTGAAGGGCCATTCCAATGCAGATACATCAAGGCCTAGAAGGATCTTTCTGAGCTTCTTCCTGGGAGAAGACAAAGCCCCTCCAGAACAGGTGAAGATAATGGCTTCCTCTTCGGGTTCCTGGCCACTGTGGCTACTGTTTACCTGCATCTCCTTCATCTCAGGTAACACCACACTGTGAAACCTACCTGCTGGGAGAGGAGGTGGGTCTGTGTGCCACCACCCTGGGCTAAGGGAAGCTCCCATCCCTGGTGCTTCTGGAGCCCAAGCTTCAAGGTAATCAGGGAGTGGGGTTATTGCTCAGATCTTAAGTAGTAAAGGGGCTGTAGGCATGGTGGGAGAGACGGGCACGAAGTGGGGCCTGAGCCAGCAGGGTCCACTGCAGGATTTCAGAGAGGGTGGGTGTGGGAACTCAAGACAGAAGCTTAGATTCCTGCGTGGCTCATGTTACATCCTGCAGAACAACAGTCCTCCCACCCCACCCCATACCAGGGCAGGACTTGAGCCACAACCTGTGAGGGTCACCACCTACCTGGCAGTGCACAGAAGCCACACAGAACGTGTAATGGATCCCCTGGGCACTGGGCTCTCTTTGAGGTCTTGGAAATGGCCCCGAGAAGCTCTTCTAGGGTGACAATTCCGAATGGTAAGACAGCCAGCCCATCAGGACAGACGCAGCCACATCTCAGCCTCACAATTTGTTGTATCTAGCTTTGCTTCCCAATGTCGTGCTCCACTAAACAACCACCTTTCCCAAAAGCCAGTAGACAAAGCATGAGCTATATGGAAATCATCCACAACACAACTGCAGAGAGACAAGTAACATCCAGCAGCCTGCAGTCTAGCCTCGCTGTTTCAGGCTTTTGTTTATGTGCCTGACACTGGGGTAGGGTGGGCACAGAGATTTGAAAACAATCTCTCTAGATCTCTGTGGAAGGCAGTACCTCCCCTTCCCGTATTCAGCTCAGGAGAACTGGAAGGCAGGGGAGGAAAACATGGGGCTCCCGCCATCAGGCTCCCACCACTGCTGGCCCCGGCTCAGCACTCTCCACCACTTCCGTTGGGGCTCCTGGCCCACCCTTCTCTCAGCCCATTTCTTCAACTATTAATGAACAGGGATGGAGACGGGGACCACAGGGGTATGGATGCCACCTGACAGGGCCGTAGTGATGAAATGTGATAATATACGACAACTAACACAGTGCCTGGCACACAGAGGTGGTCAGAAAGTGTGTTTTTTCAAATGTCACCGTAGGATAGAGTCCCAGGCCTTCACGAATGCACCTGCTCCTAAGAAAACCTCCTGTGGGTAATTGTTTAATGGGGGGAATTCTCAGGTTCAAGGCCGCCTTCCTAAGCACACAGACACACAAGGCACAGGAGACGTGCTTGGCTGCCAGAAGGAAGAACTGTCTTTGCAACCAACCTTTTGTTTGTCACCATGTCCCTTGTCCTTCAGCAAGGAGCTCCTAATGCTTTTTGAGGGAACCTCTGCTTACAGTGCAATATGGCTTTCCCTTCTCACAGGAGTCATCCCCCCAAACTCCGCCCGCAACTGGAGGTTTCAAATTGGTTAAGATGTCCCAAAACCCAGAAAATGTCAGATGGGTGTCTGTGATGAAGCCACTAAAACTCCAAGTCATCTTGGTCTAACCCCTAAGAAGGAAAAAGATGCACAATCAGCCTGTGGACTTGGGCTTCACCCAGATATGGTGGGAAAACTCCAGAGCATCTCTGCAAAGGGTCTCATGAGCCGCAGTTCATCAAGTGGTTTCAGCCCACAAGGAGGAAAGAGGTTTCCAGTTCCTTCTGAGAGGGGCGGGGTCATGGTTCTGGAAGGAGAGGAGGCTGGGAGGAGCAGGCTAACCTCAGTGTCTGGCTGGCACATGGGGATACCAGTCTCCATGCGTCCTGCTGAGGGTGCCCAGGAGGCCAGGGGTCCAGTGAGGCCAGGCTGGACCGCGGGGACAGGAAGGCAGCCCTGCGACGGGGGCGGGGGCTCTCAGACAGCCAAAGGGCCCCATACGCAGGGCCTGTTCTCTGCGTCCTCCAGGCTGCTGGATGATAAGCGCCGGTGCTGTGTGTTGCGACGGCTGACCACGTTGTCATCTGCTTGCCAGGTCCCTGGAGGGCAGAAAGGAAGGTTACAGGAGCCAGATGTTTGGCTGGGTTCAGATGGTGTCTCCAGCAAGGCAGCCCCGGAGCTCGGCACGGACCTAGCAGGGTGCGTGTTACCTGAGGCTTGTGGGCCCGTGCCGGCCACATCGTGTGAGAGCACTGGCAAAGGTGGGCGCCACCAGGTGCCGGGGGCTGCTGCCGCCCCACCGGGCTAGTACAGTCACGGCCACCGACAAGAGGGACACGCGGGATGTTCCTTGTTTTGTGAACTTGCCCTAGGATCCACTTATTTCATTTGTTTTGAAGTTGGCCCATATGTTATGGTGGACAAGGAAAAAGAAAGCGGGTCTAGGTGAGATTTTCCTCAGGGCAGCAAGAAGTGGACGGGAGTGGGGAGAGTGTGTTCATTTGGGCCCAGAGTGTAAGCATTCTTCGTTCGCTGGGGGTGGGGGGCAGGAAGTGACTGGCTGCTCAGCAGGGTGCCAGGGGCCCAATGGCACTGGGGGAGGACAGTGAGACGCTCCAGCCCCTCCCCCACACCTGCTGCTCGGCATCTCTTTCTGACCTGAGCAGCCGCTGCGGTTTGCTATCAGCTGGTGCCATGAACCCCAGGAGAAACTAGTCCGACAGCCTTGGGGTCCCACAGGTATCACCCACTAAACTCCTCCTCATCCCCCCAAACCTGCTTCCTTGCACGCGGAGCACCGGCTGCTGTGCTGGAAAATCCTTTCTTCTCCCTCCTTCGTGCTCTGTATCCAATCCATCACTGCCCCATTTGTGCACTTCCTAGTTATGTCTAAATCAGCTGTCAGAACCCGTGGGCTCCACTCCCAGCTCCTGACGTGCTGACT
Organism: Hipposideros armiger; assembly: GCF_001890085.2. Taxonomy (NCBI): domain Eukaryota; kingdom Metazoa; phylum Chordata; class Mammalia; order Chiroptera; family Hipposideridae; genus Hipposideros; species Hipposideros armiger. Next base: position 1,263,300 of record NW_017731437.1, read on the forward strand.
GTGTTAGCCTGGACAGGCCGCTTCACTTACTTCACGGGACTGCAGTGAGGACTAACAGGTGACATGGGACAGTGCTGAGCAGGGCACTGACTAGCAGGATGTGCTCAACAACCAGCGCCCCCAGGCTTTGCTCAGCTACCCTCATCTCTTCCCTCTGTCTCCCCTTAATCGTCCTCCCAGCCCACAGCCTGGCTCCATCCAGTGCAGCCAGAAGCTCCTCGTGAGAGGAAAGGCATGGCCTCAGCTGCCCACATGCTCGGGATGAAGACGCACCTGCAGGGGTTAGGGAAGGCCTTCCTCCTCTGGCCCACGACCTCCCAAGCTGTATCCCCACACCCTGCTCTCACAGGCCCCCACCCGATGAGTACGCTCTGCTTAGCTCCAAGGCTCCCCGCCTCTGCACTGCTGTCCTACTTCTCACATAGGTGGAGAGTGCTGACTTCGTGAACTCCTTCCTGAGACTGTCAGCTCCCCGACCAACTCTGGAGGGTGGGCCTGAGGCTTCCTGCGTTCATGTTTGCAGGACAGTCGCAGATGTGTGGGGTGGGCCTTAGGTTCAGCCAGCCCAGGACACGAAACCCTCTCAGAGCAGAAACACTAGGATTAAGTGGGTGTAACCTGCTTATTTCCCAGAAATGTCCTGCTGTGCTAATCCATCCTAAGGCTCTAATAATAGTCCAGGAGGTGGCCCCCAGGGGAAGAGAAGTGAGTAGAGCAGGAAATTCTTAGGTATCTCTCACACCTACAGGGAATTTGGGGATGTTTAGTCCCTGGGATACTGGAGTCTGGGATGCGGGTCCCCAAGCAGTGCTCTTTACCGCTGAGGGTGGCACTCTAAGTGGGACAGGATGAGGAGAAGGCAACGTTGCCCTTTAAGTTACGAACCCCCAAATAAAATGAGTTGTTTGTTCATTTACATAATTGGGTAGATCTCATACCTATTCCTCAATGTTTATGGGGCAGGACTCCGGAACTGCGGCTGTTCGGTAGGAAAGACCAAAAGCAAATGGTAAACAGGAGAGAAGACACACACGCATGCACAAAATAAAAACACCGTCGCCACCAGCAGCTCGCCAGGAGACTGGGGATGACAAGCTGTCTGCTGAATTCACGGGAGTTCTTGGTGCCAACGCCACCATTCTAGAATACTCAGCCAGGGCCGACAACCAGTTCCTTCCAGAACAGCGTCAAGACTCAGATCTGAAGTCTGGCCTCCCTGGCCTCTTGATATGTTCTCGGTGGTGTCCTCTCCCCTACAAAGGACCCTGACGGGCCCTCAGAAAAACTCTGCCGCTGCGCCCCTCGACCAGAGGGTGAGCCTGGCTGGATGAAGAAAACCCAGAAAGCTGGAGGACTTCCTGAGCGAGCGTTATCATTTTTTCCAGCCCTTTGGCCAGAAAATGAGTTTGGAGGTTTAAAATCCTTTAGGGGAGACAAAGGGGCTTTCCATTCAACTGCCATTTGGGGGAATCAGAAATGGGAGATTAAGAGACCTCTAGAGGCCGATTTTGGGAGCACATTTAGGGCAATTGCACACACCTCTTTCCTGCCTCTGCCAAGCTACTAAGTAAATTTAAGGCTATAATGGTTCAATTGCCTTGTAGAGTTTCTCTCCAGGGAAAAGAGAAAGTTAATTCGAAGTTTTCCTTAGTGTCTATGAGGCGTAAACTTTCCTAGTAGCATCTTAGTCTTGAGTGAGTCACTCCTCTTGAGAGCAGTGAATTGAATTTCAGGTCTCCTTAAGTATTTTTAGATTTTGTTGGATATGCCCACTCCTGCACAATGCAGTCATTTCAAAATATATTTGCATTTCCCCTAACAAACCCAAATCATCTTTGCTTTTTGCCATCACATACACTCCCCAGAGCCTTTTTACGGAATTATCACTGGTCCCCTGACCACTATCCTGCCACCTGTATGATATTCCATCAAATTCCTTAGAACCATGTCTACTTAGCATGGCTTTGACATTCTAACCTGCTCACCACCTACACCTGTCACCTTAGATGTCCTCCCTTTGAGAACTTTCCAGAACATAGCCCCTGCCCCCTTGGTCTTGGGGCCCAAGAAGGCTCAGAAGCTTCTTAGGAGAACGACACAGGTACCCTCTCAGTGTCACTCTGATGAGTGTGAAGATGGGGACCTGAGTGGCCCTCGCCACCGGCGGGGTCTCCTGACAGAGCACACGTGAGCATGGGGAGGGTGGTGTGCGGATGGAGAAGAAGGGGTGCTCCCCAGTCCCGCTTCTCACTGGCCCTCCATGCAGGGAGCGGGAAACTTCCTTGTATCATAGGAGCCTGAGGGGCCGAGCCAGCTGGCGGGGATCTCAGTCATACGACGGGAAGTTTCACCTTATGGCTGAGCGAGAGGAGGCCTATTCATTCCATGGGACCTACCAAAATGGATACGCCTGTCACTCACCCAGCAGATGCTTCCCAGCACTTTGCTACCAGTATAATGCCACCAGCAGAAGCAGAGAAGCGTTTTACGGCGAGAGCAGACGTGTTTTCCCTCTTCCGTATGTCAGAGCCCTTTAGGGCTCTGGTAAGGGTATGATGGGACAGCTCAAGTGCTTACACCCGAGACCCTCTCCCGACAGCCATCACAGGCTGGTTTCAACGGTGAACCCACTTTAATCTCAGGTCGGCTAGCTGCCGAGATCACCACAAGGAGCCCCACAGGTCCTTCCTTGCTTCCAGGTCTCGCTCCCCCCTCCCTGAAATCCCATCAGTGGAATAAATATCAACAAGCAGGCTGGCCAGAGGGAGTTAGGACGAGGAGGAAGCAGAAGGAATAAGCTCAAATTTCCACCAGCATGGTCGGCTAAAACAATTTCCAGCAGCTCCTTCTGCCAAAAACTGGGGGTGGGTGGAGAAGCCTCCCGAGGGAGGCAGGAGCCTAGATTCTCTCCTGAAGCCCAGCGAGCGGATGGCCGATGCGGCTGCCACAGACACAGGACAGCGTGAAGGCAGAGCTGTCGTCCTCCCCAACGAGTGACCAAGGAGGCCCAAAGCAATCCTTCCCGAAAGCCCGGCCCAGGAGCACCCCCGTTTTTCTGGAACAGGAATGATTATATCCTCACAGATATTTTTTCTCGGAAAATCTTAGAATAGTGAACACAGACTCTCTTGCCGGTTGGAGATGGAAACCTAAGCCAGAGCCTCTGGGGTGGGCGCAGGCCCAGCAAGCTTGGTGTCGGGCGTGGCATAGCCAGGGAGGACAGTGTTGGCACAGAGTGAACATGAACTTTCATACGAAGTCTAGATAACGTAAATGAATTTAAAAATAAACAAACCAGACAGACAGGTTTACACTTGGCAAAAAGACGTGAAAAACAAATGGACAGACAGAAGCGAGGTACAGAGTGGGAGGGCAGGAGGTGGAGAGAACCCTGGGCCCCCGCAGCTCCAGGCCAGCCCTGACTAGGTCACCGCTGAATCGAAAATGACCCGAGAGCCCTTTGAAAGGCTGGCTCCCCTGCCACAGCCTGCGCGGGGCCCGAGTGTGTGAGGACCCGTGTCTTTCACAGGCTGATGGAGAGTGGCAACCACAGGAGGCTGTGTCGCCCCAACGCCTCTGGCCACTTCGCTGAGCGAGTAAAGCACTGGACCCGTGATGTGATGTGGCTGTTCTAAAGCTGGAATAAGTTCATTTCGGGGGACGTTAGAGAGATTACAGACAACACAGCGTGAAGGACAATCTCTGCTGTCAAACCAGGAGGGGTGGCTTTGACCTCGCCGGTGTGGGCACGGCTTGGCTTTACACAAGTGGCCCGTGGAGCCATTGAATGAGCACACGAGCAGAAGGAGGTCGGAGCTCAATGTGTGACTAACGTGACTTCGTTGTAAGAAATCAGCCTGGATTGTTGAGCATCGTGAGAAGAAACACAGGGCACGTTGACAGCCCTGAGCAAATTTAGTTAGGGCTCCAGGGAGCATGGTCACTATCGACCCCTGACCTCTCCATTGGGATCCAGGTCTAAAAAGTACAACGCAACTGGGAACCCACAGCTCACTGGCTCACAGAGCCAACTGCTAGCCTATAAAACGTTGGCTCTCAAATTCCCCCCTGATCCTAGCTCAACACATTTCTTCTGAAGAGCTACGGATGCTCTTTTTAAGGGCTCAGGCTCTCTCCAAGACCACCTTAGAGAGGTGGGGTCTGCCTCAAACTTCCTGTTGATGGAAACGAGACCAGGCCACCTGCCATGGGATCTGCAAGATCGTGATGGAGAGGGGCCGGTCAGGCCAGGTGGGAGGGAGAGGAAGAATTCTCCTAATATTTCCCCTTGGAGCACCAAACTCCAGGGCTGTCCTGAGGCCTCCCTTCCTTTCAGTAACAGGTTTCCAGCTTCGTAGCACAGCCCAGGGCCTCCTGCTGGAGCTGCAGGGCAGGAGATGGGTGTCCCAGGGTGAGAGCAGGGGTGTGAGCAGGGGAGCGTCTCCCACCAAGTTCATGTTCAGCAAACTGCCACTCACCGGGTAAGCAGACCTCAGAGCACAGCTTATTGTCCAGTGCTTTCACGCTTGCGATGTCAAAGTCATTGTTATTGTCACACTCCATACCTAGAAATGCGCATGTCCTCTGGCCTGTAACGGAGTTAATGCAGTTAGACAGGGGCTGGCTGTATGTTTTCTCTGCTTTGCTGTCCTTAAAATAAAAATCTTAAGGATGGAGACAAAAAAAATAAAAATAAAAATCAAATCATATGTTTAAAAAAAAGACAATAATTAAGTGGGTAAAGAGTGGACAATAAAGGAATCAAATTGTGAGGGCATGTTCGTGTCCTCGTGCTATCCTGCTCGGTTTCCCTAACTGGCCCCTTTCCAGCCATTGTTCTGTAGCGTGCCAGGCCCCTGGGGAGGGCGGCTGGACGGACGCAGGTCCACAGGGAACGTGACCCAGAGCGGAGCTCTGCGGGAGGTGGGCAAAGCTGGGAGCCACCAGTGACGTTACCCTGTTCCTGCCTGTGTCTGTCGGTGCTGTGGGGTGTGCTTATGGCCATAAGGCTCTGCAAATGACAAACACATAGAACAATTAAAGGTCTCAGGCTCCATAATTTTGCATATTAAATCAGAATCGCCTCATTCTCAAAATTCTGATTTTTCTTATGAGACTTGTTATTTTGAGTATGTTTTAACAGACATGTCAGAGGGGAAGGGGAAAATTTTAGAATTGAGTTTTTTCAAGCTCCCTCTTTTTTTTTTTTTTCTCCCCTTGGTAAAAGGGAGAGGAAAAACATAAATCCACCGTGCGGGCTGCAGAGCGTCAGGTGGAAACCACCTGTGGCCCTGCATTCGTCAGAAGCAAATATTCTACTAGAGGGAGGTGGTGGGCACAGTCACAGAGGGAGCTCTGAGCACTAAAGACATCAACCCCGTCTCAGGCTGGCGTGCAGGAGTGTGACGGAGGCAGAGCCCTGATGTCCATCCCTTCCTTCAGGGCTACTTGGCCAGGCGAGAGGGGTCAAGTCCACATGCGCACCCCTGAACTCCCCAAGCAACGGCCAGCGCCAAAGCAGAAGCAACTAGAATGACATCTGCGTCCAGGCTGGGATCCGGGTCTACTTGGGAGGCGCCCTTTTGCGGGAGGCACCTCCGAGCAGCAGAGGGGAGTGACGCTGGCTTCTGGAACACGCGGTATTCCATCCACATGTGGGACATTCCCAGCTCCACCCCGTCTTCCTGCTCCCTTGCCCTGACCATCATTCCTGCTAGCCGAACTAGAAACAACGCTCTTCCAACTGAAGATACCACTGGGGCCCAAGCTCTGGTAACAAAATCGCTACAATAGCTACAGAATGCTTGCTTGCCTAGACTGAGCTGCTGGGGGCCACGCCTTCCATGTGCTGCTGGCTCCTAAGATCCCTGTCATTGCAACGGGAGCCATTTTCTTCACTAAACCAAAACCAAACCAGCTGTCGAATAGTCCTTTCTCCCCAGTGGAGGAAACGGTTTTGCTGCGGTTGCTAAACTTCAGGGGCTGCTAGGGCAGCTCTGGGGGGCTCAGCTGAACGGCTGCAGCAGGAAGGGAGGCGGTGGCAGTTGCACAAGAAGCTTCAGAACCTATTCAATGTCAACGCAGGACTACGCAGCCTCTGCAGCAGCCTCGTCCTCACAGCCTTGGCTGAGCCCAGAAGGAGCTGGGAAGGCCACTGCGCTCGACTCCGGCCTGCTTCGCTGGTCAATCAGGAAGACCACCTCTCCCCAATGGCACACCCCTGAGTCGTGCCCCAACTCATACCCATACCCTTTTCTGTACCTTAGAAAGAACACCCCGGAAAGAAATATAAGAGGAGCAAAAGACCAGGTCTTTTACCATCTTCTTGTGTGGGCGATCCGTCCTCTTCCTCTAGGACATCGTTTCCCTATAACAGAAAGAAGGCGCTCTGAGTGATCAGGCAGTAAAATGAGTAGAGTCGACAACGCGGAGGTTGGGGTGCCGACCGCCCACACGGTCAAGAATCCTCAAATAACCTGAGTCAGCCCTCTGCATGCATGAATTCCCAACCGTGGATCGAAGATACAGTTGACCCTTGAATAATGTGGGTGTGAACTGTGTGGGTCAAAGATTAACTGCATATCCATGGGCTGAAGACAGAGCTAATCATCCTAACAGCATTCAACTCCAGGCCCTACGCCGCTGTCATACATTTCCCATCCGAGTCTGAGATGCCTAAGAGGCCCTACAGAGGCAGATGTGGCGGGATGAGATGGGACCGACCTGTAGGCACCAGGTCTCGGGCGCATTAGGGATACACGCCAGGAAGGTCAGGAATAGCCTTGGTCATACTCTAGCTCAGACAGTTTTCTAAGGCAGAAATAAACGTCCAATGAAGAAACAAACAGTGAGATCACAAGACTGCCAGAAATCACTTAGGATCCCCAACCCAATCCAGATACTCCTCTGAGAGCATCTGGCCCAAGGAAAAGTGCTAGAGCCATCACTGTGAGCTGGGCGTTTCGTGGTCCTCCCCACCCCTCAGTCAGGGCACTTCTCACGCTGAATTATAATCCTGTCCCCGACCCCTGGCCAGGGCTCATGGATAGGTACAGGGGGTGAGGAGCAGGCAGAAAACAGGTCACTTGGGTCTATATGGCCCCCAGTGCCAGGCAGCGCCTGCAACACAGTCACTAAGTGAATAAAGGACAAACACTTTCTCAAGGCCTAGATCTGGTGGGAAAGCTTTCCCTCTGTAACCCACACCACGCCTGTTACACGGAGAGCAGAACCCTCTGCTACCGGACAGGCCACCGACTGGGGTGAGCGGCTGCTGGCCCCTCCACGCCATACCCCTGACCGGCCCAGGCGTGCCACCTTGGAGGGCTGCTCCCGGAACGACCCCATTCTAGCTGCTTCCCCAGCGAACGCCAACAGCCCCTCTGACTAGGAGGCCACACGGCTGTCGCCCGCCTGTTGCTGTTACCTCTGCATCCTGCTCTTCTGCGAGGCCGATAAAGTTGCTGTCTGGAGACGCCGCTGACATCACCTGGAAGAGTGACCAAGAATCAAGGCCCAGACACACGGGTTCTCCCACCCGGCTCGCCTGGCAGCAAACCCGAATCAGGTCCTCAGGGTGGAAGCGGTGCCAAGCGGGGTCAGGGCTGAAAGGGCCTTCAGTCAGCCCCAGTCCCTCATTTCCCAGGCTCTTCTTCCGAGCACGGTGGGGCTCTGCAGATACGTCCCTGGCAGACCCTGCAGCGAGTGACTTGGGACACGCGTGCAGAGCACAGAGTGGCAAGGACGCCCCGTGCCCCGCCCTTACCTCTCCTTCGTCTGAGGGGGCCCTGCTGGCCGCCTGCGGGGAAGGGAGAGCCTCTCCGTCCTCTTCAGTGCCGGGGGCGATGTAGGAGCCGGACATGGAGGAGACCGTGTCGGCGCTGATCTGTGAGTGCTGGCTCTGGGAGGACACCATGGACATGACCGACTGGGCCAGGCTGCTGCTGGCAGGGTCTTCGGAGGCAGGAGGGGAAGGAAGGAGATGAAGTGTGGCTGGGTTTTGGTGAGCTGCCCGAGGAGCAGAGCTCTCTCCCTGCACCTCACAGCGAGGACCCCTGTGGCCTCACCTTGCCCTCACCTAAAAGGGTTTTAGATTTAAGGCTTTCCACATTTTAGAGCTCAGAACTCAACCTCGGGACCGGGAATTTGCTTCTCCCTGTCAGAATGTTAAAGAGGGACCTTGTGCGAGCAGGACTGGCAGTGAGATAACTGCTTCTCCCCCAGCTCAGCGGCCAGAGCGCCGTCTCCTCGTAGGACAGCAAGCCCCCGCTTCCCGCTCATGTTGGGGCCTGCGTGGCCATACCCCTTAGATATGAACTTGCGGCTCCAGCTGTGTTCCCGAGGAAATATTAGGGGCGCTGTGGACTAGGCTGAGGGGAAAAACATGCAATCACTCGCTCCCTGCTCCCTCATGTACCTTCTGGGGAGGAAATCGTGGAGGAAAGAGGCGTCCCTGTGCAAGACGACTGGTCAGTAGGGCCTGATGAGGACAAGGTAAGGTTCTCGCTGTCTGGAGTGACGCCACATTCCTGGGGGAAACGGAGGACGCACTGGTCAAACACTGGAGGAAGGGGGACGGGCGGGGAGGCGGGGAAAGGAGAGGAGGAAAGGGGACCCCTGGAGGGACTGAGGTCCCCATCATCAGGCGACATGTGTAGCGAGCAGAGGCAGGCCGGTCTCTCTGTCATCACGTCTCTCCAGCCCTGGCCTGGAACGGCTGTCTCCCAGGGGAGGTGCAAACTTCAGTCAGCACATCCTGCCCGAGGCACAGCATCTGCTGGGGCCATACAAAGCCTGCAGCTCAGGTGACACAGGTCACCCAGCAGCTGTGACATGGGAACACCCCAGGTTTCCCTGGGATTATAAACAGCCTTCCTTCTGAAGGCAAAGAACACAAAAGCAGCAGAGGCCTCACTGCGTGCCGGGCATCTCCACTGGGATGTCGGGTTAGTTCTAACACAAATGCCACCTTTCCTCCCAACCCGCTCCTGACATCCTACCTATCCATCAGTCACCTGGGCGGGCGACCTCCCCCCATCCCAGGCAGATGCAAAGTCCTTTGGGGTCTCTTTTCCCCAGACGTTCTTTTAGCTTACTTCTGGCTTTCCCTCCTGCCTGGGCTCCTGAAGTAGTTCCTGGCATGCCTGTCTCCCGCCTGCTCCATCTACACACCTGTGGCAGGTGGGCCTTCGGGAAGCAAAGCTCTCACAGAACCCCTGGCCTGCTCAGAGGCCCCACTTCCTGCTCTGTGACTTTGCATGTGCTGCCACCTGGAATGTTTATCTCACATTTCTCTGGACATCTAAAGAATTTCAAGGGCGAGCTGAGTGGCTCAGTTGGTTAAGAGCGCGAGTTCTGAGCAACTGGTTCGCCGGTTCGAGTCTCACATGGCCCAGTGAGCTGCGCCTGAGCTGAGCTGCCAACAGGTGGCAGAATGCCCCAGCTGGTGAGAGCACATGCTCCTAACAAGGTTTCTGGTTCGACTCCCGCATGGGATGGTGGGATACGCCCACCCACAACTAAGATTGAACATGGCACCTTGAGCTGAGCTGCCCTGAGCTGCCCACGGGCGGCTGGATGGCAACTGGACTTGGAGCTTAGCTAGCTGTACCCTCCACAACTAAGGTTGAAGAACAACAATTTGGCTGTTCCCCTTCCCCAATTCCCCAGTGAAAAAAAAAAGAATTTCAAGATCAGCTGAAATGCTACCCCTCCCTCACACCTGTTCTGGCTTCTTCCATGCAATATAATCTTTCACGCCTCCACCACAGCACTGTGTTGTCCCTGTTTTGGGCGCACTTGTTTTCTCATCAAATTCATTCATTCATTCATTCATTCATTCATTCATTCAACAAACACTTAACTGAGCGACAACTGAGTGCCAGGTACAGCACATGTCCTAGCCCCAGCCAGACCACGAGCTCGTAAGGACAGGAACCACTCTGTCGTCTTTGTATGTCCCATGGTACCCGGCTCACTGCCATGCTGAGAGTGGCGTAGTGAACCTCTTGAATAAAGTCTGTGAGAGGACTGTGGGAGGAAGCCCCGCGGTGTTCAAGCCACCTCACTGGCCTCCCAGCACGCCCCACTAGGGGCTTTTCCACCTGCTGTTTCTATGCCTAGAAGCCTCTTCCCTCAGGCACCTGCACAGCTCACTCCCACACCTCCTTTGCTCTCTGTGCATGGGCCGCTTTTTAAGATAGCAAGCCCACCTCTGGCCTCCACACTCCGTTCTCCCCCACCTGTCACACTCACCCGCAGTGCCGTCTGACACATACACATTTTCACCTACTGTCTTTTGTGTCCACCGCTACCCCACTCTCAAGAATATCAGTGCCCTGAGGGCAGGGACCTCTGCAGTGTCCTCATGGTCACTGTCCTCAAAATATGGAACAGTGCCCGGCAAACAGCACAGGCTCCATACACTGCTGAACAAATGAATCCAGCGAAAGCTTGCGGCTGTCTCAGAGTGTCCCAAAGCTGTTTGATGAATGAACGACAGCAGATGGACCCGAAGAGGCAGGCAGGTAGGAGGCAAGCACCTGGAGTCCCACATCCGAGAAAGGGAGGACAGTGCAGGATACCTGTCCAAGCTGCTGAGCTGATGGCCTCCGAGAGAGGGGCGTCTCCGATTCGCTGCAAGAGCGCTCATCGCCTTCTTCGTGCAGCACAGACGAGTTCTGGGACAGGGACCTGTAACGACCGAGGAGAGCAGCTAAGTGACACCCATTTAGAGAACGGAGGTGACTCACCAGACTTCTCAGGAAGAAGAGGACTGCGAGGGGAAGTGAAGGGAACCCCAAATCTTAAGGAGTAGGAAAGCGGGAAAGGGCACCAGGGAGGGACTGAGACCTCTTCTGGGTTTTCTCTTTAAAGAGAAAACCTGAGTTTTCTCTTTAGCTCCTTCAATAACTTGTGTCTGAACTTGGGAAAAAACCACTGACCTTTTTAGGGTCTCGATATTCTCATCTATAAAATACCCTCCTTTAACGCCAGAGGGCCCCGGTTTGGATCCCACATATGAGGGCCAGTGACACTGCCCTCTACAGCTAAGATGCTGAACAACAGCTCAACCTGGAGCTGGGCTGCCATGAGTCGCCAGCGACAGCGTAGGCTGCAGCCCCTGCTGCAGTGGGTTGCCATGAGCTACTGTGTGTAGCCGGCAGCCAGTGTGAGCGGCTGTCCAGGAGCCGGCGACTGATCTGCCTCGCCTGGGAACAGCGCAATGATGGTGCCAACTTGGGCCAGTGAAGCAACGTCCTCCACAACTAGACTGAAGAACAAAAGGACAGCAACTTGTCTGTTCCCCTTCCCCCAATTCCCCAGCGCTGTTCCCATCCCTCAATTCGCCAATAAAAAAAAAAATCTTAAAAAAAAAATACCCTCCTTTACTTCGCCACAGAAAGCTAATCATGACTGGAGCCTAGTTGGATTGAAATGCCTAAGAGATACACATCATGAGGTTCCTTCAGTCTTCAGACGAAGTGAGGCTCCCCAGGGGCTGTCATCTGCCCTATACCCCCTCTCCTCCCCCACAGACCGCATAACAGATTTGTCTGTCTGGAGCCTCCTGGGTACCCATGTGCGATCCAATTTCCCTCTCCTAAGGAATAGGATAACCTTCCCCCCAAGTGTTAGCCCAGGTCTTCAGTGAAACAAGGAGCTCCTAGGATGGCCCAGAGGGTCCACGTTGCCCAGGGCACCCAGGATGGGAGCCAGCCCCGAGGGGGTGAGGAGTGACTGCAAGCACCCCCCACCCCCACCCCCACCCCCTGCCAACACGGCCGAGTGCTGGCTACTCACTTGGACAGGCTTCTTTTGAGCTTGAGTCCTTGGCTGCTGCTGCAGTCAGACAGGCGGTCCAGCGGGGAGAGTGTCCTGACGGGGGGCAGATGGCCGTCGCTGCCATACGCAGGCAGCATTCCTGAGAGGTGGCCATCTCCAAGCACGCGGAGTGGAGGGACAGCTGGGGATGGGGTGAGAGGCCCATTGAGGGCCTCCAGGAGCGACACGACTTCATAGCCTGGCGGAATGTTCTCGGAGGACTAGGGGAATCAGAAACAGGTTGAAAAAGTGATGAAAAGCTCTTCCTTTTATGGCATGACTGTGTTTCTTACTTGGCGCTGGAAAAATGTTTCCTTTTACCTGGTCTGGGGTGGGGGTTGTGGGGGAGTCTGTCAAAAACAGCTTCTGTATTAGAGGCCAAAGGAAGATAAAACGTCAAAGGGCTACATATTCCTAGAGTCTGCTTGTAGGTGAACTCCCTAATGTTTATTTTTCTGATTACAATAGAAAATTATAACAGGAAATTTGGGAAATACATAAAAGTAGAAAGAAGGGGGGAAAGTTAGTAATCAAATCATGCAAAGTAATAACTTCTATTAGCATTCTGGCGTATTTTCTCCCAATATTTTTCTCTGTACTGTTTACTCAGTTATAATCTACCTGCGACTAACAATTCTATATCCTGCTCATTTCACTGAACATCAATATTTTCCTTCCCATTTTCATGGATATTGTACGTTTTCTAACTGTCCCACTGATGCAGTTGTGTCTGGCATTTCCGACTGTGAACAACATTTTGAGGAACATCCTTCTGCATAAATCTCTTCAGATTATTTTCTTGGTATTAAGTTCTTAGGCTTTAGACTATCAGGTACAAATGTTTTTAAGGCTCTCAATAAACACAGCTCTTCTGTTTCTTCAATGATCTTTCTGGTTACACTCGTGAAAGCAGTACTGAAAACCGATTTAATTCTGCCAGCAGGGGTTACCTTTTAAAAAGTTTTTAAATTTGAAAGGTGAAAAATGGAATCTCATTTTACTGTGCATGTTGTTGATTTTTAATTGACTGACTTACAAAATGATGACTGTTCACCAGCCATGTGCGCTCTTCTGAAGATTTTTTTGTATCCCTTGCACATCTGTCTACTGCTTTATTCACAAGCTATTAAAAAATATTAGCCTTTCCTCTGATGTAAGTGCTGTGAAGACTTTTTTTCCCTTTAAATATTTGGTTTTTTTGCCTTTTGCTTTTGGTCCTCTTTTACACTTCTGAAGTTTAAATTTTTACATGGCAACACCTGCACATTCTTTTTTCGTGGTGTTCCGTTGCTTTAAGCTTAGAGAGCCTTCTCCCATCCAGAGTCCACTGAAGAGTCAGCTACAATTTATTTTAGGTTTTTAATGTTATGTTTGGTTTGCTTTATTTTAAATATAGTTAACTAGTTACTCCCTTTGGAATTTGTTATTGGTAAGGAGTAAAGTGCTAAACTGACTTGTCCTCCTCAAATAGCTAACTCATCTTACTGAATAGTAAATCTCTTCCACTCGTATGTCAGTCTAAAGAAAGTCAGTATCTGCTAGTCTAAAACCACAAGGCGTGGAGGCTCTCACACTCTTACTGCCACTCTGAAACCGAGGCAAGTTACTTCATCTACTCGGCTCCTATGAAGCCATGAAATTGGATAAAGAAAACGTTACTTTCTTTGAGGATTCAGATAAAGACAGTAAATTGTATTCAAATCCAAAACAATCACCCTCTTGTTTCTGTTTGGGGGCAGTCCGAGTGGGACTCCCCTGGGGTGAAACTGCAAGCAAAGGGCTCTAGGCGTGGTGAACGTCAACCGGACGTGGGGTTCCCAAGAAGGAAAAGGGGTTTTAATGGTCAGCATCCAGTCTCCCGTTGTAATATTGATGGGTTTTAATGCAATGTGGCCTCAGCCAGCTTCCTAGCTACTTCCATGGCCAAGGTTTAATGACTTGCTGCAAAGTCACGTAAAGAAGGAGAGGTGAGCCAAGCCAGCCAGGGAAACTGTCGTGTTTGTGTCACAGGGTCATGGTTCTCAGCCCAACTTACTGAATGCTCCTCCGAGTCAGACGTCTGGGATGAGATGATGGGGTTAAAGCTGGTTGGGGACAAGGGGCCCAATTTTTTCCTCATGGCTCGGATCTGAAGCAGTGCCCGGAAGGCTGCGAAGAAGAAAACAGGCGATGGGACATCCTGGTGCAGGAGTCAGACAGAAGCCGCGGCCATTCCTCCCAGTGTCCACCAGTGTTTGGACCCAGCAGGGCCCACCCGCCACTCGCCCTGAGGCTGGGGTCTTACGCAGTCGGCAGATGGGGCAGTTGTTGGCCTGATAGCGCAGGGTGTCTGCACAGGTATTACACAGGCAGAGGTGGCGACAGGGCAGAATCAAGGTGTCCCGGACGTCCGAGAGACACACCACACACTCGGCACTGTTATCGCTGACTTCGTCCTCAGCTACCTGGCCGGGGAGACAGAAGTTTAGCCAACGACACCAAGACACACAGTATGTCCCAGGCTTTCTTTACGAGGCAATTTGCCTGAAGTGCTGAGACAAGGAACAAGAACAAAATCTCGCATGTACATTGGACTTTATAGTTTACCAAGAGCATTCGCATACTCAGTTTCACTTATTCTGGGAACTGAGTGTTGTCTCAAGTTCATCCTAGGAGGCTCAGATCTGCCCTCTGCCCCACCCCAGACAGTCTGAGCTGAGGGGCCTAGGAAACCACACAGGGAAGGGAGAGGGCATGAAAAGCCCTGCCAGGAAGCGGAAGGGACGGAGCTCTGCGGAAGGACCAATCCAAAGCGGACCATTTTTTTCTTCCTTGCCAAAGTTACTTAAGTCTAATCATCTAAAGTAAGAACTAGGAAAATACCCTTCTTGGAGCAAACTGAGAGAGTTTGGTTCCAGGGTTTGGCGCGTGGCATTGCTAGCTCCGGGCTTCATCAGAGAATTTCTTACTCTGCCACCCGGGAAGAGGACACTCGGAATTTGGGCTAGAACTTGCCTTGGAATCTTGTGTGTTGTACTTGTTTTCAATTCCATAGATCTCCTGAAGGAGGTAGCTGACCCCATCTACCTGAAGAGCAAATAGACAAGTTCAAGGGCAGGCTGATTCTACCGAAAGATGAGAGTGGGAACTCTCTCCCCCGCTTGGTAACCAAGGGCTACTTGCTCACAATGAAAACAATCAAAGGCCTAGACAAGGAAAGGATGCTTTTATTTACTTATGTTTTCTCTTTGAGAGGGGAAAGAAAATCAAATGTTTAATTCGCCCACCATTATACCCAACAGGGAACATAAAAGTTCATCGATACAATACCTGTCCTGCCCTTCACTATTACAGACACGTAAGAAAGGTGTAGATTAGAAAAAGATGGAGGACTATGCATCAAAATATGAGCATTAGCTATGAAATAAAAGTTATGTTTAGATATTATAAAAATAAAGGGACGGAAAAGAGAAAGAAAGAATAAGGAGAAGGAATGGGCAAGGAAAAGGGGAAGGGGAAAATGTAGAAGCGAGATCTTGAAGGAGAGGCCACCTGAGCCCCCTCACCTGCCACAGAGCACCCTTCTCCAACACACAGCCAAATCACCCCGGCTGGCTTTGCTTCTTTTCTTTTTTTAAAAAAATATTTTATTGGGGAATTGGGGAAGGGAACAGTGTTGGGGAATTGGGGAAAGGGGAACACTGTGTTTTTCCAGGATCCATCAGCTCTAAATCAAATTGTTGTCCTTCAGTCTTAGTTGTGGAGGGCGCAAGCTCAGCTCCTAGTCCAGTCGCCGCTTTCAATCTAGTTGTGGGGAGGGGGCGTAGCCCACCATCCCAGGCAGGAGTTGAACCAGCAACCTTCTTGTTAGGAGCACGTGCTCTCACCAGCTGAGCCATCCGGCTGCCCATTGGCAGCTCAGCGGCAGCTCAGTTTGGGCACAGCTCACTGGCCCATGTGGGACTCAAACCAGCGACCCTGCTGTTCAGAGCTTGCGCTCTTAACAACTGCGCCACCTGGCCGGCCCTAGCCCTGTTTCTTAAAACCCCAACTTCAATGTCCAACTCCACTGCCACTGGCCTGGGCCAGTCAGTGCCAAGGCTGGCCTTCCCGCTGTTTCTTTAGGCCCCTACTCCTCTTCTAGGGCCTGGCCTCTGTCCCACTGATCCCCTCCTCTGTCACTGGTTCATACCCCACTCTCCTGTTTGACAAAGTCTGTTGCTAATGCCAGTCTAGCAACAGGAAGACAGATACACCATTTTCCTTGAGCTACACCGGCCATCCTCCCCTTCCAGGCCTCCTGGAGAACTAGGCCTCCCGTGAGGCAGCTCCCCGAGGCCTGGCCTCTCCAGGCACGATCTTGGGCCCAGGGTCTGTGTCCTCATCTGCATCTCTTAAAACCTGTTTTAACTTAGTGATTATATTAGAAAGGACGCTATCAACAAATTTATACTGAGGTATCATTGACTACTATGGACCTCTCTCAGAGGGGAGAGCACTTAACCTGAAAGAATGAATGTAGGATTTCAGATATCTACGACCCTTCTGTGGGCAGGCGCGGGGTGGGGGAGCTGCCAAGCCACTGGCACCATTCTCCCCTCCTCACCCTCCATGACTCCTCTCCTCTTCACACAGAGGCGGGTTAGGACTTCTAGCAGACATATGCATAACTTGCCGATCATTCTGGAAGCGGGCAGGTGGCCAGCAAACTTTGAATTTTAGAAAAGCAATGGTAGGGTAAGTTAAGCCGAGGGCTCTAATTGGCCTGAATTGGACACCAACACTTCATCCTGTAGCCTGAAATGTTTCAGGCCTGGCACTTTAGATAAAAAGAGTTCCCCCTAAACCTAATGTCAGGAGACAAATCTTGTCCTTTCCTTTCTCCAGTCCTTTGCTCAGAGAATGGCTGCCTCAACACCAGCAATTCCGGAACAATGATGACACTAAAAATCAGTATTCCTTTCAGGCCACCCAAGTAGTTCCTAACACACAAACGTTCGCCCTTTCTTTTCTTCTTTGATTATAAAAAGACAGTGGGAGGGGAAGAAGAGTGCTTAGTAAAGAATGAGAGAGACAAAAGAGAGGGGAGAGAGAGAGAGAGAGAGAGAGAGAGAGAGAGAGAGAGAGAGAGAGAGAGAGAGAGAGAGAGAGAGAGAATGAACAAACGAGGACACCAACAGTCTCTCTGGCCCTCAGATACTCACTACTTGTTTCTGTTTGAGAGGCTTGACACAGAAAGTCCCATCTGTGTGCTGGAATGAAAATGTGACAATTATGATAAGGAAGGAGGGCAGTAAAGCACTGCTGTTCTTTTGTTACTTCTTCCAATGATGCGTACTCTCGGACGCCCGTAGTGGGGGATCACAGACTCATAATGCTGGCAGGCCTTACAAGCATCTGGTCTGACCTCTCCCTTTGAAGAGGAGGAAACTAGGCCTCAGGGATTGAAGGCCATGCAGCAAGTTGGTGGCAGAGCTGGAGCCAGACCCCAGGGTTGCCCCCAGTATGGCGTTCCCCCAATTCCCTCCCAGCCCCCCAAGCCAGCCCCATTCTGCTGAGCTCAGGCAGCCAGCAAACAAGGGTTACGCGTGTCCTCACATGAAAGACAGTTAAACATACTAAAGTGAGGCCTTAGAAGGCTACTCACTTACCTTTTCAAAAGTGCCCAGCAGTACGTGGCAGTGGCCAAAATACTCTGAAAGAAAGGCACATGGATGGAAAATAAAACAGACGATACACCTTGATGCCCACTGACCTTCCCTGATTCCTTGCAATTGGGGAGACATCTGGGCTGTCATGGGAGGGGCACACAACAGAACCCAGCGGTGTTCTCGTCAGCCCGAGGACCTCGGGAACACGAGTGCAGGGGGATTTAGAGACTGCTGACACCCACAAAGCTGTGTTGCGGGGCCACAGCTGCCACCAGGCCTGGTGCCACCAAAGGGCAGTGTGTATGGCAAAAGAAGACAGAGGGTACCATACCATCTCCTTCGTCCACCACAGCATGGACCACCAAAGGGTAAACCTCTCGGTCCAGATCGAAGCCAAGCTGAAGGGAAAGAAAACAGAGAGAACAAAAAAGGGACTTAACATGTTTAAATGGCACAGTAATCCATCAGAAAGGGAGGTGTTGTCCAGGACCTCAGCTCTGTTCCTCCTTTGTCAACCTCGTAACCACCCAAGTCTGTTTGAGTGAAAACCACCAGTTTCTTTTTAAAATCTCAAGAGATGTACAGCCCTGTAACCTGCAGGTTATCTTTGAACATGGACTTCTCATGATAGCCTAGGCTGACAGGCTACTTTGGAACAGAAAATTATGAGGTCAGATGTATCCTTTTAAGGGTATGAAGACGTTACACAGCTGAAGGTGATCATGACATTCGCATGCCTGGGCAGTCCCTTTGCCGCTGGCCATGGTCCTAACCAGCTCCCAGGCCTACCGGGGTCTGTGTGCAGACCCTGCCCTTTTTCTCCCAGCAGTCCGTCACCTCCACCAAAGGCAGCTCACCTCCTCTTCAGCCCACTCTGAGGGGTCCACAGTGTGGGAGGGCAGGCAGAACTGCTGGCACACCCCTCGCTTGTAGTGCACCGTCTCCGACTGTAGGCTGTTATCTTTGGGGATGTAGCTGTTGATCAAAGTAGGAGGCAAAGGCAGAGTTAGCACCTAGGCCAGATGGATCTGACCATTTCCTCCGTCTCATGACTGTTCTCAATTATCAACAGGCTCTGGGAAATAGAATAGACAGGACCAGACCTCCTGTATTATCTATTTCCTTTGCTTTTGCTTGGTAATGCTATTAAACTTATCTTTGCAACCCACACATTCACAAAAAGGTAGCTTCATAGCTTCGTAACAGCATTATTATGATCTAAAGGGCTATGCTGCCATCTGCCACTGCACCAAGATGGTACAATTTAAAGCAAAAAGGTGAAAAAGTGGGGTGCTGTAGAAGAAGGTCCAAATTCAGGAATTAGATCTGGCCTGTTTGCAGAAAAAGAATGTTTTCCTGTACAGGTGCGTGCATAGAGCACAGACCCTAACCCATCCGGGAAGGAAGGCCTCCCTGGTCTCTTGTTCTTACCTGGCAATTCCATTCTGGAACTCCTCGGTGGCCTGATAGTAGATGGTGATGGCCACCCGGGCGTCAGTGTCAAAGGTGAACTCCACATTGTAATGGACTTTAGCTTTGCTGGCCTCTTCCCCAGGGGTCTTCACTTCCTCACTGCATCTAGAAAACCACAAAGACTCAGCATTGGGGGGTGGGGGGTGGGGGAAACGGGTAGCAAATCAGCATATTTTATCTTTTTTTTTTTTTTACTGAACATATTGTGGACTTGTCTCCATGACCCTAAACTCCGGCCTCCATCTTCCTTCTGAATGATGGCAGGGGAATTCATTTCTGCTACCGTTGGGCATTTAGTGGTTTCTGATATTTCACAGCTCTACAATTAATATCCTTGTGCATTTACCAGACTTTTTTTTCTTTTAGCTTTTGTTGTAATCAAAGTTACAAATTACATAGTTTAAATAGTTTCCACAAGGCTTATTACCAAAAGCAGCAGGCCCCACTCCTTCCCCTTTCCTCCACTTCAGAGGAAATCACTTCGACCTGATCACGCACCTGTGTGTTTCTCAATAACATGCTCGGGTTACTACTTCTTGATTTTTCAGCTTTAGGCATCATCCATGACTTCCTACTATGGAAATGAGGATTTTTCTCTTTCCCCATTCTGCCCCATAGAGGTATTTCCCTCCCCGCAGGGTAGTTATAACATAGCTTTGTTAGTTCAATACACTTGTGTCCATAGCACTGTGATAATATCAACATTATTCACAGCTTAGCCACAGATGAATCTCTGATTATTGTTCTTTTCCTGCAGAAGTTTTTCTTAAGACTTTGTGCTCATTTTTTCCCCCAGTTGCTTAGCTTTCTATGTACCTTATCACTAAATCAAACCCAAACTCTCTGCTAGCCGTCTCACTCTCTGGATGTTTGCGTGTTTTGTCTTCTTGAGGCGCTCCCTTCCGGAGCCCCCTGACCTGCTCCATCGGGACCCTGGGTCCCCTCATGGGCACACAGCGCCAGCCGGAATCTCCCTCCCCCGTCACCCTGGTGAGTCCCTTTTGCTTCTCTCCTGGGGAGTCCTGTGTTTCCTGCCTCCCCTGGCTTCCTCCTTCTTGGGTTACACTTCCATTTTGGCAGAGCATAACTTCCCGTAGCTTCCTGAGAAGAGGTGGTTTTTTTTTGGGGGGGGGGTAAACTTTTCAAGAGATTTTATTGTAGTCACACATCCTTGAAAACCTGGCTGAGTAAAGAACCTATAAAGTAGGTTATAACTACTTTAAGAAAGCCATTTCAGAGTGTGCTGTGTTGTCTTCCAGCTTCCAGGGTGCGCTCTTGGAGCAAGAAGCCCTTCGCTCCAGTGGCTGATTCCTTTTTCCTTTGACACGGAATCTCCACGGTGCCGGGCACGTGGCGGTCCTTTCCATGTAGAACGCGAATTTCACGTCACTGAAGGTTTCCTGCCTCCTGTGCTCTGTTCTCTCTTTCTAGCATCTTTAGTTGGACCTTCTGAGCTGCTGTTCTGGACTTCGTATCTTTCCTCTTCCATTTTCCATAACTCTGCCTTTTTGTTCCACTTTCTAGAATATTTCAACTTTTCTTCGTACATTCTATTGATTTCTTTTTCATTTCTACTACCATGTTTTTTAATTCCTAAGAACTTTTCCGTTCCCTACGCACTTTGTATCATTGTGTCCATGGAACAAGAAGATAACACCTCCTTTCTCTACGTCTCTGAGGCTAGAGATGCAGTTTTCCTCTCTCTGCAGAGTTTTGGTTTCCACTTAGTGTTTTGTTTTGTTTTTCCTGTTGGTTTGTTTTCCACTGTCTTTCCACTGACGTTCCTTATACATCTAAGCATCTTTGGTTGCCTGCTCATAGTTAAGAAATTTAAAGCCCATGATTGGAACTCCGGGTGCATAGTGGGGCTTGGGGATGCTAGGCGTCCCCTGGGGTCTGTGCAGGAACCTCCAATGCCCGTCTCTTTGGTCCTCCCATCTGAGTGGGTCCAATTCCCCAGGGAACGGTTTTCCTGTCTTCTGACAAAGACCTGGCTACTGACATTCAGGGGGTGGGGGTGGAGGGCAGGCTGCAGGGCTCAGCAGCCAGTGCGCCTACATTCACTTAACCCCCATTTTTGGTACGAGCCCAGCCTTGGCTGTGCCTGGGTCCCCCAAGTCCAGGGATTCTGTTGAGAACCATCTGCTAGCCTTTTGCCAGGGTGTGGGCAGGGCTATCCTGGCTGTGTGGTGTAAGGCAGGGGATCTGACTTCTCAAGCAGACTTTCCGCCATCCTCCTTTTCGCCTTCCACCCTGACACCCAGAGGTACCTGGCACCCCCAGTTCCTGAGCCTTTGGGGCACCACGGCGCAAGCCGGGTGGCTCGCAGCTTTTCCTCCTGCTCGCTTAGGCTCCTGGTTTCTGGATCTGCTGAGTCACTGAACATCCCCATCTGTTTCCAGCTTCTATAATTTGTTGCGGCTGCTCCTTTCCCATTCTCCCAGTTGTCATGATTTGTGCTTTTAAAAAAATCATTGTTTAAACTATCGTTATTTAGTAGGGTTTTGAGAGGAAGCAAAAGTAGACGCTCAATCCTCCATCGTTACCTGGAAACCCGAGAGTCAGAATTCATTCCCACACTCTCAGAAAAACAAAACAAAAACACCTTTCGCCTGTACATTTATTGGACACCAGGTTTTCCCTTCCATTATCTTGTTTACTTTTGACAACGGCCATGAAAGGTAACGTGTATTACCACTTTTTACCCATGAAAAGCCTGCGGCTCAGAGTCTTATTCGGGCAAGCCGCCGTGGAGCTGGGGCTTGGCCTCCCATGCCGGCTGTCAGCACATCCCAGCTGTTCTAGTGCTGTGGCCAGGCTGCCACGTCGGGGTGGGGGACAACCTCCCAACAGCTCAGGGACATGCTCCTGTCTTCATCAAACACATGAGCAGGCCATATGTGATGGCAGATATGAAGTGGACATGGTCGCTGACCGCTGGGGGTTTCCCGAGGCCTCAGTAGCCTCAGTCTATGCTGTCTCCCTCAGAGGGTGACCATTCGCCCAGCTGCAGACAGTTCTGTAGCAAGAGGACTTGCCTGGCTCTCTGGTCCCCAGAGTTGACCCCAGGGCCAGGAGAGTAGCTGGGGAAGCAGTAAAAAATTCAGGGACAAATGAAATACAAAAATTAAGAGAGAGAGAAATGGATTAGTGGTTGCTTAAGCCTGAAAGAGGGGTTTAGGAAGTAACTGCTAATGTGTATGGGGTGTCTTTTGGGGGTGATGAAACGTTCTAAACTTAGATGGCAGTGTGATGATTGCACAAGTCTGTGAATCTACCCAAAACCACTGAATTATATGCTTTAAATGGGTGAATTGTATGATCTGTCAATTATATCTCAAGAAAGCTATGATATTAAAACAAAATTATCAGAGAGAAATAAACTTCCTAATGCTAATAACGCTGACCTAATAAAGCATAAAATGGTCTGAGTCATCTTCCTTGTTCATTCAGAAAAAATTGGGACCTCTGACTTGCCCAAACCAAATCTGTCTCCCAGGGAAGCAGTGAGCCTAAGTAGACAGACTCTATCTGGAGGGCAGTATCAGTCTAAAAATTACACTGTCGCGGGGACAGCACAAAGAAGGCATATCAATGATAATTAATACTGATGATGATGATTAAACAACCAGCCCAGAGCACTTTGAGTTCCTCAGAGGAAGGGCATATGAGATTAAGAATTAAAAAGTAAATAGAAGCAATAAATAAGGATTTCATACCCCAAGTTCCAATATCCCATTGTTACACAGGCTTGTTGAGATTATCTGCAAAATTCACTTTTCCCCTCAATCATTCCTCTTTTTGAAACAAATTCATAAAGTAGGGATAATGACTGCTTCCCAGAAAGTGAAAGTTCTTCACCAACATAGACGCGAAGTCTGAACTAGAGGCCTTGAGCTCTAACTCACGAGCTGCTGCTCTCGGGGCTGGAGCAGTCCCCCGCCCGAGGCCCGAGGACCAGGCTCTGGGGCCAGCACAACCGGCCCTGAGCCTCTTGGGGGAGCTGGCTGCCCCTGCAGGGAGGAAGGCACGTGGCGGAGCCCCCAGGGACTTACTTGACGAGTCTTAGTGTGTCCTTTCGGATGTTGATCAGGCTTCTCAGGGTCTTCACTGGTTCTTGGGGAGGTGGGGCAGCATAAGGAAACTGTCAGAAAGAAAGTGGGGTAAGGCAGTGTGTTTATCAAGGCCAACAACTGTCCCTCACTGGTACAAAGAACAGCCTTGTGAGTGACAAAGAACAGCCTTGTGAGGTGAGGCAGGCAGGCCCCAGGCTCCTAACTACGTGAGGACACCGAGATCTGACATGTCAAGTGAACCTGCCCAAGGTCACAGCCGGTGGTAGAGCTGGGATTCGATTTGGTGTCCAAAGAGCAAGGTTTATCTGCTTTTCCCATGATACGAAGCTTATCTGAGTCCGCATTCGAAATGTGGGTCACTAATGAAAACTCCTACTGAAGTTGCACATACCAAAGGGACACACCGTGGCCGAGCTAATCACAAAAGGCTTTTCCATCTGACCTTCGGCGACAGGGAGCCAGGCCTGCCAGGGTTTTCCTCCAGGGAAGCCACATGGTGTCTTAGAAATTTAGGAGCTGCAAATAAGAGAGGACCCCATCTCGTACACAGAACTGAGGCCTGCAGTCCGTGTGGAACACATTTTTTCCTGCAGCTGCTCATATGGAGCAGAGATCTTCAAATGTGAGCCAAGATCTCCTTAGGGATCATCAAAGATTTATGGTTGTCCAGCATTTACCGTACACTTTCTCCCTTTCCCCATGTAGACATCTGGATTTGAGTTCTGAGTTGATGATAGTGAGGGGATATGAAAGGGAAAATACAGAGGGTGCCAAAGAAATGTATACACATTTTAAGAAAGGAAAAAACTATTAAAATTGTAACACAGTGAATGACGCTAGCATTCATTTGACGAACGCCATCTTTTGAGTGAATGTCATACTACACATTGCTACTGTAATTCAATTCAACTTCGAAAGGTAAAACATAGATGACATCTTAAAATGTGTACTTTTTTTTTTTTGGCAGCCCCGGTGGTAATCAATTAAACTGGAAATTGCTTTCAAAAGATTAAGAATGATTTAAAATGTTCCCAGTATTGTTCTGATGTTATTTGGGTAATAAAATTTTTTTGCATATAATTCACAAAAAACCTGCTAGACTTTGTAGCTTTGTAAAACTGTGGCACCTGGGAAGAGTCGGCCTCCTGGTGCTGGTTTCAGAAAACTGGATGCTCACGGTACACTCGATTGTGCCTTCACAGATCTTTGCTCAGTGTTGTTTTCTCACTTGGAAAACAATTTCACCTACAGTATGTCTCATTTTACGGATTCAGTATGATTGCTTATGACTCACGTGTGTGAATGTGACACTTAAGAAAATACATTCAAACAACTAGACTGAAGAACAAAAGGACAGCAGCTTGTCTGTTCCCCATCCCCCAATTCCCCCAATAAAAATCTTTAAAAAAAAAAAAAAGAAAATATATTCAACCTGATCAGGTGTGCATTCAGGTTACCCACGACATAGCAACATTTTATGTTTTCACTGGCACATTTAACATGTATTCGTTCAAAATATATGATAGCTGGTTTTTCTAGTTACAAAGCAAAACACGTTCAAGCAGAAAACTTGAAAAACGCAAGAAAGGACAAAAGCAGCCATCATTTCACCACTCAGTGATGCCAATGTTAACACAGCAGCGTCTTTCCAGAAAGGCACCCATCTGCCTACCCACCCACCCATCTCTGTATCTATGCACTGTTTCAAACTGTACTTACTATTTTATAGTTTCTTTTTTCATTTAGAAAGACGTGGTAAACGTTTTTAAAGTCTTGAATTTGACATGATTACACACGTTAGAGATAGAAGCATACTTCATTTATTCAATTCCATACTATTCAGTGTTTTAAGTTGGTTTTACTTTATTTTTTGTGCTGATACAAATGTGGTGGTGAGAGCCTTGTTCTTACATTTCTACATGCTTGTTTGATTACTTCCTTAGGACAAATTCCTAGAAGTGGGATTACTGGATCAAAGCGTAAGCATGTTTCTAAGACTTTTTAATGTAAATTTTGCCAAGCTGTTCTCCAGAAAGCTGATTTTGATTTTGCTCTCCTACTAGCAGCATATCAAGAGGCTTTTACCCAGGAAGGCTGAAATCCTGGTTCAAATCCCATCAGTGCTCCATTTCTCCACCCCCCACTTTCCTAGGCTGTCACACTAAAGGAATTTAAAACAATTTTAAAACAAGCTTAAGCAAAAAGTAATTAGGCAAGAAAATCCGACACAAATGCTAGTCTATTCTAAAGCCAAAATAAATGACTTTGGGATTAAAATTTTTTTCTGGAGTAGCAAAGTTAATCATATTCATTTGCGTAGGTACTTGGGAGTCAGCCATAACTCCTACTTGAGTTAAAAAAAAAAAAAAAGATGAGTTCTTCCGTCACTCTTTCCCCTTTCTCCTCCATACCCTCCAAAAAAGAAAAGCAAAAGGAGAAAAGGGGGAAAAACAAACAAACAGAAAACCTTGTGTTCTTCATCTTTCATTTTGAATATTACCCGAGCCTGAATTCTCTTTCAAAGGTACTGACCCGAAAGGTTCGGTCCGTAAGGCCCTGAGCGGACCAAATTTCATTCTTTGTCCATTCGCCTTGGCCTACAGCCTGTCTTCATTATGAAAAGTGAAATGGGGTTCTAGAAGCTGCCTTTAGCTATCTTTCTTAAGGCTGTTAAGAGTTTATTGACTCCAGAACGATGTCTGAGAAACGGGAAGGCATTCCATAGCCCCATATGGAGCTTGAGGCAAGAGGCCAGGGCGTGCCTGGCAGGCTTGGTTCCTCTGTCAGCGGGCCTGGTGCTGGGCTGTGCACAGACGGCAGAGGCTGCTTCTTCCCGTTTCCTGGCAAGCTGCCGGGGCGGCAGGGAGAGAAAAGACTCTAGCTGGTCTCCCTGTCTCCACTGACTCCCTAACTTAGTAAGACGTCTACTGAGTACCTGCTATGTGCCAGGCATCACGCTGTGCTCTTCAGATATATGTTTCCCTTTTCCTTTATTTAATTGGGGTAACATACACATGACATGAAGTGTATCACCATAACCATTTTAAGCACACTGTTCGGTGGCATTAAGTACATTCACGTGTCAGGCTACCATCACCACCATCCATCTCCGGTGTAGATACACTCTTATTTCATGTTCTCAACACCAACAGACGTGTCTACCACGCCCACCAAGTTGTGAGCTCCTGGAGGGCAGCCTGACACGCAGGAGGAAATCGAAAATGTGTTGGTTAGAGGTGGTCTCAGAGATGTGGGGGTGCAGCTGATGGCTGTTGGTTGGGGGGGTGGGGATGAGGGAGAGAGGGAGGGGGTTGGACAGCATAAATACACAGCTGCAATGTTGCCATGGGGACATGGGGGACAGTTCCAGGAATGTAATTGATAATGTTGTGAATATTTTGTAGGGTGTCAGGTGGTCACATGTCTTGCATCATGGATGGGGAAGAGGCTTGATCACTGCACTG
>NW_017731437.1:1289877-1295353 GCF_001890085.2 Hipposideros armiger
TGGAGTCAAGGGATTTGTAATAGATATGTATGATATTGGGGGGAAGTGAGATGGCAGATTGGGGGAGGGGGGTTGTCACTTCGAGGGGTAAAAAGTATAACTATTGTACTGTGTTGTATACAGCTGAAACTAATTTTTAAAAATGTGTATTTCATAATAAAAAATAATTTAATTTAAAAAAAGAATTATAAAAGAGCTAAAAAAAAAAGAAAATGTGTTGGTTGATTGAATAAATGAAGGCTGTCAGTATTAACCTCCTGATTCGGCTTATAAAGAAAACGGAGGCTCAAAACATTCATGTAATTATCGAAGGTCCCAGGGCTAATGAGTAGTAGAACCAGGATTTAAAGCCAAAAGCCAAGCTCTTTCTATCACAGCTCCCTCAACTACCGCGGGGCCAGTCTACAGATTATTCTGATCCCAGGAGTGTTCTGGAAACCTGAGGGGAGTGCAGAGTCTGACAGCTAAACAAGCACTGCAAAAGGTTCAGATGCAGTTTCAGGTTCTGGAAACAAGTCGAAACTCTCTGGATGGCACCCTTACGCTCAGGCAGCAGTACATGCAAAAGTGTACCTAATTCCACCCTCCTTTTAAATTTTAACCGGAGTATGTAAGGCCTTTGCAGAGAAAAGCTTTCTCGGAGCACAGCATGACAGAATCCCTTTGTGCGTAAGATCTAACAGCACCCGCAGAAGACACAAATGGACACTCAGACTATGATGATGTCGGAGGACACCGCCGGCAGCCACCGCGGGAGCAGTCACCATTCACCTTCTGCCCAAGATGCTCAAATTCGTGTTCCTGGTACATATTGCTAAAGCACAGTGGTTTCTCCTGTAAATTATTTTCAAAGGACAAAGACATTCACCCATTCATTTGCTGTGCCCTGCGGACTGTGCTACGCCTGGGGTTCAGGGAGGGACCAGGCACCCCTCTCTTAGTTCCACCTGTAAGGGGCCTCGAACCCTGACAGCTTGCATCTGGTGCACGGCACTTGAGCACACCACCCTCCCTGGACTGGCCTGCAGTGTCTGTACTGACACAAGCCCAAATCTCAGAGCAACTGAAACCCCAAACACCTCAGGACCAGGATAGGAGTGCAGTCCCGGCTTGGCCAGGTGAGCTCTTTCAATGGGCCCCAGGGTTTGCTAGTGAAGGCTGTGTGAACACTGAGCAAGTTCCTCTTTGGCCCTTTTTTCCTGGTGTTCATCAGTTTCCGTTTCCGTTTGCCTTATATAGGCAAAGTGCCACCTGGTGGCCAAAGCTTGAACTACCAGTTTAGATGGACCAGAAGCCGCAGTGTGTAAAGACACACACATTTGTATGTATGTATCAACCATAGATCCTAGATTTTTAAAAGCCATTCTAATTTCAAATATTTTGTTAAACTACCCCTATGGACGCACTCACATTTTTCTTGTAGAAAATAGGGTCACAATGCCTATGAGACAGTAGGGTATCTTATCTTATTTCAGTTGTAAATTACAGGCCAATTCCCAGTGGTCTATAAAAAAGACTATACTCCACTTATAAGAACAAATAATTAACTTCACTGAAAGTTTCTGAAAAAGTACATAATTTGCTAACGTTAGCTATTCGAGTCAGGCCTGACCGTAGGCATACGGTGTCCCCGCCCGATTCGGGCACTGGGAGCGCCTCCAAGCTGGCACCTGTGACCTTTACATGTCCCACTCGCGTTGTGATACCGCGCGATATTCCAGGGTCACCTTCTATTTTTCCTGTCCTATTCCTGGCATTGACCACGTCCCTAAGGAGCCCTGTCTCCTTTTCAGAGAAGTGTACCTCCTACCACCACTTGCATACCAATTTTTCACTGATGAGCGCTTGGTCATTTCCAGGTTATTATAAACAATGATGCAATAAACATTCCTTGAAAGGGATCTTAATAGGAAAAGAAGTGGGGGGGGCGGGGGGGGGAGAAAGCAGATTAATACGCACTAATGCAGTGTTTACTTAGGAAAGTAAAAGCCCAAGTGCCAAAACTCTGCTTCCAAAGAGAAAGAAAATTTCTTTAGACAATTTATAAAATAGAAAAGTACTCATTTTCTATATTAGCAGGCGTGTAATATTTGTGCCAAAGAATCAAATAATAGTTACTATGGAAACCAACATCTGGGGGGTCACATGAATAGCTCATTTACAGCACTACAGAAACTCTTGCTTTTATAGATTTTAGGGCTTTTATATTTAAATTTCAGTTCCTTTTTATTTGATGCCTGGTTATTTTCTCAGCTTTCTTTACTTCCTCTCTTCTCAGAAATGTAGCGTGTCCAAGACTTACCAGTGGGTATTTTTAGACTGATGATGCTTTAGAACATTTTCTTAGATCAGTGTCAGGGGAGAACAGTTTAGCCTCTGCTTGAATGCTACAAAATGAATACAAATTCGCCTACTTAACCAGCTGCAGCCCGAGATAGACTGTATGGTGCCTGCTGTAGACCAAACCGTCAATGAGCTATATTTACAGCGGTAAAACCCCCTTTCACTAATTTTCCACCCAGTGTTTGTGGGGCGTTAATCACCAGTACAGAAAGGCGATTGCAAGGCTGATGAGATGTAAGACATTCTCACTCAAATCAAAGATGTGAGGGAGGCACCAAGAAGGTGTTACAAGATGACCTTAACATAAAGATGCTGTGTCCATCTGTGTTTGGTTACCAAAGGAATCGATCCAAGGAGGCAGTCTATTTATAGTCTGTTAACTTCTCCGCTAGGTCCTCAGGCAGGGAGCACACACAATGTCATGGCTATGTGACATCACATCTAAGGTTGACCTTTTCCAAAATATTGAAATCCTAGTATGAGTATGCCCAATTAACCAGTTCTCTCTGTTCACCCTAACAGGCGATAAGCGTGAAAAATCCACTGCAGAGTAAAGCACAGATCTCCGTCAATGACCATCACGGACCATTTTTTCTCCCTTTTCCTACGGCTTGGGCCTTGGCTCATATTGTTTGGGAATACTGAGATAATGCAACCTGTTCAGGACCACTCTGATATCAAATGTGCCCATGGGGCTATGTGTGCTGCTTTGATGACAACTGAGAGCTGCTCGGCTTCCGGTTCCCCAGCGATAGGAAGCCCTCCCAAAGACACAGGCCCCTCCCAGCAGGATAAGACACCCAATCATACTGAGCTTCTAAAATAAAAGTACCTTCTTCAAGATGAGCTGTTTTTAGATACAAAGGATTTCGCCTAACACCACCTAATTTTTAGGGGAATTAAAAGGGAAAAAGATGTGCTTTTAGTCAAGCAGACACCATCACCTTTTCCCTCCAGCAAGGTGGGAAGTAAATAATGACTAATGGTCAGAGAAACTAGTCCTGTCAGACAAGCACCCCACTCTAGATGCCTGACTTCCGGATTTCATCTGGTCAGGAAACTCATAACCCAGCTCACAAATAAGAATCCACTTGCAAGTAAGAGGTTTTGAGATGCCTGATACTGTATGTAAATAATATGCCTAGAGAGGGAAACCCCAGTCAAAACAGCTATTTAAAAATATACAACACATATTTTCCCCCAAAGAAGCCTAATATAACTATTATGTTCTAGATGGTGAATCTCAGAGACAAAATGCAAATATCCACACTATAACATGTTCAGAGTCCAACTCCAAGGTCGATTGATGTCACTGGCAGCTCTGTCATCCTGTGTCCCGCCCCCGACCCTTCCTTGGCCTCCCACCTGAGAGCTCTGCATCCCTCCACATCTGTTACCTCGCACAGCTCAGTCCATCCTTGTAAGTCTCCTTTCCTGAGCCACATCCTTCAACACCTCCAATTGTCCTACTCTCAGCAGCTGCCTCTGAATGACTCTTCTTCTTTTTACCGATTTCCTGCCTGCTGCTAAGACCCTGGGCCTCTGATCATCTTTCGGGGCTTGTCAGAGACGATTCCAGTTCATTAAGAATAGATAGGTGTCCTAATATTAACCATAAGCTTCCTGAGATTAAAAACAGCCAAGTTCCAAGTTTAAACACAGAGCAAAGCAAAGATGGCACCACATAGCAATTCCCCAGAAGCACTGCATGGCTGAATCTCCTAACATCGCTCGTCTGGCTCCTGGGTTGATCATCTCAGCCTAGCTGTTCATACAGAGGTTTTTTAAAGCTCTACTTAATAATCTGTCAAGCAGGCACAGCCCCACAATTAAGTTGGAAGTCAGAGTTCAGCAAGAGGATTTAGTGACTGGCTTCTAACAAATAAATCATGGAAAAGACCTGCAGTGGGTAAACCTGACAGACGCCACCTTGAGCAAGAGATCAAGGTTGCCGTCACCAGCAATAAGTCGTGGGCTACTCCGTACCTCTGATTTGATGCTATAAGAAGGGCACTTACCTCTGTGGCATTCGTCCCCCAATTCCATAACCTGCTCTAATCACAAGACAAATCAGAAAACACAAAATACCTAACCTGGCCATCTCAAAATTGTCAAGATCATGAAAAATAAGGGAAAACCCAAGAAACTGTCAAGAGATCGGAGGAGATGAAGGAGACATGACAACCACAGATAATGTGGTGTCCTGGATTATATCCTGGAACTAAAGAAATGACTTTGGGCTGGCTGAGTAGCTCAGTTGGTTAAGAGCGTGAGCACTGAGCAACAGGGTCGCTGGTTCGATTCCCACATGGGCCAGTGAGCTGCTACCAAGCTGAGCTGCCACTGTTGGCAGGATGGCTCAGCTGGTCAGAACACGTGCTCCTAACAACAAGGTTGCTGGATTCGACTCCTGCATGAGATGGTCGGCTACGCCCACCCGCAATTAAGATTGAACACAGTACCTTGAGCTGAGCTGACGATGGGTGGCTAAACTTGGAGCTGAGCTAGATGCACCCTCCACAACTAAGATTGAAGGACAACAACTTGGCTGTTCCCCTCCCCCAGATTCCCCAATAAAATCTTAAAAAAAAAAAAAAAGATAAGTGGAAAAATTGGTGTAGCCCTAATAAAGTCTGTAGTTTTTCAAAAAGTCATGCACCCATACTAAGTTTTAGTTTGGATAAATATACCATTGTTATGTAAGACGTGAATGTTAGAGAAAGCTGGGTGAAGGGTATATGGGAATTCTCTACTATCTTTCAATTGTTCTGTGAGTATAAAATTATTTTCAAAAATAAGTTCCGCAAGAGGAATGCTGAGACGAAATGGAAAGCAGAGGATCTCAAAGTCGAAGGTGTAGGTCTTGGCTCTTATGTGACTGATTGTGTGACTTTAGACTAGTCTCCACTTCCTTACCAGTAAAATAGGCTTAATAATCGCTGCCTCATAATTTGTGAGATTAAAAGCTGTATGAACCAACATCCAGTCAGGAAAACAGAAACCACACCAGTTATTTTAATGGAGAGAATTTAAAATAAGGAACTGGTTAAACAGATATTGAAGAACTAAACCACCACAAGGGGACACTGAGCTGACAGAGAGAGAGAGAGACAGAGAGAGAGAGACAGAGAGA
>NW_017731437.1:1295373-1307003 GCF_001890085.2 Hipposideros armiger
AGAGAGAGAGAGAGAGAGAGAGAGAGAGAGAGAGAGAGAGAGAGAAACGGCAGGAAGTGACTATCAGTCCTAGGGCCGATAGAACAAGGGGGAGAGCACGGGGTTATCAGATCCTAGAGGCCCCCCCACGCTGGGACCCAAACTTCTAAGGTGGGTGAACTACCTCCTTTTCCCCCTTCCAGCCCTGCACGCCCGCTAGTGCCCCCTGTTGGCAGATTAACACAGAACACATCGGCCGTGGGGAAAAAGTGGCCCTCAGAGTCCCAGCAGCAACATGGAGCCAAAGTTTAGAGGGTGCTTTGGGGCTGGGAGGCAACAACTTAATTGTTAACTATAAAAGAACTCTGTAGACTATAAATGTCACCTGCTGGTACTTATTTTTATCATAACTTCTATTAAGTTCCTAGGCTGACGGCATGCTCCCCCCTCTTGCCTTTAAAAATATGTCACAGTTATGGATTAATAGAAGAGATACACCTCTGGTGTTTCCAGCATTTAAAATTTTAATAAATGGAAAATATGGCTGGGTACAACATTCTATTCTATAGTCATAGCACCTTTACAGCAAAGCCTGCTTATCAGTGCTGCCTTCTAAAGATCAGCCACGTCTGATTAATTTCTGAATTCATCAGGGCTACTATTTTAGTTGGTTGGCCCGGCAAGACCATTTTAGACAGTGAAATAAGTGTGCTGTTTACAGATGCTACCTACATGTGACCAACTGTTAAGCTCTGTGACCCAGAAGTCTTTGACTTTTATAGACTTTTGTAGAATAGTTTCATTTAAGGCCACTATGCATCTCCTTAAAAGCTGAAAAAGTTAACCAAAGTTTTCTTTGAAATGTAGCACCGATGAGTATAGTTTCCCGTAAGATGGGGCGTACAACAGGAAACAGAGGTGAGAGTGTGTACATCAAGTTTCAGTATGTTTCAAAGAAATTTCGAGGAAATTCCTACAACATGTGCTTTGGTTTCACTGCTAAATACCCGAGTTCTTGGTGCTCTGGTTTGTTAAGCAACATAATAACATCAAACAACAAACCAAAAGTTCAAGCGTTTAGTGGCATTTTCCAAGTCAGCAAAACTTATGTCATACAGTTCCTTTCTCAGAGCTGTAAGACTGTCTATACTTCATTTATTACTTTCCCCTCTGGGGATATGTGTCTGATTGTCCTGCGAGATTATAAATTTGAGGGCAAAAATCCATGGGAGAGCCGTCTTTGTCTGACCCAGAGTGGTTAGACAGCACATGTAGAAGGCAGAAACGGGTATCTCTGGAATGAATGGATGAAGGTCTTCGAGGAGACTACAGCACGTGCCTGGGGTGACTCCCCAGAGTCTGAACATTTGCTCCTCAGGCTAAATGGCAGGCCGGCACGCTCACAAAATAACTGAAAAACAGCCATGTTTGTGGGGTTTTTTATAAAGGGTTTGTAGAGCAACATTTACTAAGTTTAGGAGCTCAGACACTGGTCCTGCCGGGGAGCTGTGTGCAAGACCGGAGAAAGAAAAGAAACTGATTTTGTGACGCGAGTACGACACGAAGCTGAAGACCCAGGTTCCTGCCTGGGTTCTCACAGCTACTGATACGTGAGACCTGGGCATCAGTTTCCTCATTTATAAAATGGGATTTACAGCCCTCGTCTATCTTTAGGGTGATTAAGATCAGGGAAAAAATGCTTTAAGGTCATACCATGCCATGAAAACAGTTTATCACTGGTGAGCATCAGCGGTTACCATTAGTGATAATTTTACCTTCTTTGAAGAATTCTATCTGCAATGTAATTTTGAATACTTGGACAAAAGACTGTACAAGTGAAATTTTGACAGTTAGATAAGTTTGTCTTATCTATGACTCCCACAGCACTCGGAATAAATGTAACTGGGATTTGTCTCCCTGTGTCGGGACCCAGGAGAATTACCGTGACTCCGCCCCACACTCCACTGGAATTTACTGTCTTGAGAACAGCAACCCTTGTGCAGACGCGTAAACCCTTACCACAGTGACTGGAAGGCTCTTTGAGACGCTCTGTGTATGATGAAAAGGAAATGGAAGACACTATTTAAAGTAAAATGAGCGTGAAGCAAGCTCGCCTCTTATCTGTTGCGAGTCGGGCGGTCTAACAGACGTGTGACTTCCGCAGCACGATCCACACCAGTCGCACACCAGCGGGGGAAATGACACGCAGGCCTGAGAGGGACGGTGGGTCCAGCAGAGACCAGCGGGGCAGCTGGGAGCAGGCAGAGGGCTCTGACGCAGAAGCAACGCTGATCTGCCACCCGCCCACTGCCATGTGCACACACAGCACCTGCTCATCTCAGGGGCACGCGCCACAGACGGGGCTCCCTGGGCTCTGTGGGGTCCAGGCCTCGGAGAACACTGGCACGTCTGTGGTCCACCGCTCCTTTCCAAGACATACAGAGGGGGCCAAAAAAAATGTGTGCACATTTTAAACAAAGAACACTGCATTAAAGTTGTAATACTTGATATATACCGACAACAAAAGATGAATACATGTCACGTTTGACTTCTGCAATTACAAGAGGTGCTCAGAGTGGTTCCCATCAGCGTCTAGACCAGCAGGTTCTCAACCTGTGGGTTGCGACCCCTTTGGGGGTCGAATGACCCTTTCACAGGGGTTGCCTAAGACCATCGGAAAACAAAAAGACATTTACATTACGATTCATAACAGTAGCAAAATTATAGTTATAGAGTAGCAACGAAAATAATTTTATGGTTGGGGGGTCACCACAACATGAGGAACTGTATTAAGGGGTCGCGGCATTAGGAAGGTTGAGAATCGCTGGTCTAGACACTTCTGATTATGGCAAACTACTGCTTGAGCAGTGCTGACCAAAGTGTCCACTTGTGTA
The DNA here is from genome assembly GCF_001890085.2 of Hipposideros armiger. Lineage (NCBI taxonomy): Eukaryota > Metazoa > Chordata > Mammalia > Chiroptera > Hipposideridae > Hipposideros > Hipposideros armiger. The sequence goes on from NW_017731437.1 coordinate 1,298,247, forward strand.
CATTTTTTGGGCACCCCGGTATATTTTGTATTCAAGTCAGGTCTATCTAGGTATAATTTACATCCAGTAAAATTCGCCCTTTTTAGTGTACAGTTTAATGAATTTTGACTAATACATACAGCTAGATAACTACCAGCATAATCAAGCTGCAGGACATTTCCATCTCCCCCAAATGTTCCTTCCTGCCCTTTTGAGGTCAACCCCTTCCTCCACCCCGGTCCCTGGTGACCACTGATCTGTTTCCTACCCCTAGAGTTTTGCCCTTTCCAGAATGACAAGACACATTCTTTACAAAGCTTAAATAAAATAGCCAAAGGCCTCATTCAACTTGCACAGGTCATCCTGTGTTCAGCTGCCATCACAGGAGGAGGGGACAGACAGCCCAGGGTCTGATGGGTGCAGAGGGCAGCAACGTTCACTGCAGCCTGAGATGACTCTGCTGGCTCCACGGAAAGCAGGATGCATCGCAGGGAGATTTAAGCAGCTCTTTAAATCCGAAGACAAAGGCCTCTTATTTGGAATTGTTCCGCTATAAATACCCAGCTTCTCTCTTCCATGATTGCACCGTACCAGACACAACTAGATTTCCTTCCAGTTCAAGCGGGACTTTGGTGTTAAAAGGAAACCTAAATTACTATAGCTGGAACTGAATGCAGATTAATAAGAAATTCTGCAAAGCTAAAAAGCTTGAGTTTCAGTAGGACGTTCTCCCTCCTGTCAGGTTTGGCTTGACCTCACATTGAGTTATTTTGTGCCCAGTGAAATGCTGAAGTTGTATTGAATTCTGCAAGGCTCACTCATGAGCTTCCTGCATGACTGCAGGCCAACATAAAGGAAAGCACAAACGACGCCTGAGTGCAAAAAAGGGACAATTAAGAGCCCCATGGCAAATCTAGGAGGGACACTGCAAATCACTTTCTCGCACAAGGTCATATTACAGCTATTATTTTGAAAAACTTCTTAAAATTTTACAGAAGGAAAACCCTGGTGCCTGCACTTTCAAAGCCTAAATTATATTGCTTATTCAATCCTTTTCTACTCTGTGTAATAAATGATTTACACAAGTCATCAGGGAAATGGAAATTAATTCTGTACACCCACCAGGATGGCGAAAATGAAGAAGATGGAAAATAATCGGTGCCGGGGACCTACTAAAGCCTGATTAATACAATTGCTCTAGAAAACTGTTTAGCAGTATCTACTACAGCAGACTCTGTGCCCAGCAATTCGACTGCTAGGGGACACTCCCCACAGATACACAGAAGACATATAATACACTGTTCAGAGCAGCACTATTCCTAATAGCTAAAGGGCCCCAAACAATGGAATGCCAGATGCTATAAACACCAGGAGGGTAAACCATGGTATGTTCGTGCATGGAACACCTACCAATGAGAATGAAGGAACTGTCGCTATTATGCAATGAGGTGAACGTCTCATAGATATTCTGAGTGAAAGAGCCAGACAGAGACAGGCACATATGTCACGGTTCCACTTACAGCCAGTTCAAACCAGGAGAGAAACCAGGACCATGGTTACCTTGGGTTATGAGTAGTGATTGGAAGGAGGTCCCAGAGGAGCTTCTGGGGGGCTGGCCATGTTCTATATCTCAATCTGGATGCTGGTCACTGAGAAATGTTCACTTTGTGAAAATCAGCTGCACCTGTATGACCTATTGCCTTTCAGCTGTTAAACTTCAACAAACGTAATTTTTAAAAAGGAAGAGCCTATATAAATGGGTCTAGAATGATCTCTAAGGTATACTATTCCATTAAAAAGCAAGGGCATGGGCCGGCCAAGTGGCACGATGGTTAAGAACTGGCTTGGGACGCCAGAGGGCCCCGGTTCAGATCCCACATATGAGGGCCAGTGACACTGCCCTCCACAGCTAAGATGCTGAACAACAGCTCAACCTGGAGCTGGGCTGCCCTGAGTCACTGGCGACGGCGTAGGCTGCAGCCCCTGTGGCAGTGGGTTGCCATGGGCTACCATGTGTAGCCAGCAGCCAGCGTGAGCGGCCAGCAGCCGCAGTGAGCGGCCGTCCAGAAGCCGGCGACTGATCTGCCTCGCCCGGGAAGACAGCAATGATGGTGCCAACATGGGCCAGTGAAGCAACATCCTCCACAACTAGACTGAAGAACAAAACGACAGCAACTTGTCTGTTCCCCTTCCCCCAATTCCCCAGTGCTGTTCCCCTCCCCCAATTCCCCAATAAAAATCTTTAAAAAAAAAAAAAAAGCAAGGGCATGCGTGTGCAAGGGATGTGGAGTGATGTGCCCCTCGCCCCGCCCCTCACCAGGCCTGCTCCCATCCCCCTGCTGCAGAGAACGTGGGCCACACACAGCCCATCCATTGCTGCTCCTTCTCCAGGAAGGAGAAACGAGAGCCCCCTGGCCCGTGACAGCGCCCCCAATTCCTCCTTCATCCCACCCCACAGGACAGCCAACAGCCAGTGATTCAGTGATGGGGCATACCCAAGGCTGCCCCCTCACCTCAACATGGGGCGACTCTGGTACAAATTGTACTCCAAAACTTTCCCGGGGGACCAGGCTGAGGCAAGTCTCTGCCACGAGCACGTCATTGCTTAGTTTTGCTCCCCTGCCCCGTCTGGCTTCTGTGATCCTGTTCTACAGAGAGCATTCCTTTAATACATAGCTTTCACAAAGCTCTCCAGCTCAGGTTTGCTTCCAGAGAGCCTAACCTAAACCAGTTGGTACCAGAAGTTGACTGAGGAAGTGGACACTGCGGGGGGAATTTGGGAGTAGGTCACCCACCAGCCAGTTGGCACTGAGGACCCATCACTGGAGTGTGGTTCCTGGCGTGCCGTGGGAGTGTGACATGTGGCAGGGGGTGCTCTGGCTGGCTTACGGTCTCTGGTACAGAGGTACAGGGGAAATGGTTATAATCAGGACTGTAAAAATGGGTGGCTGTTATTAAGAGTTTATTAAAAATGAAAAAAGACAGTCTCAGATACAGCCATTAACCATTTAAAGCCAAGTATGACAGCCAACCAGCAGGCCTCCTTCGGCAACATCTGAAAGACACTCATTTCCTGCAGGCACAGGACCTAATTGTAAGGAGTGGCAGAAACTAAACAGAAGTCTGAGCTCTCAGCTCTAGCAAGTCTACAAGGCCAAAGTCAGGGCCTGTTAAGAGTGAACTCTAAGGCTTGAGATGGGGATGTCTGTGCATATTTACTGGAGAACCATGAGCCCCCCGATTCCCAGGGCCTGCAAAGTAATGGACGCCGACTCCCTGTAAGATAGAGGACCCTCCCCCACCCCGCATCGCCCCCTGCTTGAAAATTACACAGCGGTCTGAAACAAGACAAATGCTTACAAGACAATGCCTGCCCTACAAAGGACCTGCCCCCATCTTCCCTCCTGGCCGCCAGATCAAAATTGGGGTCAAATCTCTGTATCACTCAACTGGGGCCCACTGGGCCTGCTAGGAAAGGAGGGGGTTATTATGCCAACGATGCCATGGGACCAGGCTAACACATGCACTGGCAGGAACTGGAAGGGTGTGTGAAGTCCATCCTGAGGGTGCTGGATCAAGGGGTGTGGGATATAAAGCGGGAGAAGGGAGAGCCTGTTGCTATAAAGACATCCGCTCATGACACAGAATTAACACCTTGCCAAGGGCTCTGGGCCTAATATGTGCTGGGGGAAGGGGCCTATTGAGAGCTTGGAAAAGGCCACACAAATGATTCCAGAACTGGCACAGCAGTCTTTGGAAGATCAAAAGCCTTAGAGGGGTAGGCACGCTAGAATGGGTCTGTCTCATAAAACAGGAAAACCCACTAGCTGGCTATGTCCTTCGGGAGGGCCTGGAACACACCCTGATGACCAAAGCCTGGACTCTGCCTCTTCCATTGGTCACCAGTGTGGATTCTGCCTCATGGACCAGGGCCCTTCTCTTCATTCCTGCTGCTCCAAGGTCAGACTTCTGTCAGGTCTCATTCAGACAACTGGTTCCTCTTTATCTCTTCTCAGCCCTCTAATTCATCTTCCACATTGTCGTCTGAGTGATCTTTCAAGAAGTGTAGTATATAACTCCCAGTTTCAACCCCATCAACGGTTCCCCATGCCCACAGCACAAAAACCCAAGGCTTGTGGAAAGGCATACAAGACCCCTTGTTCTAGGCCTGGCTCCACAGCCTGGGTCCCCCTTTCCCCGCTCTGGACCCTACACTGTAGTTCTGCACAGACCTCACCTTGGCTAGATGTCTCGTGCCCTTGCTCATCAGCCTCTCCTCCAACCTGCTCGCGTTTCCTGGCTAGAGGATAAGTTCCTTCAGGCACAGATTATGTTTGTCTGTCTTTGAATCTCTAATGTTTAACATTATCCTGGAGTAACACAGGTGTTCAAAAAAATGTTAAATGAATGAAGGAATGACCGAGTGAGTCAACCAATTGGTGATTTGTGTAATGAGAGGCAGGGAAAGAGCAACAGTGGGCACAGCCTAATGATTATTAAGGAAAACTGTCTTCTCAACTTGTACAGAAACCAGGTTATGGGAAGAACAGAGAAGGAGAAATGATTTCTTCCTCCTTGTTCTCTGCTTCCTTCTCCGAGAGCAGTTTTACAATCCGAATTGGTTTTGAAATGCTTATATAGAGGAGGAAACCTGCTAGGCTAACATCTACTAAAAAGTGTTCATTCATCTCCAAACAAGTTTCTTCCACAGATACTCTTTTTCCTTTCTCATAATTTCAGGCTACATTGCAACCCCTTTCCATCACTCTAATCCATAAAGCTAGACCCGGAAGTCTACACGCCAGACAGACACCACCACGATCCCTATCTCACATCTCAAAGCAATGTGGTAGCTCTCACACATAACGAGCGTCCTGCCTCCCTAACCTCAGCCCACAAGGCATCTTTAGCTAGAGAAAGAAGCAAACTCAGTTGCCATTTTTTGCATTTAAAAAAAAAATCTAGGCAGTATTTTCAAACTGTCTTACCCAAGAGACTTTCCCCAAGGAAAAGATGGTCGTTCTACCATGGAGAAGTCCAATTATATCTCATTCAACAAAGTAATACAGATGTGACCAGGGTGGACACACAAGGGCGTCTCAGGTGCTGGGGTGTTCCAGCTTGATCTGGGTGCGGTTACAAGGGTATTTGTTTACAGTTTCTTTAAAATGGAGATGTATGGTTTATGTACTTAACGTATAAATATTTCACAATTAAAAAGTGAAAAAGAAAAAAAAAACAATAGAAAGTAAATTAAAAGCAGTTGTTTCTTGTTTTCAAAACAGAAAGCTGGGGGGGGGGCTCCTTTTGGATAGAGCACCCCTTCTCATCACAAGTGCCCCAGTCTGGGAAGGGTAGCTACGCTCGGTGACACGGCTCTCCGGCCTCTGTTCCACTGTCACCTGCTCACACCAGTGGGCCCCACACCCACCTGATGATCCATCCACTACAGAAACCCAACTCCATGAAACAGGTCTCGGGGCAGAAAACTCCTAGAATAGAAGTCACATAAAAATTTCCTTTATATAGCCAGTAGCAAATGCTCACACCCAACCAGCTTTTCAAAGTTGTCTTTTTCATGCTATAACTTATTTTTCAAAGGTGTAGTTAACTTTACAATTACTGTGAAGTCTCATACTTTATGCTTTTATTTGCCTAACAAGAAAAATCTATCCTACTCTCCATATAAAAGTAATCAGCTTTTTCATGTTATCTTTGGAATCAAGAAAAAGTTAGCACTAATTCTTGAATCAAGCCTACAGTTTGGTTATTGAGAAATATGACTATGATGTTACCGGCACACTGTAAAATAGCCTTTGTTTATTTACTCAGGATGTCTTCACTAAGTGGCACAAAGCAATTTTCCCTAGAAGAAGGCATTTGAAATAATTTTTTCATCTTTATTAATAAAAAGTAACAAATGGAATAAGGTGGGTTGTTTTTTTTTTTTTGGTAAGAATAAAAAAACAAGCTAAATTTCCAAACTGAAGAACTAATATAGGTTCATTTTCTAAAACTGAATAATCACTTCTTCCTTAGCCCAATACTAGTGGGCATGTATGCCTTAAAAACCGAATGTCACACCCGTGTTCACAGTAGTATTATTCACGACAGCAAGAGATGGAAGCAACACAAGTGTCCATCAATGGATGAAGGGTAAACGAACTGTGGTCCATCCAGACGATGAAATGTTATTCAGCCTTCAAAAGGAAGGAAATTCTGACGTGTGCTACTGCATGGATGCACCTTGATGGCATTATGATCAGTGAAATAGCTAGATGTAAAAAGACAAATACTGTAAGATTCCACACGTATGAGGAACTTAGGGGAGTCAAATTCATAGAGACAGAAAGTAAAAGGGTGGTTGCCAGGGGCTGAGGGCGGGGACAATGGGGAATTAGTGTTTGATGGGGACAGAATTTCAGTTTTACAAGATGAAAAGAGTTCCCGGAGATGGGTTGCACAACAATGCGAGTGTACTTAATGCCACCGAACTGTACACTTAAAATGGTTAAGATGGTCAATTTTAGGCTACGTGCATTATATCTCCATTGAACAAAACACCGTGAAGGTAAAAGAAAAGGTTGAGAAGCTCAGTTATTGAACCGAGCAGGGCGATCACCTCTGCGAGAGCCTAGAAGTTGGGAGATGTGTATTATAGGAATGCTATTTTTTAAAATCCTTAAGTAAAACCGTCTGTAAAGCCCCAAGGCGTTTAAAAAGTATGAATATTCATTCCCATGTTTAGCTCTTTTATAGTCTGGGTTTCCTTTTTCTCTCAGGTTGTTAAAAAGCAGGCCACATCCATCCGGAATCCAACGTTCCATGGGGATAAAGCGACCTGCCTCCATTCCTTACCATGCTTATTCTGATTTTTTTGGTCATTTCCCACAAGCCCCCAGCCACTTCCCAGCCCCCCTTAGCAGGTCACGCCCTTCCTGTAGTTCACACACACACACAAAATTAAACTCATTATTTTATGAACTTCCTTAATTTTCCTCCCTCTGTATCTTCTCCTAGACCTGTTTCCTTCCTCTACTCGGCAGTAGTCCCTTCTCTATTTTTAAAGAAAATTAAAATGCGTTTAATTGTATTGGAATAGTTATGTACAGTGTCAGATGGGCAGTAGACTTGGTGGGGTTGTCACTTTGTGAGGGGTGTAAATGTCTAATCTTTGTTATTTGTACACCCGAAACTAATTAAAAAATTTAAAAATAATGCAAAAAAATGCGTTTCATTAGAAAATGAAAATGAAAAATGTGTTCACTGGGGAAAACTCAAACAACTAGAAAAATATGTACCCCCAAGAGTTACCACTGCGACAGGTTAAAGTGCATTGTCCTCTTATGTATTTTTGTGCACCTCTAAATATATGAACACAGACATATGCAGTTATTTTTATCAGAAATGAAGTCAGACTCTACATTATATAGAGTGCCAAAAAAATGTATACACATTTTAAGAAAGGAAAATTGTATTAAAATTGTAATACTCAATATATACCGATAACAAAAGATGAACACAAGTTTGACTTCTGCAATGACAAGAGGTGCTCAAAGTGGTTCCCATCAGTGTCCAGACACTTCTGATTATAGTGAACTACTGCTTGAGCAACGCTGACCAAAGTGTCCACTTGTATACATTTTTTTGGCACCCCCGGTATATAGCAACGTGCTGTTTTTCGGTTAATGATATGGTCCTGGACATACTTTCATCTCATAGGACACAGATCTACCTAACTTTTGGCTGAATACCAATTCCTAGGATAGATACACTGTAATTTATTTAACAATTCCCACCCAACGAGTGGGAAACCCACACATCGGGTATCAAAAGTGAATTAGTGTCGCAGTAGAATGTTTGCGTGGAGGAGACAGACACACAACATGCATTCTGCATCGTTGGGCTTCCTCGTGTCACTTGTTCATTCTGCCTTGATGACCTTCCCGATCTCCGCCTGAGAAATCCTGCCCATCCCGCCAGGTTCAAGGGCTCATCTCTCAGAACGGGCGCCCAGCCTCACCCGTAGAACTCACCACAACCCATCAGTCGGGGGCAATCTACTACCCCTACACTGCAAGCGCCTCAGGGCAAGGGCCAAAGCTTTTCATCTGTGCATTCCCAGGAGCTAGCACAGTGCCCGACTCATAAATATTTGACTCACAGGATGAATGAATGGCACGACGATGGACACAAAGCTCTCTCTGTGCAAAACTCTACTTCACAAGTGGATATGCTGCCAATTTCCTTGAAATAACTTGCTTTCCCTGCACACATGTGAATAAAAGGTTTCAATGTACAGAACTGGTACATTGAGTACAACTTTGGGGTCTATTTCTATTAGAGGAGAAAGAAAAGGCCACCTGCGTGCAGCTTGGTACTTAAGGCCAGCTGTGCAGCCCTGGCTGCAGAGAGCACAGGAGGGAGAACCATGTCAGTGGGGCCCAGCGACAGGACACACAAGATGATGCAGTGTTAGGACGTGACTAAAACTCCACTACGTTCTGCCAGAGAGGAGAAATCTGAACTTGGGGAGGGTCAAGGTATCACCTGATTCTCTGACAATACAAGTTCTCTAAGCCTCTAAGTAGCTTAGAGTTTTAGCATTAATTTATCTACAAAACAAGATCTAACACAATAAAGGAGCGAAAAATCAGCCCCAGCTCTTCCACCACCCTGGAGGGGAAAGGGTGGTCTCTGTTCAACATTTAATAACTGGGAGGTACAAACACAGTGGTTGTGCCCCCGGCTTCCATCTCCCCCCCCCCCCCCCCCCCC
>NW_017731437.1:1307031-1313684 GCF_001890085.2 Hipposideros armiger
TCCTCTGCTCCCCCCCGCCCCGCCCAGGGGCCAGAGCAGAAAGGCCTACAGAAGTCCTGGTCACCACTTAGAGCAGTTACTTATTATAAAAACCAGCGACTATTCTCTCCCCCGAGAGCTCTCAGTAGCTGCAGACATAACCAACCTGAAAGGGTAGCGAGTATAGCTAATATCGCTCCAAGCTCCTTTCCATCCAGCAGTGCCATGGCATTTTTCAAGCATTATATTCCTCTAAAGTCAGAACTATCTCCACGTTACAACTGGGTAATTTGAGAACCTGACTGATAGACTCCCCAAGGTTGCAAAGAGTTTAACGGTAAGATGTAAAAAAAAAAAAATTGAAACCTGGACTCCAACCTCTTCAACCATCTCTGTATGTGCACATATACTCTATTTTTTTTAATGTGACCCTTAAGTCTTGATAATAAATATGACACTTACAGATTATCTAGCTCAGTAGTGCTCCAGTAAGAACTAGAGGAGGAGTGATAGCGCCATCGAGTGATTCCAATCACTCAGAAATGCCAGGAAATGCCACAAGTCCCAGAGGCTAGGAAGCTTATGGCATTGCTACATTACATAACAATTTATTTCAACATATTTCACTCCCATCTTCATTCTCTCTGGGAAGTGGAGCTGCTGGATGGCTTTCAAAGGCTGTTCTCATTCCTCTGCAACCTGATGCTCATTTACTGACACCGGAGGTATGTTACTAGAGAGTAGAAGTCACTTCTTCAGAACTCAAGCTGCGAGTCCATCTCCAATCACTGGGCCTTCCCCTAACAAGCGTGATGGGCGGTGATGGCCAAGCCAGAGGTCAGACCGGCAGATGGAATTACACACCAAGAGAACTGTCTCAAGAGGTACTCCAGAGAATGTGTCGTCGCCACTCGGTCTACTTTTAGACATTGCTCCATCTCTGACACACTGCGCTTGGTCTGCTCAGACAGAGCCACAGGCAGGATGTGGGCAAGTACCTGAGCCCACCTGCCCTGAGTACAGAAATGGCTCTGGAGCTGGACTGCTGAGGTCAAATTCTGATTCAGTCACTGAGGGCTTTGCAACCTTTGTTTAAGTTCTTCGTGCCCCCGGTTCCTCATCTGTCAAGTGAGAACCGTCCTCATTAGGGTGTTGAGGACAAAATGAGATAACACACATCTGAAGAGCTTAAAACACCTAGGCCGGGCAGACAGTAAGTGTTTGATAAATGTTAGCTATTATTATTATTAAATAACATGGGGACAGAGGAGGGAATCGCACTACATTCGTTCTGCCTACTCTGTTTCAATCTACCTATTTGAAGTTACTTTGATTTGCTTTAACATGAAATTATGATGTCTTTTGAAAGCATCTGCTCTGTACAACATGAAGCATAGTTAATGATTTCTATGTAAAAAAACACCAAGGGCCGGCCGAGTGGTGCGATGGTTGAGAGCTCGCTTGGGATGCCAGAGGGTCCCGGTTCGGATCCCACATATGAGGGCCAGTGACACTGCCCTCTGCAGCTAAGATGCTGAACAACAGCTCAACCTGGAGCTGGGCTGCCGTGAGTCGCCGGCGACGGCGTAGGCTGCAGTCCCTGTGGCAGTGGGTTGCCATGGGCTACCGTATGTAGCCAGCAGCCAGCGTGAGCGGCCAGCAGCCGCAGTGAGCGGCCGTCCAGAAGCCAGCGACTGATCTGCCTCACCCAGGAAGAGCATAGTGATGGTGCCAACTTGGGCCAGTGAAGCAACGTCCTCCACAACTAGACTGAAGAACAAAACGACAGCAACTTGTCTGTTCCCCTTCCCCCAATTCCCCAGCACTGTTCCCATCCCCCCAATTCCCCAATAAAAATCTTTACCAAAAAAAAAAAAACACCAAAAAGGCCAATGTTGATGCTCCTTTGGGAAAAAGCTTCCAACTCAAGGTCAAGGCTGCTGTCCAGTGCTTCAGGAAGAGCTCCGCCATTCACAGGCTCACAGAGAGATGTAAACAAGGCAATTAAATTGGGAAAGTCTGTCAGCCAGCAGAAGCCTCAAAATGAACCTAAAGAAGCATTGACTTGTTTAAAAATCACCTTTATGGCCTGAAAAAGGTCAAAATGTAAAAAAACAAAACAAAACAAAAAGCCAACCAAACCTAAAAACCATTCTGACACCAGAGAAAAGAAAAAAGAAAGGAAAGAACTGATATAAACGGCAAGTTCATGGACCAAGAAAGGGCCATTCCCAAGTGTGAGCTGACTTCAGTGAGCGAGGAAAAATTCTTACCTGGCTCTGCCAGAGAAAAAAGATCTTTCTACTCTAATTGCTAACGTAGCCTCAGCGAAATCAAAGAGCAGGCATTTGACAAGTATTATCTGGCATAACTTAATTTGAAGCAGACAGGAGTTGGTATTTTGAAAAGTACCTACTACTGGGCAAATTAGAAGACGAGGGTCACTCCAGAGAGAAAAGAAGAAAACAAGACATCCAACAACAACAAATAAGCTTTGCAACTAAAGCTCAAGATGGAAGACATCACCAGATTAATCTTCCAGGAAAAAAAAAAAAAGAAAACCAACCAATTATCTGCCTAAAATTGTCAACATTCCCCATAGCCAAAAGAAGAAAGTAAAAAACCTCTCAAGGGAAGGGAGCCCCCGCCCACCTTTCCAATCGTTTTCGCCATCTGGAAACATCCACTCCAGCCAGACTGGTTTCCTTGTTTGTTCCAGAGAGGAACAGGCCATGCTCATTTCAGCTTTGTATCCCCAGCGCCTATCATAGTACCTGGCACACGCTGTTTGCTCAATAAGTGTTGGCTGATTCAACAAAAACGGGAATGCTTTTAGGCCTGTGCCTCACTCCCAGAAAGCCCCTTTCCCACTGGGCTGGTGAAAACCCAGCCACTCTCCAAAGCCTGGATGAACGCCCCCCACCTCTTCTCAACTCCAGCAACAAGGCAATCCGCCCTCGCCATTCCCCAACCCCGGTCTCAGTTCGTACAGAATCCAATGACTTCAGAACTTTCTTGCTATTTAGACATTTCCCGGGCATATGTTTTGTCTGCCCCACTAAACTGAGAGTTTCTAGAGAAAGGTAGGATATTTTGAAGCAATGAGAAGCAGTGGAAAGAAGGGTTATTGGTCTGTGGCCTGGAGGACCTAGTTATGTGACTTTGGGAAATTTGTATATAAAAGTCTTATTAGAACAGTGCCTGGCACATAGTATGTATTTTGTAAATGCTATTACCATGCTTCATCTCTCGAACCTCAGCTCTCTCATTTATAAAATGGGATTAGTAACAAATCCTCCAAGAAAAAAAAAAGAAACCGAAAAACAGAAGAAAAGCAAAACAAAACAAAACAAACACAAAAAGAAAAAAAGGAACAAAAAAAGAAAAAGAACACTAAATCCTCTGTCAGGTGGGTCTTTACAAAGATTAGAAATAATGTCTGAACGGTCTCTAGGACCTACCTTAGCATGCAGTAGCCACTCAATAGCCACATGGCAGCTATTACTACAAAGCCTCATGCTGGGTGCAGAGAAAATGCTTCATAAAAGTTTATGGAATGAGTTGAATGAACTGAGAGAGACATAGTCTAATATCAACTCAGATATCAAGGGAAACTTCCCAGCTATTCATTCAACAAATCTCTATTAAGGACTATCATTATGGACCAGGCTTTGTTCTGGATGCTGGGGAGCAACAGTAAAAATACTGTTTATATTTATATTCCAGAGGGGAAGGCAGTTAACAAACAGAGGGCGAGACAGAGACATAAAAGCTTATATGGTATAAGATGCTGTGAAGCAGAAAAAAGCAAGAGAGGGCTGGGAAAAGGCTGTCTGCAGAGGTGGCATTTGGGCAGAGACCTGAATCGTAGGGAGATCAGGATTTTGTGAGATGCCCTCACCCTCGGGCAGACCCTGGTAGCCTTTCCATAGCTCAGCCTCTAGTGCCAGGAAACCCAGCTCCACCAGCGAGGGGGCCGTCTGGCTGCCAGGGCCCCTGTCAACTCAGACCAAGCTACAAACACTGCTGAACTAGAGATTACAAACTTATTTGTATGACTGAAGTGGCTACTTAGCCCCATGTGGAAGTAAACAGATTACACCCATACCGCTACTGGCCTGTTCCCCAGAAAGTTCAGATCGCTGTTCTCTCCAAACAGGTAACCTTCAGGGTGAGTGGAGTCAAACTTCTCTCCTCCCATGATGAAGTGGCTGGCGAAATAGCTTCCTAGAGAGAGACAGACAGAAAGATCAAACGGAGACCGGTCAAACTAAGCCTAGTGAAGGTGCCGATTTGAAAAAATGTTAGTCCTTGAAACAATTAGGACAATTTCTCACCCCAGGAGAGCTTTCTTCTCTTGATGTGGGACAATGGTGCAAAATACATAAAATCAAAGCAGTGAGTACCCAAGATGCCAAACATAAAATAGATCACTGCTTTCCTCTTAATATTCTTGATCGAATCTTTACTGTGATCTGTCTCTAATACTATCAGCCAAGATACCAGAAGGCCCCACAATGCACATTAATAAATAGAAGTATGTATTGTGTTCCTGGTTTTCTTTCTTTAAACTTGAAGTGGTTATTCTCTGTCCTCTGTGTGTTCAGGAATCTTAACCACACGTATCAGCATGTGTGCACATACACACGTTTCTCTGCCTAGATTTTCATAAGCCAGCTCATACCTACACACAGGAATCTCAGCGTCACTCATACCACATGCATGCCTCCATAGTCCCCTACGGTGAAGGCTCTTCATTCTTCATATTTGCTTCAAAATGATTGTTTAAATAGGAAAATGTGAATGTAAATAATACAGCTGTCTCTGACTTGACCTACCAATTACCACACAGATTATGGAATTTAATTAGATAACCGTTGAGTGCTATGAAAGAAAGATACGCGCACACAACTCCCCATACACGCACACCCTCAATCTCAAATTCATCAACAGTGCTGATGGCCAAGGTTGCGGGGACATCAGCCATGGCAGGCCCTCTGCCTGACACTACGATAACTCAATGCAATCAGCGGTCAGGGGCAGAATCCCCACCAGCCTTATCCACACAGACTGAGGAACTGTTCCAGGATGGGATGACGCTGATAAGTCATAGAGGAGGCTCAGGTAACACTGCGAATTCCATGTGGGAATACTTTCAACAGTGACGATTAAACGGACACTTCTTCGCCCAAATTCCTACACTCTGACTCTCCCTTGAAGGTGAGCTGTCCAAAGTGGGCTCGTACCGTAATATACCTTATCACTCTCATACACCCAGGTTCTTGGGTTAATATAAACAACTTATGGTGAACGGCTTCTTTATGTGTTATACAGCAAGGCTACAGATTTAAACTCCCCACATCAGTTTCAATTTTTGTTGGAGGTTTATGGCAAACTCAAAAAAAAAATAAAAAAAAGAGAGATTCAGCACTTCTAGCCTGTGAAGAAGCCATAGGAAGGAAGACAAAGGAGAAAATTCCCACAGAAAACTGAGCCAAATATTCATTTTTGGATTTTCTACACATGGAACTCTAGTCTAAACACTTATCAATCAAAACAACGTGGATAACATCACTCACTACAAAGCGAAGCAATTCCTTAATTAAAACAACTAGCAAGAAAAGATTTGAGGGGTGCCTGGGTGGCTCAGTTGGTTAGAGCGGGTGCTCTGAGCAGCAGGGTTGCCGGTTTGATTCCTACATGGGCCAGTGAGCTGCGCCCTCCACAACTATTGATAGATTAAAGACAACGACTTGAGCTGAGCCGCAGCTGAGCTGCTGGTGGGCGGCCGGATGGCTGAGCTGGTGAGGGCGCATGCTCTTAACAATAAGGTTGCCAGCTCAACTCCCGCATGGGATGGTGGGTCGTGCCCCCCACAACTAGATTGAAAACGGCAACTGGACTTGGAGCTGAGCTTGCGCCCTCCACAACTAAGATTGAAGGACAACAACTTGACTTGGAGCTGATGGGTCCTGGAAAAAACTCATCGTTCCCCCAAAAAACACATTGTTCCCCAAAAGAGTTAAAAATAAAAAAAGATATGAGAGTAACTGCAGCCAAAATCAAAGCGATCAGAGGAATTCAACGGTTACCCATTGAAATTTAAAAACACAACGAGCAGCCATCTGCAGTGATACAATCGTGCGAATCGCCATTTAGGAAAGCTTAATGATCAATTATTTACATCCAGCACTTGCTAGGCCTATTTTCCAAGTGTATAATTTATAGAGAGGGGAGGTGCCTACACGCCTTGAGTGGAAGCAGCCATCTCAAATAATGTAAGTCATGTACTGTGGGCCCTTAGTAAAATATATTTTCTATGCATTAGACATTACAGATTTATTATACATTAGGTGAAATTCAAAAAGTTACAGATGTCACATTGCTGGATGGCTCGCCCAAACCGTGAATAAAGAATGGGAAGAAGCAGGTGTGGTGTCTATAGTTGGACAGGTGGAGCCCAGTGGGACACACTGAGTTTCCAGTACCTGTGAGCAGTCAGGTGAGGGATGTGGGGACAAATCCACCGACAGCCAGCTTACGGGATCCTAGCAAGAGAACACTAATGGCTTGGGGGGGGGGCTAAAGGGTTAAGAAGGTGACAGGGTTCTATTGGAAACGCTCCTTTTTTGCCATAATATTAAAAGAGAATACCAAGAAACCAGTGTAGAGTT
>NW_017731437.1:1314179-1327560 GCF_001890085.2 Hipposideros armiger
AAAAAAAAAAAATCAAGAGCACAAATATACAAAGACCTAAAATTCGGATCAATATTCACAGGTGAGAAAAGGATTTTTCATTTCAGTGGAAGGGTCAATGCCAGGTTCCTTTGTAAAGCTGATCTCCCTTGGTGCACTCATTAGTTAAAAGGAAAAATAAACTTAACCAAAATTTTGCTTTTTCCTTTTTTGGAAATGGACCTCCCCCCCAGTAAGTTGCCCCAATTAGATGAGTGACAGAGAGCAAATCTGCCATCTGCAGTGTGGGTACAGCTGTCTGGAGGGACAAAGCGGCTGAGTGTCGCCTGGCTACCACATCAGCAGACACGGACACCAAACACGCTAACAGCCCCCAAGAAAAATGCCTCTTGGGGAACTTGTGCACATTCTTACATCTTAGCGTGAACTGGGCTCTAAAATCAGAAATGGCAAAAAGAACTCCCCTAAGATCCTTCTTTGCCTACTTGCTAATAGGAAAAGACATATATGATGGGTAAAGTGCAGTTTTCCATTATTAGCCATAATTTCTTAACCAAAACTCATATTCAGGATTCTTCAAGGGCTGTAAGAAGACACACCTTGTGGTGATCATTTTGCAAGATATACGGATATCAAATCATCAGCCTGTACACCTCAAATTTACACAGTGTATATGTCAATTAGATCTCAGTAAAGCTGGAAAAAAAGGAAGACACATCATACACAGATCTCCAAAATTATATTTAACACATTAGGTATGAGTGGGAGGGAGAAGGGGGAATTAGTGTTTAATGGATATAGATTTTCAGTTTTGTAAGAAAAAACGTTCTAGTGATCTTAACACTACTGAACTGTACACTTAAAAACAGTTAAGATCTAATGTTATGTATTTTTTTACCACAGTGAAAATAAATATCAAGGAAAAACCCTATAAGGTATGGCCCAGAATGACCAACACTAATACGAGTTCAGTATTCAGATATGGGCGAAAAAAGATGTAAGGGATTAAGTTCAAATTGCCAGTTATAAAAAGTCACGGGGATTTAAAGTACAACACAGGGAACACAGTCAATAATATTTCAATAACTATGGATGGTGTTGGATGGGTATTAGACTTATCCAGGGCAGGGAATCACTTCGTAAGATAAATGTCTAATCATTATGTTGTATACCTGCAATGAATATACTGTATAACATACTTTGAACTTTAGGTCACAAACATAAAAAGTGAAAAAAACAAATTTTTAACATCTCTGACTACTCGGCTTAATTTTAATGCTATAGCACTGCTTTTGTTATTCATGTTTTTATTTATTTAAAAATTATACATGTCTTTTGCAAAAAATAAAATTAATACATAGAAGTATGTAATTTAAAAAGTGATAACCCAACTCTAGTCCATGAGAAGTAACTCCACTATTCACACTTGATGTGTGCTCTTCCAGATTTTTCTTTACATATATCTATACATATATTCAGGCTTTCTGTTTTGCTTTATTTTGCCTTTCCACTTAATTGGGTGTTACACATATTGATCTGCAAGTTGGTTTTTTTGCCTAATGTACAGAAGACACCTTTCCATGTCTGTTTTTGTGGACTGACCTCATTGTTGTCACTGACTATAGAATGAGAAGCTCTTATCCAGGGCTTACCCCATACCAGCACTGAACTATACTCCACAGGCTATAAGGTTGATGTTATTAAACTTTTTATTTTACAGAGGAGGAAATAAATGCACAGAGAGCTTAAGTAATTTGTCCAAGGTCACACAGCTGGTAAGAGGCAGCGTCAGGCCCCAAAGCCAGTGATTTTTATTCCAGAGCCTGTGTGTGCCCTTAACCATCACACTATATTCCCACTAATTTCCCTGACTGAATGGTTAATTGATTTTTGCCATTTGATTGTTTTTAATATCTGGAATATGTCCTTTCAGATTATGTGGGTAAGGATTTAAGCTTTTTTTTTTTCCAAATAAGAAACTTTTCTAACACCATTTACTGACTATTCCATTTTCCCCACTAACGTGAAACGCTATTTTTATCATGCCATCTATACCTAGATCTGGAATCTGTTCTATTCTGAACCAGTACATTAGAGTTTAACAATTGTCACTTTTTTTTTTAGTATTTAGAGCAAGGCACTCATCAATGGATCCAAACCTTTCCCACATTCCCAAGTCCCCAGCCCTGACCCTTCTACCCGCCTTCCTTCTACTTTTTTTTGTGGCACTCCCTGAAAACCCTTCTTCATTAGAAAAGTTTCAACACCTTACAGCTTCCCTGCATGTCTATCCATACATTCTTCAGTCTCAGGTAGTAGTCCTCCTTTCCCCACTCCAAGGTTAAATTCTTCACCTGAGTCCCCATTCCCAGCTGCCTCTACCTCCTTGGGACCTCATCAACAACCAACCTTTTTCTCAATATTTCTGTTCCTCTCTCTTCACTGGCTTTTTAACCTGCCTCATTCTACAAGCATATTCTCTCCCCAACTTAAAAAACAAATACGGAAAACAGTTCCGTCTCCCATGACTTACTATCCACCCACTCGCCTGCCCATCCATCCATCCATCCATCTTCTGTCTGCTCCCATCCCACATCTCAGATCTTCATAATAGTTTCCATCACTCAACTGAAACTGTTCTTCGGAACACCAATCAGGCCATCAGTGTTTTCTCACACTTCATCCACCTTAGGAACTCTCAAAAGACTTCACTGCTCATTTCTGAGGCTCTTTTTTCCTTGGCTTCTTACTTGCTCTACTTTTTCGCCCAGGCCATAAACACAGACATGTCTGAGAGCTCAATCTTCTCTTCATATTCTCTCTCTCCCCACACCCCAGCCCCCCATAGAATCAAAGGAAAAGCTTTGACTTAAGACAGAGCTGGATTCGATCTTGATGTTGCCATCTACCAGCAGTGAGACCTAGAACAAATTATTTACTTTTTGGGGGCTTTGGTTTCTTTGTTTGCAAAATGCAGACAATAATACCCCTTTTGAAGGACTGTTGTTGGGATCAAGGCATGTGCAGCTGGCTGGTTCCCGTGGGCAATTAATACACATTGGCTTCTCCTTCCTCAGCCTTGACTCCCAAACCTTCGTCTCGGATCTTTCTCTGGAGTTTCAGTTCAAATCTTTAACCACCTGCCCTATCTTTTCACCTGTATATATTCCATCTTTGCTTGAAACCCAATGAATAACCTTTTGTTCTGGAAGGAGGTAGAATAAAGAGCATTTTATCTTAAGAGACGGCACCAGAGCCCCTCTGAGCGAAGGCACAGTGATTTTTTGGAATGCACCTTAATAAGCTACATAGATTTGGAAAGTCACACCAAGGGTCTGGACACTTTGGTTGCTTGTTGATGGAATTCAGACTGCTTTATAACTTGTTTTTCTTCCACAGAAACCTGGGAGGGGGCATTAGAAGTCTCTACTCTGCGATTCTGAAGACGAGCTAGCTTTCTGTCTCATTTGCCTCGATCCTCAGGAGCAGTAAAGCCCAACAGACCTTTGGGACTCGCTTTAAAAGCAGTTTCTGCCTCAGATTCCCAATTCTGTCAATGGCGCCTCACTTCTCTGGACATCCAAGCTAAAGACGTCATAGTCATCAATGCTACAGAAAGAATGAACATGTGCTTTGTGCAAAGTGTCCTCATCAAGACCTCAGCCTTTTCCAGTTTGATTCCAGTAGGTTATCAGGCAATAGTTCCCTAGCAAACCTCTAGCTTCCAGACTTGCCCCCTCCAACCTATACCTCTAAGAGAGAAATTCTTCTTAGGACACCGTTTAGTTCTTCTCAATTTGGCTGCTACCCACCTCCCAAATTTTACTTCTCACTACCTTCCTAGAACTCTGCCTCAACCAACTAATCTATTCTCCATTCTCTAAATCCATCGAGGGGGCATTTTCTCAATCTGTTGCGATTTTGCTTCCTGGCAATTATCATCAGTTCGGCTCAAATAAACTCATAAAAACAAACAAACAAATAAATAAAATCCATGGAGAACACCGGCCACCTTCAGGCTATTACTAGTGGCCTGTCCACACTGGACTATTGGAGGGTTCTGTCCTGCCTACAGAGGCATTTGCTCCCAAGAACCCCACACTTTGTGATCAAGCTCTTCTCTTTATTTTATTCAATTGGCATAAACCCCTCTGCGCTACTATATTTTTCAAACAGTTTTACTGAGGTACAATATACGCAGCACAGAATTCATCCACTGTACAATTCAATGGTTTGGGTAACTATCGACACAGTCCAGTTGAAAACATTTCCACCACCCCAAAATGTTCCCTCCTGTCCGTTTACAACTAATTCCCACTCCCATCATGGCCTTAGGCAAACACTGTTCTGCTTTCTATTAATATTTGTATATTTGTGTAAATTTGCCTTTTCTAGCCATTTTGCATAAACGGACTCATACAATACTTGAATATAGTCCTGCATTCAGCTTCCTTTACTTAGCGTGCTGTTTTTGAGGTTCATCATGTTGTGTGACATGTAGTTCATCCCTTTAAATTGCTTACTAGTATTTCACTGTATAAATCCACCTCATTTTGTTAATCCATTACCCAGTTGATGGACATCTGGGGTATTTCTAGTTTTTTGACTATTAGGAGCAGTGCTGCTATGGACATTTGCACATGGCTTTGTGGGCACGCGTGTCTTCATTTCTTTCGGATAGATTCATAGGAGTGGAATTGTTGGATCATAAGATAAATTTATGGTTAACTTTTCAAGAAACTGCCAAACTCTTTTCCAAAGTGGCCGTACCATTTTACATTCCCATCAGCAACGCATAAGGATGGCAATTTCTCTGCATTCTCACCAACACTTGATATTGTCTGTCTTTTTATTTGAGCCATCCTAGTGGGTGTGAAGTGTTATCTCATTGGGGCTATAATTGTATCTCCCTAATAACTACTGATGTTTCATATCTTTCCATGTGTTTATTAGTCATTCTTACATCTTCTTTGGAGATAGCTATTCAACTCCTTCGTTCATCTTTAAATTGTGTTGTTTGTCTTCTTAATATTGAGTTGTAGGGCCGGCCGAGTGGCACGATGGTTAAGAACTGGCTTGGGACGCCAGAGGGCCCCGGTTCGGATCCCACATATGAGGGCCAGTGACACTGCCCTCTACAGCTAAGATGCTGAACAACAGCTCAACTTGGAGCTGGGCTGCCGTGAGTCGCTGGCGACGGCGTGGGCTGCAGTCCCTGTGGCAGTGGGTTGCCATGGGCTACCGTATGTAGCCAGCAGCCAGCGTGAGCGGCCAGCAGCCGCAGTGAGCGGCCGTCCAGAAGCCGGCGACTGATCTGCCATGATGAAGAGCACAATGATGGTGCCAACTTGGGCCAGTGAAGCAACGTCCTCCACAACTAGACTGAAGAACAAAAGGACAGCAACTTGTCTGTTCCCCTTCCCGCAATTCCCCAATAAAAATCTTAAAAAAAAATATTGAGTTGTAAAAGTTCTTGATATTCTGGATACAAATCCTTTACCTATGTGATTTGTAAATATTTTCTTTCAGAGGTGGCTTGTCTCTTTGTCTTGTGTCTTTTGAAGCAGAAACATTTTAAATTTTGAAGAAATCCAACTTATCAGATTTTGGGGGGTTTTTTATGGATTATGCTTTTTGTATTGTATCAAAGAACTCTGCCCAATTTGAATCAAATATTTTCTCTTATATCTTCTTTTAGTGGTTTTATGACTTTAGCTCTTGTATTTAGGTCTATGGTCCATTTTTAAAACAGCTTTATTGAGATGTAATTTACATACCACACCATTACCTATTCAAAGTGTATGATCTAATGGGTTTTTTTAGTATATTAACAGTTATGCAACTATTCACCACTACCAAATTTTTGAACATTTTCATTACCCTAAAAAGAAACCCATGAGCAGTCACTCCTCATTTCCTCCTCCCCCTGCCAGTGGCAGTCGCTAATCTACTTTCTATTTCTATGGATTTGCCTCTTCTGGACATTTCTTATAAATGGGATTATACAATATATGGCCTTTTGCATCTAGCCTCTTTCACTTACCATTAATATTTTCAAGGTTCATCCATGTCGTAGCTAATATCAATACTTCATTCCTTTTTATTGCCAAAGAATAGTCCATTGTACGGATTTACTACATTTCATTTACTAGTAATTGTTTCAGTCATCAATTGATAGACATTTATTTCTACCTTTTAGCTATTGTGAAGAATGCTGCTATGAATATTTGTGTACACGTTTTGGTGTGAATTTTTTTTTTCATTTTTCTAGGTCCTTTGCATGTCCATATACATTTTAGGATGAGCTGTTCAATTTCTTCAAAAAAATCTGTTGGGATTTTTACAGGAATGTACTCAGTCTTTAGATCAGTTTGGAGAACACTGGCATTTTGACAATATTGAGTCTTCTAATGCATGAACATGAAATGTCTATTTAGTTGGATCTTTTTAAGCTTCCTTAGTTAAAGCATCAATCTTGGCAATATTTTAGAATTTTCACTGTATGAGCCTTATACTTATATTTATTCCTATGAATTTTATTATTTTTGATGTTATGGGAATGGAACTGTTTTCAGATTATTGCTTCTACATAAAAACACAATTGATTTTCATATGTTATCTTGTATCTGCACCCTTCCTAACTCATTTATTAGTTCTATTAGGTTTTGGGTTTTTGTTTTTTTTTTAAGATTTCACGTTTCATATCCCGTAAGCTATTTTGATTTTCACCAACCATTTAAAAATGTAACCACCACCTAAAGTCATACAAAAAAGGTGGCAGGGTGAGCCAGTTTGCCAACCCATTTCCAGAGAGTTTGACAAAAGCTTATTATACAATTTCGGGACATGTCTAGATGTCTCTAGAACTTGGTCCTATTGGCATCTGATAAAGAAGCTCAGACAATATTTTGCTTCCAATTGTATTAGTCTCTTTTTATTCTTTTGGTAATCTCTTCCAGGGTGAACTACTTCCATTTGTAGGTGATGAAATGTCTAAGGAATCCACTTCAAATTTTGGCTGTGAGCATGGTCTGTCTTTCTCTTTACTTCAACTCCGAATTAAGCCTTTTGGTCCTTGTTTTTATATTCCAGTCTCAGAAGTAGTTTTTGCTGTAGAAGCTACCTGAAGACAGTCTTATGCTTTATAGTAGTGGTCTACCAGGCTCTAGCTTCTCCAGGAACACTACACAGGATGGATTTAAATATATATTAAACTAAGAAGCATTCTCTCAAATGAGTTTAGATGCATTTTATTTTTAGACAACCTACATGACATGTTTTTCTTAAAAAACAATGCTTCTGCTCCAAATAAATCAAGGTCAAGATAAACAAGGAGCTCAAGGTGACACCAGTCCCATCTGTCCTTGTCCTGGTGTGTGGAGGGAAAGCAGCAGCCAGTTATGATGATGACAGGTCCCAGTGGCCAGCTCTGTTAACACTTTCCATCTCTAAACCATTTTAAAGACAATCATCTATGGGCTCACACCATCTTCACGATAGTCCAGCAGAGCAACCGTGCCATCTGGATTCGTTTTCACCAATAAAGAACTAGTAGTTTTTGAAATGAGCAAGGGTGTGCTGGATTTGTTCGCAGCCCCTGGTCTCTGCTCTTCAAGTTTCCCTTTGATTGATTTCATGTAATCCTTGATGTACTTCTTGTAGGCTTCTTATACGAAGCTGGTTTCCTGCAAATGATGGTTCATGACAATATCAACACCAGTGACTACTGTTTCGGTACCTTTGCCCTCCAGGCCTTCAGCGGAGGCATTTCCACCAATGAGTGAGTTATCAATGTCACCCTCTGTCCTACTGACCATCTTCCCCCCAACCGCCAGGCTCAGCCTGTCTGCGATCTCCCAGATCTTGTAGATATCACAGAGCATCTCATCATGGCTGATGAGGTCCCAGAAGATGATCATGATGGTGGCTGGAAGGAGACAACAACGGTGCTGGCTTAGCAGGAGCCCTGAGCGAGCACGAGGCAGCTGGAGCGGTGCGGGGGAGGGGGAGTGGCTGGAAAAGCCCTTGGTGTTTTCTGTATACAGGATTATGTCACCTGTGAATAAAGACAGTTTTACTTCTTCCCTTATGATGTGGATGCCTTCAAAAGTTTTAAAAAAGTGTTTGTTTTGCCTTATTATACTACAATAGTTAGAATCTCCAGTCAAATACTGAATGGCAAAAACAGACATCCTTACCATGTTCCTGATCTTAGCAGGAAAGCATTTTGTATTTCACCATTAAGTATGATGCTAACTGTGGGCTTTTCATAGATGCCCTTTACCAAACTGAGTAAGTTCTTTTCTATTCCTAGTTTGGTGAGAGTTTTTATCATTGATGGGTGTTGGATTTTGTCAAATGTTTTGTCTGCATCTATTGAGATGATTATGTGGCTGTTGTTTTTTTTTTCTTCATTCTACTTATATTAACTTTGACTTTTCAGACATTAAGCCAACCGTGCATTCCTGGGATATATCCCACTTAGTCATGGTATATTCTATATTCTTATTTATCTCTATATGCATGCATTCTGCCTCTGACACTAGATTGTAAGCTCTGAAATTTTACAAGAAGCATCATTTTAAAATTACGATTTTTAAAGAGTGTAATTTTTAGATTTTTAAAAATATATTTTTTCACAGCACAGGCACTCTTTCAGCAATTAAAACTTGGAGCTTAGCATTTACTTAGTAAGAATAATTAGTTAAAATAGGAAGCCACTATGATTGTTACACTGTTATGTGTCAACATGGCTAGGCTATGGTGCTAGCCTAGGGTAAACACTAGTCTAGATGTTGCTGTAAGTTTAATTGTAGATGTGAATGACATCTACAATTAACTGACTTGAAGTAAAAGAGATAACCCCTTGATAATGTGGGTGGGCTTCATCCAATCAGTAGAAGGCCTTAAGTGCAAAAACTGAGGTTTTCTGAATAAAGAATTCTGCCTCAAGTCTGTAACACAGAAATCCTGCCTGAGTTTCCAGTCTGCCAGCCTGCCCTACAGATTTCAGACTCAAGGCCACAACATTGACTCCTGTCTGAGTTGCCAGCTTGCCAACCTGCCCTACAAATTTTAGACTTGTCAGCTCCCGCAATCACATGAACAAATACCTTTAAAGATACACATATATAAATATACACACACACACACACATATTCTGTTTCTCTGGAGAGCCTTGACTCACAGACTCATACAGCCACCAAATAGCTTGTGTTGTTAATACTTCCTTCTGTGACCCACATCATGAATTACACAATTGATTTGAGGACTTCTATTCCACTACCTGCCATAGGCATTAAAATCACTGGGCCCAGATCAGAATCTATATACTGGTGCAGAGCACAAGGCACGCTATAGCAGGTGCCCAATAATGCATATTCATGGTAATAAACAGAAAGAGAAAAAAGATGCTGAAGAACAAAAGAAAACCACCACCATCATACAGGAAATCAAAGGCCTTAAATCTGAAGACAAAAATCAAAATATGAAAGAAACCAGTCTCCTCTCAATGAAGTAAAGCACCAATAAGGCAAAAGTACTGGAGTTTTCAAAAGTAACAGAATCACCATGTTTTAGGTGTTTAATATCAAACTGTGGCAGAACCAAATAACTCTTTATTATGTAGTAAATTGCATATTTTTAAGTCCTTGATTTCAAAACTAATATTAAACTGATGCTCCGAAAAGCTAAGAGAAATGTTTATAACTATTTGACAGACAACTTATTACCCATGCTTTAAAAGCTGCTCTTGCCATAGGGCAGACCCACTTGACAAGCATATGTGCGCTCTAACATAAGAAAAGTTTGGAGAATGATGACGTTAGCTGCTCAG
Source organism: Hipposideros armiger (assembly GCF_001890085.2). Taxonomy (NCBI): domain Eukaryota; kingdom Metazoa; phylum Chordata; class Mammalia; order Chiroptera; family Hipposideridae; genus Hipposideros; species Hipposideros armiger. Next base: position 1,323,994 of record NW_017731437.1, read on the forward strand.
CACTCGATGGCCATTCTGAATTTTTGTGATAGGTTTACCTCTCTCTTAACACTTAAGCAAAATGAATGACTCCTATTTTTCAATTTGCTCATATATGTAGCAGGAAATGAACTAGATTTATCAGGTACTGAATTATAATGAAATTAAATGGTCTTTATATCATGCCGATTTCTTCCTGGTAAAGAAAATAGATCTAATAACTTTTATCAATGTCCATATCCCTTTCAAAGATGGGCATGCATGCATTAAAAACCACCACTTCAGCAAAGCCATACCTTTGTTAAACAAATGATTGTGGGCTTTTAAAGAAGAAAAAAAAAAAGGATTTAATAGCATGTATGGCTTCTAACTCAAAAAAAACAACAAAGGCCAAGCCAAATGCAGAATAGTTCTATAAATAGCTTTCGATGCTAATGAGGAAATAGTATAGAGAAATGAACCCCCACCATACTTTCTGTTACTTAAATGATGAGTATTCATGTATTTATTGACAAATCTAAAAATCACTGAAGAACATATATATATAACATTAATTATTGCTGCATTGTTTGCAATAGTAAAAGATTGAAAAAACTCCCAAATATTCATCAACAGGAGACCATGTTTAAAAAAAAAAAAAGGAATACACAAAGGAATATTATTCAATTGTTAAAAAAGAATCAAAACTCTCACAAATACTGACATAATCTGAAAAGATCTCCAATATCTCTAGAAGTGAAAAAAACACGGTACGGAACAGTCTACATAGCACACTATGCTTGTGTGTACACAAGAAACTTGGACGAAGCCAGGAGCCGTTCCATAGGCGGGGGGAGGTGTGTGAGGAGTTAGGAGACCTGGGAGGCTGGGCTGCAGCAAGAGCAAGACTTTCCCAGGATGCCTTTTCATTCTTTTTAACTTTAAACCAGATTGACTACATTCGTTATTTAAAAAATAAGCAATTTTAAATAATTTAGGCTAATTCATTTTCATGCATCTCTATTTGAAAAGGCTACAAACCAACAACAACAATGGGCTACAAACCCAAGTTCCGACATGAAATCGGCTATTCTCAATAATTTTTCAGTGTTTCCAGTTCAATGGACATACAAAACGAAGGGCTTCCTTTTAAAATATAAAAAACAAAAAGCAATTTCTGCAGGGCACTGTGACCCTCGTTACAGGGACAGATGACAGGGTTGTTTTCTGGAACGACTATTCCACAGGCAGCAGGGTTTTAGAGCCTCTCCGGTGTGGGTCACCTAGGGAAAGCTGACTCTGCTGTTTCCTTTGTTCTAGACCAGTCTCAAGATAAGGAGACTTCTCAAAATCAACCCAGTTTGATTCAACAGGGACAGGCCTCTGAGTTTTGTTTCAGTTCTGACGCAGAACAGCCTCCATTCCACAAATGAAGGACAAGTTCAAAATCTAATTCCTTGTGAAAGGCAGAGGCTGACAGTTTAGTAAGAAGAGTATTACTTGCTGGGTCACCCTGGCCACACCAATTCATCCTCTGGGCCTCCATTTTCTTACCAGCAAAATAAGTGGGTCTTAGGCCAAGCTCTCTTGAAGGTTCCTTTCAGATCTAAAATACTATAATCCCATAAAAGAGCTAGGTCAATTTAAAGATCAGATGAAGGGTGAGAGAGGCCTCTAAACTAGGGCACATATCAAGTGTGCCCAAATTTTCAGGTCCACAAAGGTTTGCTGGCTGGGACGTGAATGTTCTGACTCCTATTTTTTGTGTTTTACCTTCAACATAAATAAATGGGTCCACTTGATGCAAAGATTTCTCTCATACAAAATTTTTGATTAAGAATGAGTTACAATTAGATAAAACTTTTAAAAGATTGGTAGAATGGAAAGGGTTACTTAAAACTGTAGGTATTGAGTGTGCTGGTTAAGAAAAGTTTTATTTGACCCATTATCCTTTCATTATCATCATCCAAGACTTATACTTGTATTAATATCCTTTGGGGAAAAGCTTTCCCGTGATCTCCCTACATTAATCCCCATATGTGAGGGAGGGTGGATATTCCTCTGCGGCAGCAAACTCTACTGAGAACTCGAGTTCAGCAAAACATGCTCCATATTCTGATCAATAAAAGCTAAGTGATTTCAGGGAAAAAAATTACAAACACTTGTGCATATTTTCATCTATTAAAAAGCAAAACACATGCTTCCTTTACCACTGGTTTCAGATCGTCATCATTAGCTAGAGCTCGGTTAAAACTCGAATGAGCCACAGCTTTATCTCAGGCTGTTCTAAAACAGCTCTTAAGCGTATTCATCTCTGCAAGGATTCCTTCTTTGGCACAGAAGCAGTGAGAAACACAGCCCTGGCGGTCACTCTGCAGGGGTGCAGGTTCATTGTCTGGTCTCTGCGTTCACCTGGCACAAACTGGACATACTGCTGAGAAACCAGCTCATCTCATTAGCATGTCTTTATTCTACTGTCCAGTTCTGAAACCTCTCCCGGATCACCAAAATCCTCACCAGGTCCTATGCCAAAGAGAAGGTGGTAGTCAGCGGCCCCCAGAAGTCTTGTGAAAAGCAATGAAACACAAAGAGCAGAGAGCTAGGGCATGCACCAGCAGCTCAGAATTGGCTGCTGCTCAAATCCACTTGTGAGCCTCTCTCGGCTGTCAAAATCCTCAATCTCCAACGCCTATGCCACAACCCAGAGGCTGGAGACACGACGTTTCTCTTTTTAACGATTCTGGAAACAAACATAACACTTTTCTATATTTTAAATACCTGTGCCCCGTACCAGAACTATCCCCATTCCAAAATCAAGGCTTGCAGCTACTCTGGGCAAAGGGACAGCCCAGGTGACTGACACTTCGATTCCCAAACATTTCTGTTAAACACTCTTCTTCTGACAGCCTCTTGAAAAGCACCAGAACTGCAAACACATTTTCGGCCTTCGTCCTCCAGCAGGCGATGCAAGCTTTTCCTGGGAAACCGAATTCAAACCTGTGCCTGTCCCTGTCTGGAGGCCTGGATGCGCCGAGCAGGGCCAGCACCTAGCACAGGTGCCTGTTTCGGAGGCCAAGCCCGCCTCGTCCAGCCCTCAGCAACCCAAGGGAAGGAGGGCTCCAGGTGGGAGGAGAGGGGACGCGCGCGGGGCTGCGGACGGCGGGACCGGCCTGCGCCCTGGGTACCCCGCCCCTCGAGAGCCGCAGTCCCCCCCAGCACACGTCTGTCACAGGACAGCCTGCGCGCAGGCCGCTCACGTCCTCGGGCGGTCGGCTGGCCACGGCGGCGACCCCGCCGGGGCCCCTCAAGCACCCCTGCACGCCTCCTCCATGACCTCCCTCCCTCCAAACTCGCTCTGCAGCGACGTGCGCCGCTGGGTCCCCCACGACCCCCCGGAGTCCCGGCCCCCGGGCGGCGCGACCTCCTCCCCAGCCCGTGTGACGCCCGCCCTCACCGGACTTGGGCGGGTAGCGGTACACGGAATTGGACGGGATGTCCACCTCCTCCACGCCCGCGTGCTGCCGGCTTGTCAGGGCGCCCATGGCCGCTGCGCCCGCGCCGCCCTCGGCGCTTCACCGCGGCCGCTCGCCCCGCGTCCGGAGCGGGGGT
>NW_017731437.1:1328102-1331658 GCF_001890085.2 Hipposideros armiger
CGGCGCCAGCCAATGGGCGGCGGGATGCGGCGGAGCCGCGGGGCGGGGTCCGGGGGCCGAGGCGCGTGGCCCGGCGGAGCCTGCTCGTCCCGGCTCGGGTTACCGCGCCGCCGCCGCGGGTCTGCGCGCGAGGCCCGGCCGGGGTTCGCGCCCCGTTGTCCCCAACATCCGAAGCGGCCCGCGGCTTCCCGGCCCGGAGGCAGCCTTCTCCAGCCCCGCCGCTGGGCATCCGCCAAGCCCACGGTCGCAAACCCCGCAGACGGGCGCCCCCGGCCCCTGAGCTGTGGCAGCTCGGGTGGGCTCGGGAGCAGAGGGTCACGTGGCGTTGGCGTCTCCCACGCCCCCAGCGCCTCAGCCCCAAAGTGCTGTGCCAACCCCATCTCCCAGGGGTCGGGGAGATGAGTCAGGGCTGGTGACCCGCTAGGAAGATGTCGCCATCCCTCTTATGTGGCTCCTTTCAAAGCGCTGAACTCTATAGATGCTGTCTGTTCGTGGGTCCTTTGGCCAGCTCCTGTGGCCCTGAAGTTAGGAGACCATCAACCCAAGATAAGATCAAGACAGTCACCCTCTGATTGCACCTTTTGGAAACTGCGGATGGACTGGTTGCAAGAGAGTCAACTCAGGTGAACGCAGGCAGACCAGGGACTCCTCCTGAAAACACACCGATCAGCGGGGAGCTTGGACAGGCGCAAGACGTCATTCCAAAGCTTAATTACAGACACTTGTGTTTTAAACCTTTTATTTTATTTGTGGGTCTGGTGTTTTATTTTCCTGAGAGAGTGGGCTGATCAGCAAAAATTCCAACTGCTAGAACATGACTTCACAACTCTTCAACAATGTTTAAAGTATAGTTTGAATGTCTCGTCCCCTTGACTAGGTTTGTAAAGCCATTTTATAGAGTCTAGCTTTTTCCTGATTATATTTTTCATTTTTCATCGCCCTCCTTTCGGCAGTAGCCGACAGACCTGGAGCTGAAGGTACCCACACCCAATCAGCCTTGGTTCTCTCCAAGGTCCCAAGATGGCAGGATCTCTGTCACTTATGTTGACTGACACTGAGGAGGCCTGAGCTTTAGGACAAGTTCCTCGCTCAGACAAGCTGATGGGCTTTCAGTCGTACCCTTGGGAGGGAACTGGTGTCCTCCTTGACACACCTCTCACCATACACAGGTCCTACCTTGTAATTTCTGGGGAAAGGTAAACTACAAGTCGTTAAGAATCTAGGACCGCTTCAAAATAGAAGGCCTTCCGCACATCATAGAGGACAATGTTGCCTCATATTCCTGGGCTCTGTTCAGAAGCTTTTGTTCTTCTTGCTCTCAGCGTTTTGTAAAGGGGGTACCATCCCTTTTAGGGGTTTATTTGTTTCTGAGGGTTTCTTCCAGCCAAAGCCAGGCAGGGGTGTGGCTCGATCAGGCAGCTCAGTCCTGTTGCTTGCAAAGATCTGTCCTGGTCCCACCTCAGCCTGCTCTGACCCCGGGAAAGAGGTTCATTCCCCATCTTGGAAAGCACTCCCCAAGCCTATAACTAAGTCACTCCTCCCACGAATGAGTCATGAATCCAATGCTTCCAACAGTAAAGAAAAACAAGGCACAGAACAATAACATTAGTGTACATTTATTGAACACTATGTGCCAGGCCCTATTTTTAAAGCTTTTACATATACTAGAGCATTCGTCCCTTACAGCAACCCTGTGATGTACGTGCTGTTAACACCCCCCCATTTTACAGTTGAAGAAACCAAGGCAGAGAAAAAGCACTGTGCTTTGAGTTGGACAAATCAAGACCCTAACCAGTTGTGTACCTTTGGACTAAGCTTTGTTTCCTCACCTGCAAAATAGCCCAGACCCACTGGCTATTGCCAAAAAGCAATAAGTGAATCAAGGCCCAGTTAAAAAAGAAGCAATTCCCAGCTGCCTAGGGTCATGAGGCAGAAGAAAACGGGATGGGGGTAGTTCCGAGAAATTCTAGATCAAAGAGACTTTCTGTGAACTAATTGAGTTAGAGTCCCACTTTCTACAATGTAATCACACAGTGTTACAGTTTGGGAAACGAGAACTTCAGCCAGTGACCAGGGTAAAGGGGAGATAAGCCGCCAAACCCTTGGAGCAGCACCTCTGGGCAGCCAGTCCTGCATTCCTCTGTGGTCCTTCCTTGGCGCCACTTGGCTCCCTTGCCAGAGATCTGGGCCAGGGGGAGGGCCTGAGGGAGAAGACAACACAGACAAGAGGAAAAAAAATCCAGAAGTGACTGCCATGGACAGGGCCATAAAAATGCTTTTAACTTGAATAAACGGTCTGGGGAGGGGTGGCCCAGTGTGCGAGGGAAATTACATGCAAATACCATGCGTCCTTTGGGTAAATCGCCTCACAGCATCCTATCCATTTCCAGGCAATGGATGCAGCTCTTGGGAGAAACGCAGCAGAGAACCCAGCATCTAAGGGCAGGGGGCAGGGGGTGGGGGATTCTCTATAAGCATCTGCGGAGGGCAGGGAGGCAAAAGCCACATTATTTCACATTATTTCATCAGCTCCGAGCCCTTCTTCTCATCCGTGGGTTTATGGGAGAAAGGAGAAGAATGTGGGGAAAGCACAGGAACGAGGAATTTCTAGGTCAGCTGGTCCCTTTGGGCTTTTAATTTTATTCATTTTGGGCGTCCTGGTTTCAGCTCACCTTTGTAACACATCCACTCATTGCAACGATTTGCACAGATTCCTATAACAGGAAGGAGAGAGAGCCTGCAGGTTCAAAGCTGTCTGTTGATGTCCTGTGTGTGGCACAGCGTTCCCAAGGCAGCGGGGCAGGCGCTATGCCTCGGAAGGAGCCAACACAGACCGCTTCTTGGCAGTTCGCTAGGCTGTTCTGCCCCTGCGAGCAGCAGAGGAAGACGCACGCCCTAGCTGTTCTGAGCAAGGGCACGGTCTCTCCAAAGTTAGGGCTCAATCTGCAACCCACGGGCCCTGATTCCTCTCTCAGTCCCTTGGCCCACGGCTTAGGTGGATTAAAGCTGAAACCACCGGCAGAGGTTTTCACACCCTGCTCCAGCTCAGTGGACTAGGCTGACACCAACAGAGGCGACCGATCCTAAATGTTTTGCGACCCTGCAAACGGTTCCTCCGGCAACCAAAGGCTCTGCTGAGGAAAATGACATGTCCATTAGGAAATCAGCCGTCGGGCTTTCATATTTTGCTTCTTGCCAAGTGTGAATTCCTCGCTGGTATTTTCCTCCTCAGCTGTGTGCCGCTAACAAAGGAGAACTGTTCAAACAGCTGCAAACTTCAGCTGGGTTTGCAGCTTCTTAATCCACTTTTCAAGTTAAGACCAAAACGAAAGACAATGTTTACACTGCCCAGTGTGGCTGGGCCCCGAGTAAGCACCCCGGCTGTAACCTTTGAGTTGACTCTCACCCTCAGTGTCCGGGGGGTGCCTCACCTGCTTCACCCCAGTTCCAGTGGGCCCTGCTTGCTACCCAGGCATCTGGCATTTGGAGAAATGAGAGACCTGGGACATTAATCCCATTTGAGAACCAGTTTAAAGAAATGAGTTCAGGGCCGGCC
>NW_017731437.1:1332153-1333007 GCF_001890085.2 Hipposideros armiger
AAAAAAAGAAATGAGTTAATTCCATTTTGCTTTAGTTTAGTCCCAGATCGTTTCTAGCAAATGCCAGACCCTGTAAGGTCCTTTCTGTACACACGGTCACTTCCACCCTCATTGGTCCTGCCCTGCTTTTGGTTTTGAGCTCAACCCCACAGGGGTGGCTGGGGAAAGGCCTACACGTTCCACTTGATAACCAACTCAATGTGAAAACAACGCACCACTAACAGTTCAGCCCGGTAGGTGTGCATCAGCTGCCCCCTCTGCCTTTCTCAGGTAAACACACCAGGCAGGACAAAAGCCCGGCATCTTTCTCGTTACCCAGAGAAACCACAGAGTGGAAAAGGCAGCGTGGTGACAGACCCCACACCGCTCTAACAAAGGCTCAGCTGCGATCACTTAGACAAGCAAAGGCAAGGATGAAAACAAATTCTCTTCCTTCTCCCAGGGTTTCTTGACCATGCATATCCTGGCTGGAGAGCCAGATCTGGAAGAAGCCCAAAGATCATCGAGTCCAGCCCCCCTCACCCTACAGACGAGGCAGCTGCAGCCCAGAGAAGGGAAGAGACTTGCCCACCGCCACGCGAGCAGCAGCATGACGCAGTACCCGGGGATCCCAGGCTCCATGCACCAGGCCTCGCTTTGCGAAAACCTGTACTGCTGGTTTGGTTTCTGTTTTTGCAGGGGAGGCTGTCTTCCAGAGCTGGTGTAAGAGGGGCACATCAACTCAAGGACAAAGCTCAGAAACCTACACAAATGCAGTACGACACGCAGCGAACTGCCTGGCATGGAAGTTATCATAACCGGGTTCAAGCTGGAACAAGAAAGCCACAGCGGTTCTCTCAACTAGAGTCTCCCCG
>NW_017731437.1:1333037-1363749 GCF_001890085.2 Hipposideros armiger
GAGGGTCAGATGATCACCTAACTCCTCCCAGCTCAGGAACCAAAGGGCAGATGAGAAAAGAGGAGCTGCCACCAAGGCTTAGATCAGGTTCCTAGCAAGTGGGTTAAAAGTGTCATATACACACTAAGAGTGTGTTCCTGCTACAGTCTGTGTCCGGGCTAAAGTCCACCAGCCGCCAGCAATGCAATAACTTCATTTACAATGACACACTTATTCCTGAGCTAATTGCTTGTCTATTTAAGTGATAACTACCGTCCTCATTATGGCAGTTCAAAGACTAGGCTTCGAGCCTGACGGAGTCGAAGCAGACTACTCCTTACTGTTGTGGTTCTCACAGTGAACTGTTGGAAGCCTTAGATCTTTTTTATGCACCATGAGGTGTATATTTATGATATTGCTTAGTTGTATACTGTTATCTTTTATATTCCAAGATGAAATCTGTGCATGAAAAGAGGTCTGGCAGGTCCATTGGCTTCCTCTCTGGCTTCCCTGCCCCCTGGTCCTCCCTCCTCTCATCCATTCTAAAACCCTTCCCACAAAGCCACCTCTGAGAACCAAGGCCCTCCTTCCCAGAAGTCTTACTGCATGAACAATTTTCTGTACAACTCATTTGATACTTACATACAGGATATTATATTGCTTAGTTGTATACTGTTATCTATTCCAAGATGAAATCTGTCCCCCAGTCTTGAGAGGCAAAAGGCATATAAGGCTCTGGGGCCAAACAGAGCAGGGTTCAAAACCCAGCTCTTCTCTTACTGTCTATGTTGTGAAAGTTCCTCAACCTCTCTGGAGCCTCAGTTTCCTCATCTATAAATGAACATGAGAATAGCAGAGGGCTGTTCGAACATTCAGTCAGACGAGGCATATGAAACCCTAGCATAGCTCCTGGCACACAGCAGGTGCTCAATAAATGCTCATGTTTTTAAAAATTGGGAAAAAAATGTTATGAAGTGGTTGGGCTCCGAAAGATCATTTTTGAAGTCAGAGTTCCAGGATTTCAGAGCCAGGATATGCATTTGAGGCCCTGCCTTCATCGGACAGGTGATGGCACTGAGGCTGGTGCCCTGCTGGCTGGAGGCAGAGTCCAGATGTTTGGATCTCCTGAGATGTCATCTTTCCGTGCCCATTGGAACTCAAAATGCCAGAACACACCTCCACTGTCACGTGCACGGTGGCTGCTGAATGGCCAGAGGAAAGGTTAGCCAACCCCCTTTCCTTCTCCCCAAAGCACAGCCCACTTCACTGCACTAGAAGCGAATGTCACCCCTGAATGGCTCTCTGGCCCCTGGAGTGGGAGGGTGTATTTGTGAGTTACCATTAACTTTTCACTTATGTGTCATTTGCTAATTAGAGAGAGCTCATTGGCTTGGGGCCTGCGATCCAGAACTGATAATTCAGGAATTTTGCCAGCCAGTTGTTAAACTGTCAGCAGCTTGCAATTGACCTTGATGGGACTATTTACACCACAGAAACCATCAAATGCTCCAAATCAGGGCTCGCCCTCACTCCTCCAGTGCCAGTATATCAGCATAATCTTGGTCTTAGGCTTCTTTGAATCCCCCAGAAAGACTGGTTCTTCCCTCATAGCAAGTGCTCACTAAATAAAAGACTACTTAAATAGTATGAAGAAGAATCATTTTTGAGCAATGCCTCTATCCAAACGCTTTTGAATGCATCATCTCATTTAATCATTAAAACAATCTTTAGAGAGAAGTACTATAATTGTTGCCCTTTTCCAGATGGGGAACCTGAATTTCATTCAAAGAGGCATAGGGAGCAAGAAGTTGCTTGAAGTTCATCTGAGTCCAAAGCCCCAGGTTGTCTGTCCTACCAGCCTCCATGGGGGGGAACGGTCCTGGTGCCAGACCTGCTGGTCACCAAGCCAGCGGAGTGGTTCTGTCGGCAGTGCCCAGGGGACTTCTCTGTCCACCTCCACCTTCATCTTGCCTCTCTCCACGTTTACTCTGCTTTCCTTCTCCTGCCCACTTCCTTCTACCTTGTCTCCTTATCTGAACTAGGACCATTTCTCAACAAGTGCTTTGACCCTCCATCTTCTCTTATCTTTAAAAGTCCTGTGGGGCCTTAGACTTCTCTCCAAGAGCTCTGGCAGATGAATAATAAACACTTGGGTGACCCCCGCCGGTTTGTAACCACCTTCAGGCTAGACAGGCACCCTGCCTCCGGTCGCAGTCCCTTCTGATATGATGACTGGGCTCCTTCCACATTCTGGCCTGGGGGCTGCTCAGGTCTGGAAGCTCCCCAGGGGCAGGAGCCAGGGTTTGCTCTGCCTGCTCCGAGGACCCAGGGCATGCTGGGCATGGATGTCGCTGGTGACAGGCACGTGCTAGTGGTTTCCCGATTCTTGCGTACAAGCCAGTGTTCTCATTCTCAGTAAATACTTCCTTCCTCTTTATGGGGAGCACTGCCCTTCATTTATTAACAGCACCCAAGCTTGGTCCAAAGAACGGTGGTTTCCGAAACCTCAAGCAGCATCTCATCAGAAACTCCAGACCCCTCCAACATTTCTCTCAGTTCTGCTGAGCCCTAGTTGATTTAAATTCCCTCTTGGACTCTGAGACGTAGAGATAAGTGAGTGAACATAGGTTTGTCTTCAGTGGCCTGCAGGAGAGCAGCGTGGCAGATGTTTAGATGCTGCTAATATTCAGCGATACCCAGTTCTTCTCTACTTCTGGGTGTGCGGAGGATCTGTCTTGCTGAACCCCCAGAAGTTAGGACAGGCCACGTGATTCTTCTGGACAATAAACCGTGAACAGCAGTGTATTACTTCCTGGCTAAAGCATTTAACTGCCGGCTGGCATGTTCCAGATGGTGCAAAGGGTCAGATAGGAAACCGTTTAGGCTTTGTGGTCCATATTGCAACTTACTCAGCTCTGCTGTAGCATGAAAGCGGTCATAGACCAGACATAAACAAACAAGTGTAGCTGTGTCCCAATAAAACTTTATTTACAAAAAGAGGCGGTAGCCTGAGGGCTGTATTTTGCCAACTCAGAGCTATAAGACCGTGGAAGCTCCCACGGTTGGTATCATTATGTAACTGCCCAGAGGGCAGTTTTTCTTGAGAGTCACCAGATTGCAGCAAACTTTGTATGGGTGAGAAATAAGGATTGCATGTTACCTCAACATAGCTTAGTCTAACCTGATTAATCTGAGGAGTCTGCACCAACTTGAGAGAGCAAGAGCCATTTTTTGTGGATAAACAAAACGATACTAGCCGCCCTCCTCCCCACTGCCCAGAGCAGGTCCACTGCGATGCTTGCCTAGCCAAGCTTAGCATCTCCTCCACCCCACTGGCTCCCAAAAGATGCCCTGAATGAGTCGGACTGTAAAATTGCTTTCAAGGTATCTCTTGTAAACCAATTGCTTTGGTTTACACTGTTCCTTCTTTGAAAAATTCCCTTCCTCCTCCTTTCTATCTACCCAAATCTTTCCCAGCTTCAGTTCCCTCCTCCAAGGAGCTTTCCAGGACTATCTCCTTATAACTTATGATTGCTAGTTGGGATCAGAGTAACTGTCTGAGGTCATGGAAAAGAGAAAAAGGGAGCCAGCCCTCACTGCAAATGGTCCATATTGGTAAGGAGGCTCTGTTGAGCTCACCCAGCAAAGTCAGTGGACAGAGGGACTGAGCCAGGCAGAAAGGTGACTCATTTATGAAATGGAATCAATCTATCACACCCAAAATGCACTGTTTGGAGATACCCACATATAGGGTTATATGACAAAGAAAATCAAGGAAATGATTAATACCAATTTGAGGAGTATGAATGTCTCTGGGAGGAAAGAATATCGAGGTCTGACAATAACTTTGCAAACTTGTTGCAATGATATTACTAACCTTTTTTTTATATCAGAGGGATTATTTATTACGAATTTGCATCAATTGGACAAACAGTTAACCAAGTTTACTATTTGGAAGTGCTGAAAAAGTTAGATGATCTGAACTCTCGCCAACAATTCATGGCTCTTGCATCACAACACTGTCTGTGAGGGAGTTTTTAGCCAGTGAACAAATAACTGTATTAGAACACCCTCCCTACTCACCTGATCTGAACCCCAATGACTACTTTCTTTACTCAAAGATAAAGGAAATATTGAAAGGAAGACATTTTGATGACACTCAGGGCATCAAGGGTAATACGACGAAAGCTCTGATGGCCATTCCAGAAAAAGAGTTCCAAAATTGCTTTGAAGGGTGCACTAGGAGCTGGCATCAGTGCATAGCTTCCTAAGGGGAGTACTTCGAAGGTGACCGTAGTGATATTCAGCAATGAGGTATGTAGCACTTTTTCTAGGATGAGTTCGCAAATTTAATTGTCAGAACTCGATGTATTTAGGTCATGTGAAGGTTTTCAAAGGTACCAGTCTTGGACTTCTTAAGTTCTGTGTTGAGAATAGTGTTCATTATTCTTCAAACTGTACATAGGCTATACACAAGCTCTTGGTGCATGATATATTTCTAAAAAAAAAGGTGAGTCGGATGGGAAGGCTGCCTCAAACCTTGAAGTTAGCAGCTGCCACAGCAATTAGTCTTCTGTGTTTTGGACTCAAGGGTGGGGCTAGGAAGGCCCAGCCCAACGGGATCGATTACTATCCCACTGAGAGAAAGTAGCTGGGAACCAATGTCCAAACCAGCAATCAAGGACCCCTGAGAAGCAGGACCCTCCTTAGAAAGCCGTCTCTCTGTTCTGCCTTATTCTCCCCCTCAGGAAGGACCCAAACTCTGGTGTCCCTTGTAAAGGATTGTCGGAGACTCACCTACCATAAGACACACCTGGCAACTGGAGGCGGGGCCGCCTTATCACTGGGCGGGCAGGTATAGGACAGAGCGTACAGGCCACCGTGGCTGCTTCTGGAAAATGCCATTAACTGTGCTGGGAGTGGTGTGGTATGGCCTTTGTCCCTCGTGAGACAGGTGACATTGGTGAACAAGTAATCTGGTATAAACCAGCATGAACTCATCACCCCCCACCCCGCCCCCGGAACAGCTTTGACCTTCCTGTGACTTCCCACATCAGAGACAAGCTTTCTGCCTTTTCAGGACCACCAAGGGAGAAGATAAGGTGGATTCAGCGGGGTAGGCAGGGCTAGAAAGTAGGATGTGATAAATAAGGGCACAGCTCTGAGAGCCATCACTTGGCCCTGGGTTCAGATCTCAGCTCCACCCTGAGCTAGATGAGTGCCTTTGGGCAAGTGACTTAACTTCTCTGACCCCGCTTTTCTCATTTGTTCATCGCGGATGGGCACAGTCCCCACCTCACCGGGTTGTTGTATGAAGTAAGGCAATCCAAATAAAGAGTTTAGCAGAGTTGGGTTCGTTACATTCTCAATAGACATAAATCTCAATTATTACAGAGGACTGGAATTTGCGTGGAGTAGAAGTACTCCTGCCCTCAGCCCCCATTCTCTTTAAGGAAAAAGATGAGAAAAAACCCCGAATGTTTGAAAAGTGGCAAGTCTACCATGTCGTAGAAATAGCATAAATTTGCAATGAAAAGTAGTAACAAAAATAGGTTGCCTTAAGCAAACAAAGCTAGCGATAGCATTAGAAGTCTGAGAGAGAAGGGAGCCATCCATCCCACTTACCAACCAGTACGCGAGCCCCCACCACCCGGGCTGACCTTCAGGGAGCGTGTGGGTCCTGCCTAACCCAGCTGACCAGCGGGCCTTGGTGCTGTTTATCTTCACGTTTTCTGTTTATCTTGGCACTTGCCTTATTTCCCATTCTCCCTCATTCTCTCAATATCTTTTTGTTTCTCCTAACCTCCTTGTGCCTTAGTCTTGGCATCTTGAAGCAACAGTAGGAAAACTAGAAATAAGAATTCAAGGAAGGAGAGAAGGAGGAAGGGAGGAAAGGAAGGGAAGGAGGGGAGAAAAGAAATGGGCTCTTGGATCAACCAAACCTGATCTAATCCATCGAATCCCGCTGCTACCATAATAAATCAGGCAGGGGCTGTGTGACCTTGAGTAGGTTCCTCGCCCTCTCTGAGCCTTAGGCCTATGGGGAGTTCTAAGTCAGAGAAGCTGGGCAGGAGTGTACAAAGGTTCCCAGGGATCCTACACAGAGATCCTACATATGGTGGGTCTTCAATCCCTGCGAGCCCTCAAGTTCCCCTTCCGCTTGGTTGGATCCATTTGGGTTAAGGCGTAAGAGGTAGAAAGGAGGGAAAAGGGAATGGGAGTCGAATGCACTACAGAGGTGGAGGTTGGGGTTATCTATTCATCCCAGTTCCCTCAACAGCTCTTGTTTGGAAAGGGCCCCCTTGTGAGAACCACTGAGGTGACAACTGCAGCACTCAGGGAGGTAGTATGGTATAATGGTTAACAACAAGGTCTGGAACCAGACTGGGCTGATGCCTGACTCCACCACTTGTTACTGTGACCTAGGGTAAGCTCCTCCCCTCCTCTGCACCTTAACTGCCTCGCTTGTGAGATGGGCCTCTGTCGTGAGGATTGAAATGAGTGGCTCGACATTACACTCTCAAAGTTGCCTGGCTCACAGGAAGTGCCTGGTACATGGCAGCTGTTTGTTAGGGTCCATGGTGGCCTGTCTCAGCACCAACTCGGTGACTTACATTCACAACATCCTTGGTGTCTGGGCACTGAGGAAATATGGGCGAAGACTGTTTCTCATTTCAGTTGTTGCATCATGGCGGGTTCAGTAGGTAGCCTCGACCACTGATTTTGTGCCTTCTGAGGCTACTACTGTGTTTTATTTGTTATTAATGGGCATGTTTTTATTGCTCTGTTTTACATGCCGCACATTGTCCTCTCAGATTAAAATAATAATACCTTTAGTTAATAATACCTTGCAGTTGGGGAGTTGCTTTTATCCCAACAGCTCAAAGCCCTCTACAAACATGACCTCATTCATTCTCCCTGCGCTCCCAGGGAGGGGGCACTCCTACCTTAACCAGCCTGAGAAGGGAAAGCCCTAAACCCTATTCATCCCAACTAGATTCCCAGAAACCAAAGTATTGATTAAGCATTACTGCCTCACAACTACACATCACAGGCAAAACTCGATTGCTTTCCGGTCACTCAGCCTGGAGTGACCTGATGCCCACAAAAGATAACCAGGCCCTGAGTTCCTCTGGCTTGCAAGCCTTGTTCTCCATGCCTCTCCCAGGTGCCCAGAGTTGTGCCCTGCAAATGGTAAACATTAAATAAGCCTTCAAGGGCCGGCCGAGTGGCGCGATGGTTAAGAACTCGCTTGGGATGCCAGAGGGCCCCGGTTCGGATCCCACATATGAGGGCCAGTAACACTGCCCTCCACAGCTAAGATGCTGAACAACAGCTCAACCTGGAGCTGGGCTGCCTATGAGTCCCCGGTGACGGCGTGGGCTGCAGTCCCTGTGGCAATGGGTTGCCATAGGCTACCGTGAGCGGCCAGCAGCCAGCGTGAGCGGCCAGCAGCCAGCGTGAGTGGCCAGCAGCCGCAGTGAGCGGCCGTCCAGAAGCCGGCGACTGATCTGCCTCGCCAGAGAAGAGCGCAATGATGGTGCCAACTTGGGCCAGTGAAGCAACATCCTCCACAACTAGACTGAAGAACAAAACGACAGCAACTTGTCTATTCCCCTTTCCCCAATTCCCCAGCACTGTTCCCATCCCCCCAATTCCCCAATAAAAATCTTTAAAAAAAAAAAAAATAAGCCTTCAAGATAGACTGCGTCAATATCCAGGAGACAATCAGTTTGGCAATCTGGGCATTTTCGGGGCCTCGTCTTCCTTGAGAACTTCTTACTTAAGACCTAAGTGCTCCTGCGGCCTGAAATGCCTGTGCCCAGGTAGATCCTCCTACTCATGGTCCTGGCACGTTTGACACCTGCATATACTTGTGAAAACTGGAGCCCCACAATGACAGTACTTCCTTGTTCTGGGGCTGCCTGTGGCCCCAGCTCCCTGGCAATGTAAGCTGCTGGCTGCTCACTTTTGTTTTCACCTTGCAATTACTGGAAGGGAAGGGCTGCAGCTGTTCTTGACTCTCTAGCCACACTCCAGGTCTCAGCTCATGCACACTTTGGGGTGGCCAGAGCAATTACAGCAAGAAAAACAGGTCTCAGCAGGCAAAAAGCTGACTCCTGCTCCTTCAACACAAACAAACAAACACAAACAAACAAACAAAGACTAAGTGGGGATAAATGCATCATCGGGTCCAAGGCTGATTTTCATCAGTACATAAACATTGGGTGTAATTTTTTCCCTATTTATATTCTATTTTTTATATGGTCAAGTTTTCTGAGATGGAGAACTAAATCCACTTTAGGCAACCTCAAAATAGAACCATGGCTTGTTTTCTTCTTAGCCTCCTGTTCTGCAGACCCTTAACTAGTTAAAATATACTCTAATTGGTATTTCAGATCCAAAATTTACTAATTTTTTTCCAGAAACAGACATTCTAATAGTGAACCCCCAGCAATGTTTACCTTCCTAACCTCTCTGCCCCTTCCTCAGTCTGCTTAAACTCCTAGTCCTTTCTCCACCCCCACAATTCCCAAACACAGCCCTGAAGGTCAAATTCTATCCAGAAGGTAGAACTCAGGGCATATGAATTATGTTTTTAAATGGCTAGGGCTGAGAGCCGGTACCTGTATAACACTCATTATTTTTTTTTTAAATGATGGCAGAGATTAAAGATTCGGTTAGATCAATCAATTTAAGAAAAAAAAAATCCTGGGTTTAGGATATTAATGATCGGAAAAAAAATGATCACTTTTCCCCCTTATATTTAGTGTAGGTTAACATTGGTTTACATCTTCAAGAGAGCAAAATTTTTTGGTCTAAAAACGTAGGAAAAGACTGTTTGGCCCTTGAGGTGGGTAGTAACTAGAAGGAAGTATGAAAGGGGTACTTTATATTTCAATAAAAGGCTAAAAAAAAAAAGTGGATCTGCATGAAAGATTTAAAAAAATAAACAATCTTGAGACTTGAGCAGCTGCAAAGGCTCTGTCTGTTTTCTATTTTGATCATTCTGTTTCTTGAGATGACCACATCTTTCAGAGGAAATGAGTCAAAGCCACTCTGTCTTGCTTTTCCAGCTGAGCATGTTCAGTTTCAATGAAGTAATGAATGAACTTGGCCGCACCACCCCCAAGCCTACAACACCAAACAGAGGAGCCTCGGCCAATCAGCAGGCACTCAAGGTTTTCAAGTTGAGTTCAAACAGGCCCACGGGAGACCAATCAGAGCGCGCGGCTCCGCCCCAAAAGCTCAGCCGTGGCCAACCACGAGCCCGAACGAGCCAAAACACAGCGGCCGGCCAATGCCGGGGGGCCCCACGGCGCCGACCTCCTCCAATGGGCGCGGCCGGGCAAAAAGAGAAACAGTGCGGGCCCGCAGGCCGCAGGATTCGAACCGAACCTCCGCACCGAGCCGGGAGCCGACCGAGTGGCGCGGGCCAATCAGCGGCGGCGACTCGCGGCCCCCGAACGTTGGGACACGGCCCCGCCCCGCGCTGTTGTTTGTGTGTCGGCGGTCGCGGGAGCCGGACCACAACACTAGTCCCGCGGGCGGCGGGGCGGCGAGCGTCCGGAGGCCGCGGGCGGCGGCGAGCGCGATCCGAGGGCGGCAGGCCTCCCGCGGCCGCCGGGCCCGATAACGCGCCGATCGGAGCCATGTCGGTGAACATGGATGAGCTGCGGCACCAGGTCATGATCAACCAGTTTGTTCTGGCCGCGGGCTGCGCTGCCGACCAGGCGAAGCAGCTGCTGCAGGCAGCCCACTGGCAGTTCGAGGTGCGTGCGGGAGGCAGCGAGCGCGCGCGCCTGGCCGTCCCGGGTCCCCGGCACCGGGGCGGGGGTGCCGGCCGGGAAGCCCGACCGCGCGCCGCGCCGGCTGGAGGAGCTCTATTTATATCGCCCGTAAGGAGATCCGCGGCCGCGAGGTCTCGCCGGGCGCGGGGCCCGGGGGTTGGGGGCGGCGCAGAGGGCCCTGCCGCCGGTTACCCACGCGCGCGGCCGGCCCGCCGAGGGGTCGGGTCCAGCGGCCTGAGCCTTGCCCGCGGGGTAGGGCCTGCCGGCCGATGGGCTTCCTACCCCGGCCCCGTTAACCCACGCCCTGTCGCTGTGTTTGTCCGCAGACCGCCCTGAGCACGTTTTTTCAAGAAACCAACATTCCCAACAGCCACCATCACCCCCAGATGGTAAGTGCGGCCGACGCCGGCAGGCGGGAGGGCGGGCCTCGCCGGGGGCCGTAGCCCCCGGACGCCGAGGGCGCGGGGCTGGGGGCTGCTGTCAGCCGCGGGCGGTGACAGCCATGTTGCCGGGGAGCGCCGCGCCGCGATGTAAACAAAGAGCCAAAATGTCTTCCAGGAAAGAGCGGCTCCCGGGCCGGCTGGCTCACGCAACTTTGTGGTCCGGTCTCCTGGGCTGCTGTCTCTCGACCTAAAGCTTCGTACCCGGGGCCCTCTCCCCGGGGCAGGGGGTAGGAGGGAGGCGAGGGTGGCCAGAGGAGTCGCCGGGTGGCAAGGATTGGGGAGGGGGCTCGGGTGAGAACTAGCCGCCTGGGGAACTCGGAGCCCGAGTGAAGGAAGGGGATGGGAGCTGGGGTGTCCGTGTCTACCGGGAGCCCCCTCTTGCTGTTTAGACTGGCAGCCCCCCAGCCAAACGACCAAGCTCTACAGGGAACAGGAAAGGGATAAATAAATCCTCCCCGGCTCAGAGCTGGGCTTGACCAGAGAGGTATGGTCTCTTTCCTGTTTATGGGGAAAGGACGTATTCTGAACATGGAGGACATACAGATTTTGACAAGAAAATGCCAAGAGTTTGCGTTTAATCTCCGTATGTGAAGAGACTAAGTGCAGGAGACAGGAGTGGCTCGGGTCTGGATTTGCCGTCTTCGCCGCCGGCACCCGGGCCTGAGCCTTTGCCCTCCTGGCCATGGGGTAGCCTGCTTACCAGAAGCACAGGACATCCCTTTCACTTCCCAGGCTTGAAGGCCTTGCCCACCCCACCCCCCTAGTTACCTATTAGCCCTGCTGGGGGAGGAGAGCCTGGGCTCCACAGTAAGGAGTGTAAAACAGTATTCCCCCTGGAGATCTGTTGTGGCTTCTGGAGCGCATTTTTGGCATTTTTGACACTTGATGGCCTTGCCCATGGCTCCCCTTTCAGAGCTGCCGCCTCGTTGGAGGAGCTGCAAATGGTTCCTCTACTGTGTCTTGTCCTTGGCACCCTGTTTTCATCTAGTTGCAAAGGACAAATAGAGAGGGGTCTGTCTTGACCTTTTAACCAGCCTTTTCTTGGAATGCCTCATGCTGTCTATAAATCCCAAAACAACGCGTTAGAATATGATGGGAGAATTGTGTTGGTGCAGGGCTGTGGCCGCTGAGGCTGGGCTCTTCATAAACCCAAGTGGGATCGTCTCCAGGAGACCCTTCCCTGCACCTGACAATGGGAAAGCTGTGACCCCCACCTTGCACGGGAGGGCCTGCCTCCATCTCTCAAAAGGGCCTTGAGGTTTGTTCCAGCAGCTGTGGCCATTCGGAAAGGCTCAGGGCTTCCAACGCAGCCATTCTGTGGTGCTGTGACAAGGAGCCTTGCCAGAAAAAGCTGGGACTGGTGGTCCCTTTAGGTCCTGTTACTCCTGCTATGCAAATCCCAAGGGATTATAATCCTTTTGAAGCTTCCTTCCCTCAAGGCAGGTGGTGGGTTTTGTAACAGACCTTAGTGTATCCATCAGTGCACCAAGTATGGAGTACCTAATCGGCACAGTGGAGAACACCCTGCCTGCAAAGAAGTCAGTAGTTGTTTTTTTTTAGAGACAATAAATCAAAGAAAAAGTTAAAAACATCAGAGCCCAGTAATGGCATAGTAGCAATTCCGGAAGTGACCCAGGGTGTGAGTAATTGATAAATGGTTGTCCTGTAGATTACTGTACATTCACACAGTTGGGGGCATCTTCTCAGTTAAGGGGTTCCTGGATTGGATTGGGGTCAGGAAAGGGAGAAAGGTGCTATAGACTGGAAGCCATAGGACATTAGCAGCATGCAGTGGACACCGGATGTGCTTGAGAGCTGGAACGCTCCATCCGTAGTTGTTAGAAGCACAGAGCTGGAGGGGCCTTTAGCGCATCTGGCCCAAACCCCTGATTTTACAGAAACAGAAGGTCCAGAGAGGTGAAGGAACTTGTCCAAGTCCCACCAGCAGGCGGGCACAGGCCTGTTCCCTATCCAGGCTGTTTTCTGGAGCAGAGTGGCCGTTTCAGGAGACAGCCTATGCTGGCTTGGTGAACTGGGGAAGTTGGTCACGATGCTGTGATGCAACTGACTTCTACCCCCACCCCCCATTCATTGTTTCCTGCTGCCGAGAAGTCAGCCCTGGGGTTGGGGTGGGGGCGGGGAGTAGTGACGGGAGGAGGGAAATGGCCTGGGTGAGGCCAGGCCTACCGAGGGCTGTGGCTGTCCCCAGGAGACAAAGCGCAGAGCTTCCCAGCGGCTGATGCCGGCAGGCCCAGTTAGCAGGGTGGGGTGTTCCCCTTGCCCACTTCTGCCTGGGGTTTAACTGCAGAGCTGTGAAAGCTCCCTCTGCCAGGTGAAGAGCCCTAGAATCTTGCCCTACCCCCCCTCTTGCCTAGGGGAGGGGCCCGTGTTGCTAAAATTAGGAGAAATTCAAAGAAGGACTGCATGGCTTCCTGGGAAAGGGAGAAGCTGCCCGCCAGGCTGAGCTAGGTCAGATGGGCTTTGTGTAGGCCTGTTGCCTGCCGCCTCTTGGGCGGGCCCCTGGTGAGGTTTTCATGGATGGCACCCCCGACCTTCTCCCCATGCTGCAGGGTTGGGGTGGGGCTGCTGTCCCTGATGTTCCCAGGGAGAGCCCAGTCCCAGGGGCACCCCTCCTCAGCCTCTGCCCTTTCTGCCTTGGGTCCCTGCTCAGAAATAGCAGGATAGTGAGGAGTTTGGGGAGTCCCAGGGTACTGGCAGAAGACAGCAGATTGGATGTTTGTAGCTACCCCAAAAAGCGGGCTGAGAGGGCTGCATGACTAAGACACTCAACCAGCCTCTGGCCAAGAACAGCATGGGGGAGATGCTGGGGACACAGGAAACTGAAACACCTGGTTTATGTCCTCGGGGAGCCCAGGCATGAAGTTGTACTTGACTGTATAGAGGCTAAGAGCTTGGGCCTACAGACCTGGGAGCCTGGAAATTCCATCAGCTTGTACCCTAGCATCGTGGTGACAAGATACAGAGGCAGAAGCTCCTAGACAAGCTGGCTGTGTGTGAATGTGGAATAAGCCTAAACACTGAGAAAGTGTGGCTGCTCCAAGGTTGGCATAGGAGACAGACCCTGGATCTGGCCGCCCTCCTTGACCAACAACCTCGGAACATCTGAGGGCGGATCACGGAGAGAGCCAGCTGGTTTCTTACCCAGGGCGAGGCGCTGAGCACTGGTGTCCTGGGCTGCTCCCTGTCCTCATTTTAATCTGACACCCGGCTTCTGGTTGGAATTCTGACACTCCTCAGGGTGTCATTCCTAAGCATCATGAAACACTCTGGTTTTGATAAAAAAAAAATCGTCAGGTTTGTCCTTATATTTTGTTCTGACTGGCTCAGGACGAGAAAGGTGCTTTTGTCCTGTTGAAGCTGCCTGTGGACTGGGAAAGCCCGGGTGAGCCCCCCTGGAAGGTTCCCTGGGACCACAGAGCGTGGCTCAGAATCAGGGGGCCCAGCGGGCAGCCCTCCAGATACCTGTGTTCTCTCTCAGCAGATGTGCACCCCCAGCAACACACCAGCCACGCCGCCCAACTTCCCCGACGCCCTGGCCATGTTCTCCAAGCTTCGCGCCTCCGAGGGCCTACAGAGCAGCAATAGTCCCATGACGGCCGTAGCCTGCTCCCCTCCTGCAAACTTCAGCCCCTTCTGGGCCTCGTCGCCGCCCAGCCACCAGGCCGCCTGGATCCCACCGTCCTCCCCAACGGCCCACAGCTTCCACCACCTCCACCACCCACAGCCCACGTGGCCCCCCGGAGCACAGCAGGGGGGCACCCAGCAGAAAGCCATGGCTGCAGTGGACGGCCAGAGATGAGACTGGATGCTGCCAGGCGCTAGGCTGGAGCTGGGGGCAGTCCGGGGTTGTGGGGACACAGGAGGGCCGGGGTGGGGCGGGCGGGGGTTTCCTGAAGATCGCACTGGAAGATTTTATAAAAGAATTTTTGGGGGTGGGGGTACAGTAAACTTCCTGAGCCACTTGGGTCCTTCAGGAGTTTCTCTTCAGGCAAGTTTTTTCTCTTTTTAATATATAACTATAATATATATGAATATATAAATATAACTAATGTATGTGAGAATGGGGCTGGCTGGCCTGGGGTATTGGGGTCAGAGGGGAAGGCCCTGCGGTTAGCACCCCTTCCTCCGTTCCCATCCCAGGGCAGGTGCTTCAAAGCCAGGTGGCGAGATCTTGAAGGCACCAGGTGTCTGCTAGCCACCTCCTTGCAAAGGCCTCGCCTTCTGGAAGGGGGAGGAGAGGGCCCCACCTCCGCTCCACTCCCAAGTAGGGGCTACAGGAGGGGCTCTCGGAGGTGCCCAGTGGCCAAAGGTGTGGGAGCCTCTTTGCCATTACGAGGCATCCCCCCCCCCCAGTTGGTGGCCGGGGTCAGAGGCCCAGGCTCTGCGTGGGGTTTGCCTCCATGGCTTCCCTGCCTCCCACTGAGTCCTGGCCAAGTGGGCGGCCGAGTGGAGAGCTTGCCTTTGGATTGAGTTCCCAAATCAATCATCTCACCAGGGTGAAATTTTAATTTAAGAACTTAAAAAGAGACTTTTCTAACTTCCCTGGCTTGCGGTGCCTTTATTTGCCTTGGTAGGAAAAGCTCTCTCCTTGGGAGAAGGGCGGTGGGGGTATGGGGCCGGGCCCTGTTACCATGCAGCCGGGCTGAACTGTTCTGACCAGGGATAGGCGGACCAGGGGGCTGATAGGCTAGGCTGGATCCGGGGGTGGGGACGGAGAGGAAGGGCTGACTTGGGTACTGTGACCCTCTCTGACCCTCCTGTGTGGCCCTCCACAGGCAGCCCTCAGCGCTCAGCCCTGGAGCCACTGTCTTCATCTGCTGTAGGTGGGGGCGTGGGCAGGGCTGCCCTTTCCAGCTGGGTCCTGCTGGCAGCCCCAACCTTCCGCCAGGCGCCCCAGGCCTCTTCCAGCTGGGCCCATGTCTGCTATCCCTGCCCTCAGCCTCCTTCGGGGTAGCGTGTCCCTGTGTGCATGTTGTGTGGCCGTGAGCCAAAGGTCAACCAAGGCTGTCAGGGAGCCCCAGAGACAGTGGACCCCGAAGGGACTCTGTTCCCACTTTCCCTGCCGCCTCCAGGCATCAGATGCCCAGCGGGACCCTTAGCTTCTCCTGTGCAGGTGTCCAGGTGGGTGAGGAGGGGCCTTATCTGACTGGGAGTTGCCTGGCCCCAGGGTTGGGATTCCACCATAAGCCCCTCGCTCCACAACGCCCCTTCGCTGCGTTTGTATGGGACGTGCATGGGTTCTCGTCTCCCTGGACACTGTGGTCCATGAGGACTGGGGGCGTCTGGAGGTTCGGACCCTGCCTAGCCAGCCAGCCCACACTGCTCCTGGGCCTTCTGTCTAGTCAGCCTGACCTGTGGGGTCGCCCTGCGGGAGTGGAACTGAACAGCCCCCAGTCCTCTGTGTGATCACGTACTTTGAGGCTGGGTTTGTCCTTTTAGTTTTGTTTCCTGGTTGGAAACCCCTGAGGCTCCTCCCACCCTCACCCCTGACCCTGCCCACCTGTGCTTTCCCAGGCTGGAAGGGGAAGCCCCTCTCAGCCAAGTGGGCGACCTGGGCTGGGTCCAC
Source organism: Hipposideros armiger (assembly GCF_001890085.2). Taxonomy (NCBI): domain Eukaryota; kingdom Metazoa; phylum Chordata; class Mammalia; order Chiroptera; family Hipposideridae; genus Hipposideros; species Hipposideros armiger. Next base: position 1,348,838 of record NW_017731437.1, read on the forward strand.
CCCCGTGATGGGCACAGCCTGGTGAGGGTGGTGAGCGCCGGGGCCAGGTGCGGGATTGGGGGTTGCCCTGGGCTGGTTGGGGGATGTCGCTCCTTGCCCTTTTGTGGTGGTGAGGGTGGCCTGGGTGCAGAGGGCTGGTCTGTTCCTGCCACTGCTCCTCCTGCCAAGCTGGCGAGTCTGGATTCTAGGCCAGGGACCTGACATTTCTCGGAGAGAGTGAGAGAAACAGGAGCCCAAGCAGGAGCAGAGGAGGGGCTGGCCCTGGCTCTGCCTCCCATTTGCAGAGGAATGGGGGTACCCCCTCCCCTGGGACCACGGGGTTCAGGCTGCTCCTTTCCCATCTAGCTGGAGTATTCCATCATTACATAAAGATGAATGGGATCTCAGCAGATGGGGAAAGTAGGGGGAAGCCCCCTCTTGCAGGGAGCACCTGTCTTACCCCATGAAACCCCCAGCCAACCCCGCCCTCGTTTGCCCACAGGGGATAAACCCTTTTCTGGGCTGTTTCCTGCCACATTTTCCTTTCCTGTGTGATTCTGTCACCTTCGCCCCTCACACCCTGAAGAAGGCCTCTTGCCCCAGACATCCCTTTCCCATGGGGGAGGGGGGGAATAGGGACTGGAGGTGGGGGGAGCCCCACCTTTGAGGAGGGAGCTGATGAGAACAGACCTGAAGGCAGAAAACGGCTTCGATGACTTTTCTCAGAGTAGGGGGCAGCTCTGCCTTGTCCCTGGGGCTCCAACTGGGGCTGGGGCTTGTCCCTTACAGGTGCTGCACCTGCCTGAGTCCACCCAGGCTCCTGCTCCTGGCCCCTCCCACCTGCCAAGGGCTTTAGCACAGCAGTGAGCCCTCTTGCCTGTTGGGGGTCAGCAGAGAAAAGCAAACGGAGCCGAGTGGGCTGGAGCAACCCGAGAAGCAGGCTCCAGGCCGCACACTTTTGCTCTATTTTGTGGGATTGGAAGGAGAAGGGACAGGGAAACGGCCCAGCCCTGGCAGCCCCTGCATCTGAGTCCTGCCTCTGCAGCAGCCACTCAAGGGTCAGCTGCAAACAAACCTTCCCAGGTGGCTGGTGGCACTGCTCCCCCATCTCTGGCCTGAGCCAGCAGCAGGAGAGTAGTGTGAAGCTGCCGTCGCCACCTTTGCTCCAAGATATGGCTTGCTCACAGACACTGTGTCCCGAGCTCTCCAGAGGCCCCAGTGAGCAGGGCCACCCTTTAGGCTAGCCTCCCCACACGGGAGAGCAGCAGTCCAGGGTCTAGCTGAGGTCAGGAAAGGGCTGGTAGGCGTGGGAGCAGGCCCACCAGTCCCCAGAGCCTGGCTCTGGCCAGCACTGCCCGCCCCCACCCTGGGCACACTGCTTAGCCCTCTTGAAGCCCCAGCACCCTCAGAGAATGGCTTGATCTGTTTGGGGGACCGTGGTCTAATTCTCAGGCTACAAACCAGACCCACTCTCCAAGACAAGGTCTGCCCCCTACACCTGGGGGCTGTCTGGAGGCCCCTGGCCCACAGCGGCCCCTCCCACACTCCATCTTCCTGAGCCAGGACCAGAGAGGCCTGGATACCCGAGCTTCTTCCTAAACATTTATTCATAGCTCTGCTCAATGAGTTGTGGACCGGGGACCCTGGGTGGGCTCCTCGAGGCCCTCCCCAGGAGGCACGTCCATGTGCATCTCCAACCCTGCTGCCATCTCGCTGGGGCTGGATGGGTGGGCCACATTTAGCTGGGCGAGACACCCCTGGGAGGAGACCGGTCTGTCTGTCTGCTGACGAGAAGGAGCTGCAAGATAGGAGGGGCTGAGATGGCTCTGCCTCGCTCCCCAAGCCCGCCAGCGACCCACCCCAGCCTGCCGGAAAGAAGCCAGGGAAGTTGGGAGCAGCCCTGCCAGCCAGGCTGAGCTGGGACATGATGCTGGAGGTGGGGGACCTGGCCTGCGGCTGGAGTGTGCAGTGCAAGTCCTCATGGGAGCTCCTAGGCAGAGCTTTATAATCGCTGTGCCCCGTTAGTCATGTTTCCTCTGTTACTACAGGGACCATTTAGGCAATATTCACAGAAGTGCAGGAATTTTCCCTACAGCTATGCTCTCTCCCTCTGCTGCTCCCATGATATTTTAAGTGACCCTGGAGGAGACTGGGTGCTAACGAAGTTCCTCCAAGAGAACAGTTGTGTGGCCAGGGCCACAGACCAGTGCTCTCTGCCCACCATGGACCCGTCTCTCCCAGCCTCTTACCTGGGGCCAGACGGCTTGGCTTGGAATTGCAGCGCGGCTGCTTCCTAGCTGTGTGACCTTGGGCAAGTGCCTTAACCATTCTGTGCCTCAGCTGTAAGTGAGGTTAACAGTGGTCCCTACCTCCTAATGTTGGCGTGAGGACTACAATTGGTTCCTGAATGTAAAGTGCCTCAACAGTGGGGGCTGGTGAGGAATCTCAGTAAGGGCGAGGTGGCATGGCCACCTGTCACCCCTTTCCCACTTCTTCCAGGCATCACTGAGTGCTAGGACTGGGGATGGGAAAGAGTGTCCAGGGCTGGGGGTGGTCCCTGAACTTCATCTGCAAACTGGGGGTACATAACTTTTTTTTTTAATTAAAGTTCATTGGGGTGACAATGGTTAGTAAAGTTACACAGATGGTATGTAACCTTATGGGAAGAAGGACAGCACCTTTCATCAGCCTCATGGAGGCCGTGACGCTAAGTGGCACTAATCCAGCACCTCTGTGCTGACAGATGAGGGAAACTGAGGCCTGGAGAGCGGGGAGACTTGCTTAGAGGTACTTGGAAGTGACCTGGCCTCCCGCCTCCAGGCCAGTGTCCCTTGCTGGCCCCCGTGTGGGACCTAAGCCTGGGAGGCCCTTAGCCCTCTAACCTTCAGGCAGGGTTTAGCCCTTCAGGGGACAGCAGAGACTCTAGGGACCTTTCAGACCCAGGGGCGAGGAGGTGCTCCTCCCCAGACAGGGTCAGACAGAGGGGTTCTTGGGGCCGTGTCATGGCCCCTTGCCCAGCAGCCCCCAGACAGAGCCTGTGAGAAGGCGCATGTGAAGGGGAAGGACCTAGGCCAAGTGCCCCTATTTCCTCTTCTGTGAAATGGGGACAGTAAGAGTATCTACCCCACAGACCCGGAATGCATCCAGCACTCAGTAACAACGGGGCTTCTCTCTTCACCCCACCCCATCCGTCCCTCAGCTGCCAGGCCCTTCCTCCCCCAGGGACATACCAGCCATGGGCAGGAAAGGGGGCCGGTGGGGCAAGAGGCGAGGCCCAGGGGCAGGCTGAGGCCACCCAGAAGGGCATCCTGTCCGAGGGAAGTTACCTGGGGCGCTGCCAGCCAGCATCTGAGCGCTCTGAGGCCGGGAGGGCAGCTGGCTGTTGTGGAGGAGGGACTGCTGCCGGTGCGCATGGGGCCGGGAGGGCTTGGCCTTGTGCTTGGCGATCGCTGAGTCTGATGGGACATTGGAGAGAAGGGTCAGTTCTGAGACACCAGGTGCGAGCTCTGTGGGGACCCGTGGGGATGGGGAGGGGGCTGCAGGGCTGCTGGTCACGGCCAGCCTGAGCGGGGGTCCTTCTCCGTCTCAATTCATGGACGTGGCCTTGATTAGCACTTCATTCATTCTCGTGTCCTCGGGGGATCTCCACGTCAGCCCCGTGACAGGTGTGGGTGACTTCTGACCCCGGGTTTAGGGTTCAGGAGGGGAGGCAACTAGGAAGGTGCACACAGCTAGAAGACCCGGTGGGAAGCGAGAAAGCACACTTCCAGTATGGCGACCCGGAAGTGGGCATTTGGCAGACTAGGGGATTCACTAAGTGGTGGGGGGGGGCTCACGAGGGGGACATTCTGAGTTTCAAAGAAGGGGTAGGACTTGGCTGTGGTGAGCTGGGGACAGAGGCTGAGGCAGGAAAGCCAAAAGTGGCAGCGTGAGGATGAAGGCTGACGAGAGAAGATGGGGCCATGACAATCTGGCTAATTGGCTGTGACTGGACAGCTGTCAGCTACCTGCAAACAGAGACCTGGGTCTTTTGGAGACGTGAATGTTTGGAGTCAGGGAGGTAGACAAGACGGCAGCCAGGGCCCAGGGGCCCCAAGAAGTGCCTGGCCTTCCGGGAGCTGGACGGATCCTGTGGAACCCGGGCAAGGAGCCTGAGGATGGCTGGGCCACCTGGACACTCACTGTCTTTGCTTGGGATGCCTGGCAGCCTTGTATCTATCCGTCCCTTGTAAATGTGTCCATCCAGGCCCAAGATATCCACCTCATCATGCTGTGGAGGTAGGCGGGTATCCGTTACGGTGTGGCACCCAGCGCTTTCCCTCCCGTCCTGCCTCCACCCCCACCCCGGGGGCTCTGGGTGGCACCAGGGCAGAGCGACAGGGTGAAGGGAGGTGGAGAGGCTGTCATTCTCAGCGCCCATGGTGGAGGCAGTAGTGCCACGTGGGCGCATGGCCAGGGTACCGTTCTTCTCAGCAAAGGGTGAGAATCGGAGGCTGTAACTGGGTCTGATTAAGAAAGTGCCTCAAGGGCTGGCCGAGTGGCTCAGTTGGTTAAGAGCTCGCTCAAGAGTTTGAGCTCTGAGCAACAGCGGTTCGAGTCCAGCCCAAGCTGAGCAGCCGCTGAGCTGCCAACAGGTAGCAGGATGGCTCAGCTAAAAAAGAAAAAAAGAAAGTGCCTCAAGGCAGAGGGCCGGATGGGATGAGAACCGGGGGTCATGTCAGGGCCCTCACCCCCACTGCCCCTGTCGCCCCCAGGTGTCACCCCGACCTTCATGGCAATCTGGATCTCCTCATTGGGGTACAGGCCCTGCGGCAGGTGCTGCAGGCGGTTGCGCCGGTAGGGGTAGGTGAGGGTGTGGCTGCCCCCGCAGCGCCGAGGCACCATCCAGTAGGTGTAGTCAGCCACCTCTGGCACCCTGCAAGGGAGACGGCGCCATCACTATGGACAGCTGTGCCCTGGGACACATGTGTAGTTGGGGGGCGACCAGGGGGAGGTGGGACTGCTATCTTCAGGGGTCTCTGGGGACCAGGACAGGAGGAAGGGACAGGATGGGCGGGTGACAGAGCAGAGCGACCTCCCGGCCATCCATCCTCAAGACTGCTTTCTCTCTCTCTGTCTCTCTCTCTTTCTCTCTCTCATGCCCTCCCTCCCTGTGTCAGGGCTGCCCGCTCAGCCATGGATAAGTGGGCAGGGGCCCAGGCTGTGCCGTCCTACCGTTTGTAGCAGGGGTGGCTGAGGCATTGGGCTTGCAGCAGCTCGCGGATCATCTGGCTGCTGGCTTTGACCGAGCCCCCGAAGTGGACCTGTACCTTCTCGATGTCCATCAGCATCTTGGAATGCATGGTACGCAGGCGCCCCACACTCCGCTCCGTCTGTGCCAGCTCGGCCCGCGTGAGGGCGGTGCCACCCAGGTTGAGGCTGTGGGCGCAGGCATCATGGAGGGTGAGGCAGCCCCACTGTCTTGCTCCACCCCTTTAGCTTCCCCCGTTTCTGCAGGGCCCCGTGTGGGCAGCAGTCCTTTCCACAGTCCCCGAGGGAACATGGCCACACTTGCCAGGGAAGGTTTACTGAGGTGGGACAGGAGCCACTCCGACACAAGCCGAGCCCCTCCAGCTAACCTGGGGTTGGTGGCGCTGGCCTCTCCCTGTCCCCCCACGCCTAGCCTCACGTACCTGGAGCCCCCATGGGCTCCAAAGCGCAGTTTGAAAACCATCCTTTCCACTGAACACCCATCCTCAGGAGGTGGAAAGATGGCAGGGAGGCAGGCAGGAGTCCGAGGGAGCGTGAAACAGGCCCCCATTCACCCCCTCTATTCACTGAGAGCCCTCTCACTGAATGATGCTGGACCCCCCCCATGCTGGGGCTGCTGAAGGATCTGGGGGTGCAAGGACGTAAGGAGGAACTCTCAGGTGCCCTTGGCAATGTCCCACCAGGACTCCCACCAGGGACCCAGACAGGTGGGTACTAGTCCTTGCTACTTCTCCCCCATGCTCGCACCCGGGAGGGGCTGGTGCTAGCTCAGGAGGCGCTCCGGTGGCCCAGCATCCCAGCCACGAGGAGGAGCCCCCCCACGCTCGCTGGACCCTTGCCTGCCCCTCTGCGTGGCCCTGCCAGGCCTCTGCCCGCTGCCCGTACTTGCGGCTATGCTGCCGGACCTGCTCCAGTTCAAAGATGGTGTAGGGGCGGGTGGAGCGGTGCCCCGGCAGGCACGGGCCCACAGGAGTCACGGGGATGAGTCTGGGCAGGGACAGAGGTAGGCAAGGGCCCGCGTGTGAGAAGTCCCATCGTCCACCACCCACTCCCCATGTGCCACCTGTCCGAGGAGCCTTCCCGCCCGGGACTCGGGTGAAGGACCAGGGGTGGGCCCATGATGGAGGACAGACGGAAAGGACCCGAGTTGGTGGCAGGGACAGAATGGAGGAGATACTGTGCCCCACTGTGCCCACCCCCATTACAGCCACCATCTGGGGCCAGCCAGGTGTGGGTACTCACTGTCCGGTCACAGCTGTCTCTAAGGGGCGGTCACATGACAGGCAGTGGAAATGTGCCAAGAGCTGCCTGTAAGGAATGGGACACACGGAGGATGAGTGACCTGCCCAGAGGGTCTGTAGTGGCGGAGATGGGGAGCCCATCTCCAGGCCGGCTGGAAGCTTAGCTCATGGAGGGGGGGCAGGCCCCAGGCCCCCGGAGGCCACTACAGGCCCCGCTCCCCAGGAGCTCACGAGCTCACACCTCCACAGGCCACGGATCCAGCACCCACCTGTCCTAACCCACCAATCCCTGAGGGGTGCCCTGTGTAAACCTAGGGGGCCCTCTGGCGGCCAATAATGGAAATCCTGGGATTCCAGCTGCCACGGGCCAGGTCCCCCAGGAGTGATCTCAGTCCCGTTGGCCCAAAGTAGCGCTACCATACCCAGAGAGCCTTAGCCTCCTTTCCCTCCCGTTTCCCACTGTGATATGAAGGCCTGAGCTAGAAGAGCTTTTTAAGCTCTGAAATCCTGTCACTCCTACTGTGGGACAGTCCCAGCAGGATCAGCTGTTCCCCCAGAGCACGCCTGTGCTGGCGGGAGCCGTTCATCTAGGAGCCCCCAGCCCTCCACCCACCGTCACCCTGCAGAGCGTGCCCGCCTCCCCCGCTGTCTTCCCAGCCTCACCTCCGCATGGCAGCGGCCTCATCCGCCTGGTAGAGTGGGGAGCGCTCTTTGAGCTGCTGTCGCAAGGATTTCCACCGATCCTCCAGCAACTGCTTCACGGGGTCCAGCTCCAGGCGGTCCAGCTGCAGGTGGGTGTGGGGGGAGCCAGGTGAGCTCTAAGAAGCAGGTGGGGGCTCCGCAGTGCCTGGAGAAGGGGGTGTGGTCCCCATCCCGGGGGCCCTCACCTTGTTGTCCATCTCCGTCAGGAGCCTGTCCAGCATCTTCTGCCAGTCCTGCTCCTGTCCACTCATCTTGGCCACCAGCTCCTGCACCATGTGGTTCAGCTGCTCCGTGGTGGCATCAAACTGGACGCGGCTCACTTTGGCCTCCAGGGCGCTCTTGTCGGCTTTCTGCCAGAGAGAGAGAAGAACCCCCCGCCCCGTGGGACGGAGCCATGGAGGAGCCCCATTCCCGAGGTGTCAACCCCCCACTGGATCCCCTCCATTCCCGGCCTTTCAAAGGGTGAGCAGCGAGTCCCCCCCGGCACACAGGGGGGCCCCTCCGGGCCTGGCCCTTACCACGCCAATCTCCATATCCAGGTGGGCCCTGTTGGCCTTCTCCTTCTCGAGCTTCTCTAGACCCTGGTACAGCACCTGAGAGGCCGAGGGAGTGAGGTGGGGATAAGAAGCACAGAACTGACCGGCAGGCGCGGCCCCGCCTCGCTCCGGCCATCCTGCCTGCCGGCCCCTCACATCGATGTCCCGCTGTTTCTGCCGGTGGTCCTCGATGAGGTTGCTGGTGGTGACGTTGAGCTTCTCGCAGTCGCCCTGCACCTGCAGGATGGCGTTCTGGACGTGGCCCAGCAGCTCCTCATCCTGCAGCAGGCGGGACAGAGATGGGCTCCCTGAGGCTGCTGGGGCACCTCCCAGGGGCCGGGAGTGGGAGGGGGGCGTCGCTCTCCCTGGTAAGTCAGCCCTTAGAACTTCAGACCCATTCCAGCTCCCCTCGGCTGCCTGCACAATTTCCGTGGGGAAGCTCTCGGGGACACAAGCTTCCGTCTCCCACCTCCCCATGGACCAGCCTTGAGGGACCTGGTCAGCCAGTGGGGGTGATCAGTAGGGGTGGTGGAGGCTCAATAGTGGTGAGCTGCCCTGTGGCCCCCCCCCCACTGGGAGGTGTGGGAGTGTGGGCGACAGTCTCCCCACCTGCCCTGAATCTGAATTCCAGAGTCCCAGAGGCAGGCTCAGGGCCTGTGGCTGTCCCCGGCCCACCAGCAAGCCTGCCCTTTGGAGGGGAAGGGTCTGGAAGAATGGTGTGAGGGAGAGTCAGTGATTCTAAAGCCATGCCAGCATCCCCAAAGTATGTGAATGGCACTGCTCCACCCCTCAGCCAGCTGTGTTGTCCCAGCCCACAGAGCCAGCTCTACCCCATGGTCCCCAGTCCCCAGAGCTAGCTCTGCTGCTGTCCTTGCTGTGACCCTATGGAAGGGTCTCCACTAGAAAAACTGACCCTCAGGCCCATGTGGCACCCCCTTGAGGACTCTGTGGGCCTCCTGGCTGTGTCTCCCCACAAGGGGCCATGTGTGGCCACACCAGGAGGGAGGCCAACAGGACTCACGTGGCTGTGCAGTTTGGTTTTCTTGGAGGGCCGGGAGGCAGCCAGGTTGTTGACCATGTCCTGGAGCTGCTCATAGCGCTGCACCAGCATGCTGACCTGGTGGCTCAGGTCCAGGCTGCAGGCTGGGCAGGTGGCCTCAGGGCTAATCTGGCCAGGTACCAAGGTTGCCGGGGTCTTCTGCGGGGTCATGCTCATGGACAGCAACGTGGAAGATGAGGCCAGCATGTTCTCGATGATCGTCCGGAGTTTGTCCAGCTGGGTGCAGGCGAGAAGGCAGGTGCAGGGCAGTGAGCGAGGCTCGGCCATGTTCAGTCTGCACTGTGACTGCTGGCGTGGGCCTCCTCCTCTCGCCTGCCATGATTCCGGCAGTCGCCCCACCCTCAGTGCCTTGCAGGGTATGTGGCACGGGGGTGAGGGAGGGGAGGCGCTCGAGGTCTGTCCCTTAAATAGCGACCAGAGTTCTCATGGCGTGTAGCATTAATTCTGAATAAAGCCCTTGTAGAAGGGAGGTTTCAGGACCTTTCTCCAGCCATTGGTGCCGTGTGAGGACCTATCTCCTCCAGCTAAAGTCTAGAGTGGGGATATCTGTCAGTCAGTCCACAGATGCTTAGAGGTCCCTGATGACACACAGGCGCCGCTCCAGACCCTGGGGATGTGAAGGGGCGGGCTCGCACATGCCCTGTCCCCACCCAGCATGTAGATCACTAACAATCAAAGATTATGACAAGTGCTACGACCACTCTAGGGGGCTCGTGGTCTGGGTGGGAATGAACTCCCTCCACTGGCCCTCCTGCTCCCTTGTTTCCCGTGGTCCCAGTTTGTCCCCACAAATGATTGGTCCCGGATAGGCACCCGATTCAAGGGCAACCAGCGTCTAGGCTGGCCAAAGACCTGTGGCGTGTTGCCTGGCTCAGAGGGAGAGGCTGGGCCAACCTAAGCCTCCTCTCTTGGAAGTGTGTGACGTTTGCAGGGCCTAGGTAGCCATTCTGGACCATGAGTGGGAGATAAGAAAGCAGACTAAGAGTAGAATGGAAGAGAGATGTGAGGGTGTTTGAGAGAGGTAGGGAAGGCAAGAGACACAAAGGTACAGATGCACCCCAAAATTAGACAGAGAAAGATGGAGTGGCCCGGACCAGGCTGCCCAGGGCCTGAAGCTCTGCTTTCTCCAGCTCCCTGTGCGTGGACATACTTTCAACCAAACTCCCTTCCCCTTGAGCTCAGTGCGACTCTGTTGCTTGCAACCAGAAGAGCCTACACTTTTCTGGAGTCCAGAAGAGCCTGTCAAAGGGCCCTGGGATAAAGAAGGCAGGCTAATTCTCTCTAGAAGACGGGAAGACACTCTCCAAACTACGGGCATGTCAGTGGAGTCGGGAAGAGTAAGTAGCAGCCCTTGGATGAATGAGGGTGAGGAGGCCGGTCCAGGAAGAGGAACAAAGCAGCAGTGTGCTCAGGAAAGACGGGAGCCCAGGCGGCTGGGGAATCGGGGCTGTGGACGGCAGCTCCTTGAAGATGCTGCCTCAGGAGGCCAGGCTGCCCAGCAGGAAGGGGACTCTCTCCCAAGTGTGGCCCCGGGAGAGCCCTGGAGCTCGCTAAGCTCAGAGTGAGCTATCAGCTCTGGGGTCATGAAATGGTCACACCACTTTCCCAGCAAATTTGGAAGTGGCCCAGGATGGGGCCCCTAGCACCGAGGGGCTCCTGACATGAGCCCCCTCGGCTTGGTGGCTTTTCCTATCTGATCCTGTGTGAGCGCTCAGAGGCCTGTTCCTGGTCCAGACACTCCTCGCTGGGAACATTCTGGGGTGTTCCCAAAGATAGCACCACCCAAAATTTAAAGGCAGACACTTTCAAGAGAGTGAAAAGACAACCCACAGAATGAGAGAAAATATCTGCAAGTCATATATCAAATAAGAATCTAGTACCCAGGATGTGTAAGGAACGCTTACAATTCAACAATAAAAAGACAACCCGATGTTTAAATGAACAAAGGACTTGAATGAGCATCTTTCCAAAGGAGATTTACAATGGTCAATAGTCACATGAAAAGATGTGCAACGTCATCAGTCACCAGGGAGATGCAAACCTAAACAGTAATGAGATACCACTTCACACCCATTAGGATGGCTAGAATTTTTTTTTTTTTAATAAAAGGAAAAGAACAAGTGTTGGTGAGGATGTGGAGAGACTGAAACCCTCATGGATTGCTGGTGAGGACGTAAAATGATGCCGCCGCTTTGAAAAACGGTTTGGCAGTTGCTCAAAAGGTTAACCGTAGAGTTACCGTATTACCCAGCAATTCCATGCGTCGGCATATGGCCAAGAGCAATGAAAACATATGTCCACACAAAAACCTGACCATGTGCCCATCGATGGATGAATGGATAAAGAGGAGGTGGTACATATATACAATGGAATATTGCTCGGCCATGGAAGGGAATGGGTTCTTGCCATCTGCGGCAGCATAGATGGGCCTGGAGGGTATTGTGCTGAGTGGAGTGTCAGACAGAGAAAGACAGATGCAATGTGGTTTTGCTTATATGTGGAATCTAAAGAACAAAATTAAAAAACAAAACAAACTCATAGAAAACATTTTGATGATTGTCAGATGGGAGGGTGGTTTGGGGTGGTGGGTGAAAAAGGTGACGGGAGTAAATAATACTACTTGGTAGTTACAAAATAGTCATGGGGATATAAAGTAAAGCACAAGAAATATAGTGATAACTAGTATAGTACCAGGTGGGTACTATTCAGAGGATCACTTCTGAAATTATATAAATGTCTAACCACTATGCTGTACGCCTGAAATTAACATAAAATAATATTGAATGTCAAAAAAACCCCAAAAAACCTGACCATGAATGTTCATAGCAGCATTATTCGTAACAGCCAAACGGTAGAAACAAGCCAATGTCCTTCAACTGATGAACGGATCAACAAATTGTGGTCTATCCATACAATGAACTATTATTCAGCCATAACAATGAATGAAACCCATGCTACAATACGAATGAATCTTGAAAACATGCTGAAGTGAAAGAAGCCAGGCACAAAAGGCCACATATTGTACGATTCCATCTGTATGAAATGTCCAGAATAGGTGACTCCAGACAGACAGAAAGCAGTGAGTGGCTGCCAGGGGCTGGGGAGTGGGAGGGATGGGGAGTGACTGCTAACGGGTACCAGGTTGCTTTTAGGGGAGATGAAGTGTTTTGGAATTTGATCATGGTGATGGCTGCACAATTTTGTAAGTATACTGAGAGCTATCTTGTTCACTTTAAAGGGTGAGTTTTATGATATGTGAACTATATAATTTTAAAAGCTAAGGGGAAAAAGACTTAATGACAGGTGGACAGGCCTTGAAGGCATGCCTTTCCCCTTGGGCACCTGCGGCCTCAGAGCTGGTTTTGGACCAGGAGAGGCTGAACCCTAGGTAGAGTCACCCCCCACACACACCCCAACACATACACACACACACACACACACACACGAGGGGAACTAAGGGCAACAGATAAGTGGTGGCAGGGCTGCCCCACTGCAGTCCACAGCCAACTCTGAGAACGGCCCTGGCTGCACTGAAAAGTGTGGGATGCTCACCTGATCCTGCAGGTAAACGGAGGCTTCGGAGACTGAATGTTCCATGCTGACCTTGCCCCGCTCCTGGCTCTCCCTTAGTTCAGACAGCTCCTTCTCAATGTCGGCCACGGTGACTCTGTGTGCACAAGAGGTGGCCTGGCCCCACCGCCAGCCTGGGGCCTGAGTCCCCCAGTGCTAAGCTCCAGTTGTCAGGGATGGAGGAGGATGCAGGGATGGAGGTGGGGACAGAATCTAAAGAGGTTTTTTCTGGCTCTTCCAAGCCTTGGTGTTGAGCTGTTTTAAGAACGTGGGATGCTTCCACCAGGAACTTGAACTAGGTGTGGGCAACCTGAAGACCAGACATGATCTGGGTCAGAGACAGTAATCAGGCCAGGGTGTGGGTGAACCACAGGCTGCTATCGCTTCCTTAGCCAAGAATATGTGCTGCCAGGGAGGGTGACGTACCTGAGGATGCCCAGCTGCAAGCCCAGCTGGTTAGCTTTCAACCCCCTTCCCATATCTAGATGCCCTTCGTCCTCCAGGAGCCTTTGCATCTTGTCCAGCTACAAACCCAATGGAAGAGGAGGGGTCAGGCAGGTTGGAATTCTCTGCTTTCTGAGATGCCTCTGCAGGCTGAGCAAGCCCCTCCCCCATTCCCCAATCCTAATCCAATTCTCCCATAGAAACCAAGGTCCCATGAAGAGGGCAGCTGGAGATCCAGTAGCCCCTCATCATGACCACCGGCCCCAGACAGTCCCACACACTTGGCTCCAAGACTGCGCCAGTGACAGTGGGTTGGATTGGAAACGGCCACATGTAATGAAAGGAGCACAGGCCCTCTGGTTGGCTCAGCCGAATCTTAACAGCTTTGAGCTCAGGTTTTCAATCAGGATGTGAACAGGACGATAGCTGAGGTGCATGTCCTACCTGATGGGGTTGTAAAGATCCAGTGAGATAATAATGTAAGTGAAAGTCCTGTGCAAGCCATCCAAGTACAAATGGCAAGTGGGATTATTGGCACCCAAAGACAAAGTAGGCAGACCCTCACTGACTTACTTTTACTTTTTCCTGCCGAACTTCTTTGGCTAAGGTCTTTAAGGTCTTCAGCTGTTCCTGCAGGTCTGGTGGCAAGGTCTTTTGGACTATGGAAAATGGAGGCCTTAGAGTCAGAAGGGCTCCTGAGCCCCATTTCCAGCCCCCCACAGTGAAGCTACCCGGGAGAACAACAGGACTGGGGGGGCGGGGGGAAGAAAGGAGACAGGACTATCCTTAGCCCGTAGACAGACCCACCTAACGCTTAATACCCTAAACAGCTTCGGGACCCCTGGTCCATCATTTCCACCCAACTCTAAAATCTTGGCTAATCTCTGGACCTAGAGTTGTGAATGGACAAAGGTTAAGTTTAATTCTTAAACATTCTCCCTTCCCGCCCCGCCCCAATGCTATTGTTTTCTCTTGCCCCAACCTTCTCCCCAGCTGCTATCCAGAGAGTCTGACAAAGGCATAAGAGCCTGCCTCATTGCTCTGCTGAGGCGCCTTCACTCTCACTGGTTTAATTCCATCTTTTGAACCCTGAAGGCTCTAGGAAAACCCAGAATAGCTAAGAATGGACATGCTATTTTCAGGGTCTTAGGAAGAAGACCAGCTGCCAGGAGTTGAGGACAGGGCGTGAAAAGGATGAAATCAACTTAGAACAACAACAGCGCTCTCTCCTCCACGCAAGTGGTACCGACCCATCAGTGTGAGCAGGTGCTGGATCTTCTCCAAGTCAGTTTGGCCGGCTTTCTCCTCGTCTAGATCTTTCATGTTCTCCTTTAGCTCTGCGTAGAGGCTAATGAGCTCTCCCATCAGACGGAATGTTTCTACTGCTATGGGGAAGCTAGGAGCCAATTTATACAGTGAATCATGTCTCTCACCCTGGACATCACTCTTTTCTGATGAGACTTGATCATCTGAACTTCTGAAAAAGGTGCCCTCTGGGCTTAGGATAGTCTTAACAGAGATGTCAGGTTGTCTTTGATCCGAACCTGCCTGGACATACTGATCTACACCTGGGTATCCTGGGCCATGAGCGCCAGGATCCATGAGGCTACCCTGATATGGGCCAGGTGGTCCCACTCCTCTGCTTAATGGTGTTGGGCCACGCTGGTATGTGTCAGGAGGCATCAAATTTCGCTGGTAAGTTGCTGTTGGTACCAAACCTGGTGATGTCAAACCTTGCTTGGCTAGGAGTGGTGACACCTGGCCATGTTGATCTCTGCCAGGAGGTACCAAAGCATGCTGATATGGGCGGGGTGATATTAAACTTCCAGGATCTGCATGGAGTGGTGGAAAGCCATAAGCCTCTGTGCCTGCTGGCACAAAGCCTTGTTGATCTGCACCAAGTTGCCTCAAATCATGTGGGTATGCACCAGGCTGTACCAAACCATGTGGGTATGCACCAGGCTGTACCAAACCATGTGGGTATGCACCAGGCTGTACCAGACCATGCTGATCCACTCCAGGTTGGACCAAACCAGGCTGATCTGTACCAGGCTGCACCAAACCTCGCTGATCCATTCCAGGTTGGACCAAACCAGGCTGACCTGCATCAGGTTGCACCAAACCTCGCTG
>NW_017731437.1:1363904-1375531 GCF_001890085.2 Hipposideros armiger
TCGCTGATCCATTCCAGGTTGGACCAAACCAGGCTGACCTGCATCAGGTTGCACCAAACCTCGCTGGTCCATTCCAGGTTGGACCAAACCAGGCCAACCTGCACCAGGTTGGCGCAAACCTCGCTGATCCATTCTAGGTTGCACCAAACCTGGCTGACGTGCACCAGGTTGGACCAGACCTTGCTGATCTATTCTAGGTTGCATCAAACCAGGCTGACCTGCACCAGGTTGAACCAGACCTCGCTGATCCATTCCAGGTTGGACCAAACCAGGCTGATCTGCACCAGGTTGGACCAAACCTCGCTGACCCATTCCAGGTTGGACCAAACCAGGCCGACCTGCACCAGGTTGCACCAAACCTTGCTGATCCATTCCGGGTTGGACCAAACCAGGCTGACCTGCACCAGGTTGCACCAAACCTTGCTGATCTATTCCAGGTTGCACCAAACCAGGCTGACCTGCACCAGGTTGGACCAAACCAGGCTGACCTGCACCAGGTTGCACCAAACCTCGCTGACCCATTCCAGGTTGGACCAAACCAGGCTGACCTGCACCAGGTTGCACCAAACCCTGCCGACCTGCACCAGGTTGCATCAAACCTCTTTGATCCATTCCAGGTTGGACCAAACCAGGCTGACCAGCACCAGGTTGCACCAAACCTCGCTGATCCATTCCAGGTTGCACCAAATCAGGCTGGCCTGTGCCAGGCTGGACAAAAGCAGGTTGATCTCTCCCAGGTTGGACCACACCAGGCTGATAAAGCTGACTTGTACCTGGCTGGACCACATCATGCTGCTGTATGCCAGGTTGCATGAAGCCAGGAGTTTGCAAAATGGGCTGTACAAAAGCTTGCTGATCTGTAGCAACTTGCCCCAAACCAGGTGACACCAACACACGCTGATCTGTAAGCAGTGGACCCAGTCCCTGCTGATCCATGCCAAGTGGTCCTACACCCCTCTCCTCCATGCCAGGCTGCCCCATACCACGTTGGTCAGCACCAGGAAGCCTCACACCATGCTCATACGTGCTAAGTGGAACCATACCAGGCTGACCTGTACCAGGTAGTTCCAGTCCTTGCTGATCTCTGCCAGGTACTAATGGTGGCACCATACCATGCTGACTCAGGCCAGGTAGTACCAATCCCTGCTCATTCATTCCAGTTGGCATCACACCAAGCTGACTCCTGCTGAGGGGGACTACGCCATGTGGATAAGTGCCAGGAGGTAGAAATGCAAGGTGATCCAGGCCAGGTGGCCCTAATCCAGCCTGATCTGGCCTTGCGTAGGTTTGATCTGGGCTAACGTACACCCCGCTACGTGGATCTGGGGACACATGACGACGCCCGGCTCTGGCTGACGGCAAGTCCTGGGGAACTGCGCCAGGGTGTGTGTCTCGTTCATCTCTTCTTAGATGTGCTAAGCCTGTGTCTTCAGGCCTGTGATGATCAGGCTCCATTCTGAATTGGGGCACAGGGGGGTGGTGGGTTTTTGCCAGGCCAGCCTCATCACGGACCCTTGGCTGCTGTTGTTTTCCTGGAAACCCAGTAGCAGAGGTAAATTTGCTTTTTTCCCTGCTAAACACCTCTTCCGAGGGGAGTCCTGATCCACTGGTTCCTGAGGTCCCCTCTGGGCCCAAACCACTGGCCGAATACAGGACCTGGTCAAGGTCTGAATGCTTGCTGATGGCTCCAGTTGGAGTCACATCACTTGGTGTTAAGGAAATCTGCGTTTTTCGTTTAGGAAGTCCTACCGTTGACTCTGAGCCCTGGTTGAAGAGAAGAAAGGAATCGGTGACCACAAGTGCAAATGACTGTGAGGCTCAGAGGAAAGGAAATCTGGGGTAGCTGAGTGGGCGGACTTAGGACCCCGGGGGGAAAATACCCTCTGGTCTCCCAAACTAAGCTGGACACAAAGACAGACTTTGACATTCTTGAAGGATAGGTCTCCAGATTTTTGATAATCTGCACCTTTGCAAATGGCACCATAACATATTATTTCCCTCATAAAAGGCAGGGGGACACTGCAAAATACAAGTGATCCATGATAACTCTTGCAGAGTCTACAAATAAAGAACCTGAATAATTTGTTAAGTTTCAAATATAAAGTCTGCCCTCTCACTGGCCCATTGCTGATGGTAGAAGTGTACACTGGGGCAGCTGAACCACATGTTTACAATGTAAATACACAGACCCTCAGACCCAGAAATTCCATAGATAGGCATTTTCTCTATGGACTGTCACAAAAGGTGCCAAGCTAGATGCACATAGACAGCCTGTAGTCGTGTTTATAAAAATAGATTACCGATAGGGGACTGACATATTCACGGCACACACATACAGCAGAATACTAAAAATCTGTTTAAAAAGAATGACAAACTATTTCCATTTCTAGCCCAAATGGAGTAACAGGGACTGTCTGTAAAAGCCAAAAGCCAGCCACTATGAGACAGGGGACTTCTAGACACTGGATATCAGCTAATGAAGGTTAGCAGTTCCTGAAAGACGGGGAGACAGACTGTGTGAGCCCCACGGTTGCCTCCATTCATGGCTTTGATAGTTTCCACGCTGCAGTTCAGGGAGGGGAACTGAAGGGGGGCCCAGCAGACCCCGAGTTGAGAAGACAAAGCAGCGCATTCAAGGAGACTGAAGCAATGTGAGCTCTCAGGACAGAGAATCAAAAGGAGAGGCACAGCAACGACTCCAGAGAAGTGCAGAGGGCACCTCTTGGGTGTCAGCACAGAACGCACATGTGGGGGAAACACCTGAGGTTGGAAGAGGACCCATTTGTTAAGTCGGACAGAACAATGCCCAGGAGGCCGGACGGAACAGTGCCCAGATTCACAGGGTTGGGAACAGTGCCTGTTTCTATCAACCAGTTTGGAAAAAACTCAGTTCAGGGGGCAGAGTCCTCAGAGAGGTGTTGCCTCAGAAGTGGAGAATAACCAGCTCTACGCTGAACACTGCTAGGGACCCACTAAAAAAACAACTCAAAAAATAGACAGTAAAAGAAACAGCAAGGGAATTACAATGCTACACCAGGATACATTTATTTAACACAAAAAGAAGGAATAATAGAGGAATGGAGGAACAGAAAAGACTTAAGACGTATAGAAAACAAATAGCAAAATGGAAGATGTAAACCCTACTTATCAGGAATTAAACACTCCAGGCAGAAGGCAGAGATTGGCAGGATGGCTTTAAAAACATCATCCAGGAGGCCTGGAGGTGCATGAGGCCCATCCATGGGCTGGGTGGCCACGGCCAGGGAGGTAGAGGGTGTGTGTCCGCAGGCAGAGAGGTGCTAGCCCAGGACATATTCACCTTGAAGAAGAAGATGGGGAGACCAAGCCACCGAGATGCCTGCATTCAAGCCCTGCACCTCTCGATACTGCTCACCACCTATGCTGTTGTTCTAGGACAAAGTCAAGAACAGAAGAACTCAGCGTGCCTTAAGGAAGATTGGATAACCAAGAAATGGCTGATCAGGAGTCCGCTGTACATGTGACAATGAGGCCAGAGTTCCAGAAAAGTTCAGCTTGCACCAAGAAGCCTACGAGAGTAGATGAAGTTATCTGTGGCCTCATCAGAGGAGGAGCTGCCAAATTTCAGATAAGAGATCCTGACATGATGCTAGGGAGATTTTCCTACAAAAAGAAAAGGGACCCAACATGTCATAATATTATTGACAACTGTAAGCCGGTCACAGGATAATGTTGAAAAAAGTGACTGCAACTAAAGGAAAAAAATTATGCTTTTAAAAAAATTTTTTTGTTTTTTTAAAGATTTTATTGAAGAATTGGGGGAGGGAACAGCCTTGAGGAATCGGGGGAGGGGAGCAGACAAGTTGCTGTCCTTTTGTTCTTCAGTCTAGTTGTGGAGGACGTCGCTTCGCTGGCCCATGTTGGTATTGTGATCATTGTGCTCTTCCCGGGTGAGGCAGATCGGTTGCAGGCCTTTGGACAGCTGCTCACGGCAGCTCATAGCAGCTCATGCTGGCTGCCAGCCACTCATGATAGTTCATGGCAGCCCACTGCAGCCCCACTGCAGCCTACGCCATTGCCGGCGACTCATGGCAGCCCACCTCCAGATTGAGCTGTAGTTCACCATCTCAGCGTCACTGGCCCATGTGAGATCCGAACCAGCGGCCCTGCTGCTCAGAGCTTGTGCTCCCAGGCCAACTCCTAACCAACGCACCACTCGGCCAGCCCAAATTATGCTATTTTTGAAAATGGTCCTGTTCTTTCCGCAGAAGAGAAGCACCCGTGTGTGGTAAAACGGTACACTAAATTGCATGGCTTGTTGAACAGGCTTTACCAAAAGCTAAACTTAAAGACATGCTGGCAGAAACTGATGTTATGCTCAAGGAAGGATATGAGAGTGGGTTTTTTTGTGTGTTTTTTTTAAATTTTATTGGGGAATTGTGGAAGGGGAACAGTGTTGGGGAATCGGGGAAGGTGAACAGCAAAGTTTTGGCCTTCTATCTTAGTTGTGGAGGGCACAGCTAGCTCAGCTTCAAGTCCAGTCACCATCTGGCCGCCCGTGGGCAGCTCACGGCCATTTAGCTCAAGGTGCCGTGTTCAATCTCAGTTGCAGGTGGGCATCGCCCACCATCCCATGCAGGAGTCGAACTGGAAACCTTGTTGCTAAGAGCACACGCTCTCACCAGCTGAGCCATCGTGCTACCTGTTGGTGACTCAGTAGCAGCTCAGCTCTGGCGCAGCTCACTGGCCCATGTGAGAATTGAACTAGCGACCCTGTTGCTCAGAGCTCGCGCTCTTAACCTACTGAGTCACTCAGCCGGCCAAGAGTGTCTTTGAGAAGCTTCAACAACACGTACTGTGTTTATATTTTTGGCTGGGATTGGTGATGTACTAGAGAAAGTTATCCGTCAAACTGGTGTTTATCATCCAGATGTCAAAGTATCATTCACCATCATGCACTGTGATGAAAACAGGGCACTCAGAGGACTTAAAGGAGAGCTCATTCATGAATTTAACAAACATGACAGTGTCTTGAAGAACGCAGAACGTTTCACTTATCTAAAGGCAACCACAGCATGACTCTGCTGGGAGACTCCCAAGCAGACTTAAGAATGGCAGATGGAGTGGCCAATGCTCAAACGTTCTGGAAACTGGATATCTACATGATACAGTGGAGGAGCTTTTAGAAAAGTACGTGAACACTTACAATATTGTTTTAGTAAAACAAGATGACTCACTGGAGCTAGCCAACTCTATCTTACAGGCGATCCCAAAACAAGCCTTCTTCAAGGCGACCTCTCTCCTGTGGGTGTAACTCATACAAAAGCTGTTCATTTGTTCATCTTGCTGAGAGATTCATTTATAATATAGTCTTGTTCTTGAAGTTCTTCCTTGACATTACTGAAGTATTTTCAGACATGTTGAATCCATAAACTAGAAGCTGCTTTTTCTCCACCTCTCTCAACATACTCCTCACCATACTTTTTTAACAGCTGGTCTTTTTCAGCTTCTAATAGTGGTTCGCACTCCTTGGCTTGCGGCCTCTTCAATCTCTGCTTCCTGGTCATGTCACCTTGTCTTCTGCAGTAGAATCTCCCTGTCATCAGGCCCTTTGTGATAACATCGTTGGCCCCACCCAGATAACCCCAATAATCTCCCATCTCAAGGTCCTTAACTTAGACTGGCAAGTCCCTTCTGTCATACAAATGAACACTCCCAGGTTTGGGGGATTAAGACATAGCTGTCTTGTGGCGGGGGTGGGGGGGNATTCAGTGATTAAAATCAAAGTTATGGTTTTACAGAACAACACTTAGAAATCCTAGAAAAATGGACATAAGAGCTACCGAGGTGGGGGGGGGGCAGAATGGGATCTTACAATTTTCATTAATGCCATTAGATGAGACCATGTCATTTCTGAGGATGACAGGAATTACAAACAATGCATGCCAATGTCGACCTCCTAACATGGCCATGCCTTAGACTCATCTCCTAGACGTCTAAATAACAAACTATCACAACACAGCCCCCTTCCTGTTGAGAAAACCTGGAGAACACCCCCTCTTCTCTTGCTTGTCCCTTTTTCCCTATACCCCCAAGCCAAGAATTTTGAAGTCAGAGGTGCCAGTCACTCTATGTTAAGACAACTTAACTCCCCACGCCTTCCAAGATCATCAATATGGCAGGACTTTCTAACCAAAGTGTGCCTCATGCCATCTCTGTATTTCAGTAAGCCTAAGATGGTATCGTTTTAAGATGCACCATTATTTCATGTTCCAACTAATTAGAAAACACCATCAACTCTAAGCCACATCCTGACTTGAGATGCTGGTATGCTGGGGGAAATGTACATCTTGGAGTCAGTGGGTTTATTTTGAGTGAAACCACGTCTTGTAAGCCCCTCCTTCCCTGTTAACCTCCTAGGGGGTGATCTGGACCATGAGGATGGCCGATGAGCCACCCTCGAGATGGGATGAACCCAGAGGGAACTGGCGCTTCCAGTCCTGCCTTCACTGAGCTCCCCTGCCCACAACCTGCTGTTTCCAGGACCTCAGGACATTACAGAACTCTTATTTCTGTTTCCCTGGGGAACGTGCCATGACGTCAGGCTTACTCATTTTGCTTAGTGGAAATCAGGTTCAACCTTGTGAAGCCCCTTCCTAAGTTGCTCCACTATTTGGGGGGTCCCGAAGCAGAAAATATCCCAACGGTGACCACAGCCTAACAGGTGCCCACCTGCCTCTCTCTCAAAGGAGGCCTCCAAATGGGAGCTTTAACTTTTGCTTTCTGCTTTGCCCAGCCTGTCAGGTCATGCAGCTTCAGAGAGAAAACATCCTTTACTGGAGACGTGCTATTTCTGCAAGAGAACAACTGTGCTCAAGGTCCGTGGACCTAGCAAGACGGTCACTGAAAGATGTTTCCATTGGTAAATGCCTGGCACAGTGGATCGAGCGGGCACCCCAGGTTCATTACCCAGATCACAGGAAGGTGAGGCAGCTTCGTCCTCCCTTAGGCAAGTTTTGACTAGAGTGCTAGGGTTTGGTCTTTGTGGTTGTGGTAAGCCTTTTATTTTTTCTTACCATTAGAAGAAGTACAGGAAGGGGGGGGATACGGGGGGGGGAGGAGAGGGAAGGAAGAAGAAAAATTGTAGTTACTACCCATCTACTAAAACCCAGAATTGACTTAAAAAGGCCTAGTTTTGAAATCCTGACATTGTATTTATGTCAAGGGATCCCACCAACAATGCAAGAGAAGTTGGTGTCCAGTGGGTTGTATTTTCTCCTCCTGAGACAGGTAAACTTTGCTCTCATTCTGGTCCACGCAGTGGCTGAACTTGACATCCCCAGAGCTTGTTCTCTGGCTTCTCAAAAATCTTTTCATATTCATAATTATTCTCATTCACTTCTGGAGTTGTTCATGATCGTGAGCAAGTGTCAAAACACTGACACTTTCTTGCTTCTGGAGAAGTGAAAATGTCTCCAGTTGCGTATGTCGATGCTTATTTATAGGTCTCGCAGGCGGCTTCTGCAGGCATCCTGAGGAGATGTGTGCGCCCTCAAAATATACGGCAGTGGTGTGTGTAAAACAGCGTTGGCATTGGAAAAAAACCAGTGATCTATAAATGTCTACTCACTATGTTGTACACCTGAAACTAATATAATATGTCAACTGTAGTTGAAAAATTTAAAAATTTCAAAAGTGAAAGCAGAGGCCACACTTTTTTAGGCCATTCCTTCTGTTTGCAGGCTCCTCTTCCAACTCTTTCTGATGCTACTTTCCTCTAAAGATGGGCCCAGAGTTCAGCAAACGGTCTTGGAGGCTAGCAGGGTGTCATTTGTGCTCAAATAATATTTGTCATGCCCCAGATGGCCACTTTGTGGCGCCAAAGAGTTCGCTCTCTTCCCTCTGCTTCTGTCTGTGTATCTGAGTGACTCTTTTTGAGGAACCCAGATGAACAAAGCCAGGGGAAGAGGAATGTTCAAAGGCCAAAAGGGCAGCTGATCCTTGCCCTCGAGCACCATTTGAAAATGCCCATTTTATCAGATGAAGAAAGGCTGAGGACTTAAAAAACGATTTTGGTTATTCTGTGCACTCTCAGGATGGAGAGGTGCCTTTGTGCAAGTTAACCCGTGTGTAAAAGTCACCATCAGCAAAGGGCCCCCACAAGAGGTTTTCTTTCTAGCGTTGGTCACCGCTGTCCACTAAGAGTGAAGGGACTCGTGCATTTTCAGGACAGACTGTAAAAGAACTTTGAAAAGCTGTGAAAGCAAATCAGGTACCATTTTTCATCCAACCAGTAGGCCAAACTCAAAAACTGGGTACCAACAGGTGGTGCTGGTGGGGCTGCTGAGAAATGAGTTCTCTCCTACGTTGCTGGGGAAGGGAGGGGTCTAAATTGGAACCACATCCATGGGAGGCAATTTGGCAAAAGCTAGCCAAATCACAAACACACATCCCATTTCTAGGGATTTAGCCTACGCATATGTTCACTCATGTGAATGTCACATGGAGCACTGTTATAAAACTGGGGGAAAAAACATTTAAAATATCCATAATAGGAGATTGTGAAATAAATGATGAACATGCACATAATGGAACAGTGTAGTACAGTAGTAAAAAGGGGGAGGTCTGGGGGAGCCCCGCCTGAGACTGCTGCCCAGCCCCTCCCCCCGATTTGTTCACTACTTGTAAGGCCTTCCAGCCGTCAGTAATCGCTTGCTCCAGGTCTTCCCAGGTGACCATGGTGGCATCTTCTACAGCAGGAACCACATTCATCTTCCGGGTCAATAGTTCCTGACAGTAATAGACAACACATGTACACACACACACACACACACACACACACACACACACCCCTAGTGTAGGAACTAGGAAGTTTTAGGAACAACACTGAGCTAGCAGGATCCTTCCACAGCCCTAGCCTCAAGGAAAAGTCACTGTGAGTCTTGAGCAGCTGGCTTCCTGTTCCATGTGTGTCCTGATTGGAGCACTGGACAGGGATGGAAAGGATTTCCCATCAATTCAGGGGCAGCGCCCTGAGAAGCAAAGGGCACACATCACCCTACCCTGGAGGGACGCAGACATTCAGGATGGGGGTCTGGAAGAGCCCGACAGAGGGCCAGGTTGCAGGCACCCATCCTTCTCCCTCCCGCTGAGGGCCCTTTCCCACAAAACTAGCAGACATTACCAGAAATTCCTCCCGGTCTCTGAGTTTCTTCTCTACTTCCTCAATCCGTTGCAGGAGTTTCTGGGAGAAGAGTTGGGGGTGGGGGGGATCAAAGCAGGTCCTTCTGTGGCCCCTGCACACACACACACACACACACACACACACACACACACACACACACTGGCACAGGGGACAAGAGGAAAGGGGATGGGTGGATCTTAGAGGAGCAGAGGATAGAGAGAAGGCAGGTTAGCCAGGCTCCACGTTCTCTTCCCAGCCAACAAGAGGAAGGGACATGGGGTGTGGCGGGTTGGTGCTGGGGACAGTGTGGATGGAGTCAAGCTAATGTCAGGAGGGGAAGCTTTGGTTCTGGGGTCCATTTCAGACAAACCACTAATGAGACACTGCTGCACTGCAGACCAAGGCTGACTTCACCTCCCTGGGACAAACATTATTGGGTGCTTCCAGGGCATCTAGCTGTCTGTGTTGTTTAAAGAGAAAAGCACCTCAGAACAACCAAAGCAAATTGCTAAAACTTAAGTTGCTCTTTTTAATGTCCGCAGACCTGCAGAATCTAAGAATCCTAAGGTAAAACAAGCTTTTCCTCTAAAAAACAAAAGCAACCTAAAACCAAAAAAAAACACCACACTTTCAAAAGCAAAGCTTCCCAGAGCAAAAGTGAGTCCCGCTGAGATCTCAAGGCCTGGGACAAATGAGGTGGACGAAATGGGATCGGGGGGCTGAGTCCGGGAGGGTGGGGGTGGAGGTGGGGGTCTGGGCCACCTTCTCCCGCCCCCTTTGAGCATTTCTTCTCCCTCAAGTCTCTCTTCTCAGCCTCTCCCTGTGCTTCTTCCTCGTCATCCCTCCTTTGTCTTCCAGTTCTAATCCCCTTTGGAGGCTTCAGATGGGTCTGAGATAGGAGCTCTGCCTGGAATCATCTGATAAACTGATGCGGGAGGATTTGTACGCCAAGAAAACAAAAGATCCAAGTGAAAGTGTTGCTGCACCTGCGGTTGGTGTTTGGGGGGCTGGGAGGGTGACCCCAGAACGCTCCATCTCAGGCCCCCTCTTCTTGGACTGAGCTTTGTCTCTCAATAACCACCACCTTATTTCTTTACTCTTGTTTAAAGGAAATTCAAATACTTATTCTGAGAAGTCGTCAGCAACTCTCTGGGTGGACTCGGGATCCTTGGGTGTCTGCTAAGTGGTGGGTGAGCCTCAGTGTAAACAGGGATGAGGGGCTGCAGGGGGTGGGGACCCCATCGCCCTCACCTGGGAGGTCAGCTCTGGGAGCTCCTGCTCCTTTCCCAGGGCCTTTTCATGGGCCTCCTTCAGGGTTTTCACGTCTTCCACGACGTTCTGGAGCACCTCCATGGCCTGCAAAGTAAAGCACGGGCCATGTGGGCTCAGGCAGCACTAAGGCCTGGGGCCCTGGCCTTCCCTTCACCTCCCTGCTCCGGCCTCCTCCCCGCACTGGGGGAAGTCGTGGGTGCCTTTGGGGCTCAGCTCCAGCACTGGCTGGGGAGCCATCTGGAGGGGCCCGCCCGCTCACCTGGGGGCGGTCCTTCCTGATTTTCAACCCCATTTGCGCCTTGTCAGGCATCGACGTGGCCATCTTGGGCATCAGCTTGGCCATCTCGGGCATTGGCGTGGCCATCTCCTGCTCCCCCAGCCACTCCGGGGTGTCCACGTCCAGCTCGCTGGCCATGGCAGTGACATGCTGCACGTGGGTCAGGATGCCCTGCACCTGGCTCTCCATGGTCTTGAACTGCCGGTCAAGGTCATGGACCTGCCCGCCCAGGTCCTTCACCTGGCTCTCCAGTGTCAAGGACGGCGTCCTGGCCAAGTCACTGTCCAGCATCTGGGCCGGCGTCCTGGCCAAGTCACTGTCCAGCATCTGGGCCGGCGTCCTGGCCAAGTCACTGTCCAGCATCTGGGCCGGCGTCCTGGCCACGCCGCCCTCCGGCGTCGGGGCCGGTGTCCTGGCCACGCTGGTCTTCTGCTTCTCCTTGGACACAGGCACCTGCACGGCGCTGAGCGAGGGCTGCGGGGCCTCAAAGAAGTGGCTCTGGTCGGGCGACAGCGACTGGATGTCCACCACGGTGTCCTGAAGGTGGAGGTTCTTGAGAATGGCCACGATGAGCTTGTGCAGGGCCGTGAAGTTGACGGCGCCCACTTCTGGGGTGCCAATGGCTAGATCGGCCAGCTCCCGGAGGGAGACCTTAATGGCAGCCATCTCGCGCGGCATCTTGCGCACTCTCAGGAGCGGTTGGCTTCCGCAGTCCTACAGGTGGCCATGTCCCTCTCACTGCTTGCCGTGCTCTGGGACCTTTCAGGGCCCCTGCACGGCCACAGGGCACCCTGCCCCTGGGCCCAGCCGCGCCAGGGACCAGCCTCCGCC
Source organism: Hipposideros armiger (assembly GCF_001890085.2). Classification (NCBI taxonomy): domain Eukaryota; kingdom Metazoa; phylum Chordata; class Mammalia; order Chiroptera; family Hipposideridae; genus Hipposideros; species Hipposideros armiger. Next base: position 1,375,448 of record NW_017731437.1, read on the forward strand.
TGAAGCCTGCCTGAAGGACAGAAAGGAGCGCCCGGCAACAGGGCTTCCAACTCTTCACTCCCAGAGCTCCGACAGGGTCCAGGG
>NW_017731437.1:1375756-1478543 GCF_001890085.2 Hipposideros armiger
CATCCCCACCCCCTGAGAATTCCGCGGAAGAACGCGCCAGCAGAGAGACCAGTGCCAGTGAGGAGGCAGAAAGGTGCTGGCCTTGCGGAACCTGCCCAAACTCAAGCCACCCCAAACTCACTAGGGAGTCTTTCCCAAAGGGGTCTAAAGCCTGGGCCACACCCCAGGGCGCCACTGATTTTTATCCTCAGTAAACGTTACCAAGGACAGGCGGCATGGGACAGTGCCAAGGCATTTTTTTCAGAGAACCAACACATTAGTTTCGGGAGAGGGGAGGCCTCCTAAGGTCCACAGATTCCAGCTGCCCCTTAACCTAGAAAGGCCGACTCACTCACCTTTGAAGCCCACTAAGAATGCAGAGACTTAGGGGCATCATGGTAACTGTGCTTTGTGTCCTTCACTGTCCATTATACAGGACACGGGCACAAATCTAAGTGATGGCCCCTTGGGGACTGTTACTGTATCATTCACGCAATCCAAAGGAAGGGTAACTTAAGACCACTCACCACCCAGGGGGCGCCAATTTGTCACCAGTAGATAGACCTTTCCTGTGCTGGCCTGGCCTAATTTATCTCAAAAGAAACTCAACAGCATTTCAGCTCATTACAAGGCAGTAGATGGGACTACACGAATTTGGTGCTCTCAGCAATTGAGTCTTGGTTTCCCCATACCAGATTCTTCCTGAAAACATATAAAATATTCAGGAAAGCTCGTGTTTCTATTCAGGAAAGCGAAAAACCTGTGATTACATCTATACTTACTCCTATTTTAACTACTTTCAAATTCAAATTTTTAGATTAGTCTGAGCAGGTAAAATTTAATTGCAACCGGTTATGTTTGTCCTCCCACCATCCTCCACCCCCCACCCCCCCCAAAAGGCAGTGTTCCCTGGGAATGAAGTTAAACACAAGTCTATAGCCTCCATGAGGGTAACAGGATTTTGTTTACCATTATATTCCCAGTGTCTGGCACACAGCAGGCCTTCAAGCGTTTGATACCTTCAAAGGAACAAATTCTTTGTACTCTTTTGCGCACTCATGCTCTTACCTTACACAACTTAAAGCCAGGTCAAAGTCAAAGCTTTGGGATCGAGCATCAGCCGTTCGGTGCGTGGGCTTCCTCAATTCCAAGTTCAGTGACTTTCCAGACGAGTGTGACTGCTGCTACACTGGCTATGGCCAGAATGTCAGTTCCCTGAGTCCTCCTGTTTTCACTTTCATATCCCTGAAGCTTGGTATCATGCCAGGCACATATGATGCCAGTGGAAAGGGCATATTTGAATATATTCTAGTCCTAATCCCAGGAAATACATTCTACTAAATGCTTTTGTTACTTAAGGACATTTAAAAATCTCTACTCCTAGAGACACAGGGAAAACATTAACTGCAGGTATAAATGGAATTTTGGAGTTGAAAGGACCTTACCTTTCAATTGCAAACCTCCCTTTTTACTACTGATGACAGAGGCCCAGAAGGGACTAGTCATCTGCCTGACCTAAGGGACAAGAACCAGGGCTCCTGAGAACAGTCTACTTCCTCTCCCCCATGCTAATCATTTTATAATTAAGTTCTTTACTCAAAATTCCCCTACTTGGACTATTAACAGGAGGCAACTCATTTGTATGCTTGAAAAGCTAATGTGCTCGAAGTTTCGATTTTGTGTTCGGGACTTTTCTAGTCATTAGGAAAGGAATAAAAATGTCAAGGAAACTTCCCTGCAGAGAAGTACAATTGTACAAATAATCAAACTGTCCTTTATTACCTCTCAGGAACTAACAGAACCAATGAGCAATTCCAGTTCATTTCCTAGCACACGCTCCTTCCTGTTACATTCAGGCCTGACCTGGACCGACTAAAAGATATAAAAAGTTTATACCATATTTGCAGCAAGGCTTACCTGAAAAATGGGGAGATACATTAGAATTGTGATTATGTAATTTTAAATGTTGGATAGAGAGGCCAAGTGCATTCTTAAGGAATGCAATAAACCTAAGTGTCACCTATAACACAGGAAAAAGTAGAATTAGTTCTCTCCTTTTTTTTTTTTTTAATAAATTTAGATCTTAACTATATCATTCAACAAGGATTTAACTTCAATGCCTAGAAAGGGGATAGAACCTGCAGAATGAGACTCAGGTCCAAGGTTTGGGACCAGTCATGGACCTAAACCACCCAATGTATATCCCTTGTCTTCTGCAGAGTCTGGACAGAATTTTGTCACCATGAAGCAGGAGTGTTGGCAGCTCTGCAATGGAGTAAAGAGACGAGCAAGACGACAAATTCTTTTATTTGTACTTTAAGAGCATCGCAGACACCTGGGGGGAGCGTGTTATTCTCTAGTCTGGCTTCCTTGCTAGGGAGCAACGCTATAAATGCTTCATCGTTCAGTGGTGATAGGCACAGCAGTTTCTCAGAGAAAAATATGGTTCTTTAGAAAAGATTTACATGAAGCTGACTAAGGAGAGGACAACTGGAATGGATACAGTGCCAGGGCACTCAGCTTCCCTAACCAAGTTCAACATTCACACACACATTTACCTGCAGCTGAAACTGAATGAACATTGTATGTAGAGTTAAAACTTTATCTGCCTTTAACTCCTTTTTAGTATCAAACGATTTTCAGATTCTTTTCAGGAAAGTGTCTGTAACTTGTTTAAGGAACAGATGGTGAGGGCAGACATTTAAGGCCATTTATGGATTAGCTTTGTCTCCCTCTTGACTATCTTAATGCCTCCTACCTGCCAGACTTGGCAAGAGACTATCTGACTCCCTGGAAAGGAAACACTGTGTACATAATTGATGGCACTGCTTTTTACATGTTTTCCTTAGGAGTTCCAAGGTCAAGGCAACCATGAAAGCTAGTCATCCACAGTGATGTTTCGGAAAAGGTACGCCATGGATTCTCCATTGTGGATTCTCCGAATTGCTTCAGAAAGAATCAGACTGATATCCACAGTCTTTATCTTGGGACACTGCAGCTTCTGCACCTCGTGAGGGACAGTATTCGTCACCACCACCTAGTCACGGCAGCAATGGAAAATAAATACTGTTACTGATGTGTGCCCCAATGTGGTCACTCAGAAAAGTTCATCCAATATTTAATACCTACAGTCCAAGTTCCAACCTATACAGCCTTATTCTCCTGAGTACAGTTTTTAAAAACTAAACCAACTTTACACAAGGAAAAGGTTTCATGGTTCAAAATGTAAGATTATGAATGTTCTAGGCTTTGTGTGCAGAAATGAGAGGGTGCACCCCACACTGCATAAAACCTTCATATTGTCAGGGGAGAACTCAAGTCTTGAGAGAAATGCTACTTTAGTATCAAATGATATTGAAATGCAAAATATACTGAAACACATAAAGCAAATCTTCATGAAAGCAGACATATATTCCTAAATATATATCTGCCCCAACAAATGGCTAGCTATCCAAAGCATCTTTCGCAGGTCCTCTAGGGGGCTGAGTCACTTTACTATTCCCAGAGAAGAGAGCTGCAGTCTGGACTCAAGCTAAGTGTGCTAAGCAGACCGACCTCATCAATGGAAGACTCCTCAATCAGGCGGGGGGCCTCTGCAGATAGGATGCCATGAGTGGCCATGACATAGATCTTGTAAGCGCCTCTCTCTTTCAGGATCTCAGCAGCGGCAACAAAACTTTCCACGTCATCAATAATGTCATCCTGAGAAGAGACCAGAGTGAGGGTTAAGGAGCTATCCTCCACACACCTCTCTGCTCTTCTCTGCACCTGTTTCAGAGGATGGCAAATGGACAATCAGAGCTATCGGCCTGGGTCAAAGGTCGGACACCCAGCAATGGCAACAGAAGCGCACGGACTGTGCTGTGCGTGGCTGTCAGTGCAAACAGCCAAGCCTCACAGTCCTATGTGATATTTACAGCTAGAGTTTAGGACTAGCACGACTCATCTCCCTGTTTCAGGTTTCAGATTAATCCTGCATAGCCAGTGTCCCATTTACTTTTTTCCAGGAGAAAGTTAAATGAGAGGAACAAAGAAATGAAGTAAGTCATTATGAAGCACAATCCTGTGGCCCAGCAAAGGCATTTAGAGCTGGGAGCAAACACATCATGTTAAAGCACAAAGAATGAGACATTTGATCTCATCAGTAAAAACGGAACAGCTCATCTTTAGTTCATCTCATGGCCCTAAAGGTCATGGTCAAGGTGGTCGGCTGGTTGGATGGAACTCACACCCCTTAAGACAAAGGTTACTTATGGGGTTGAATTTTCTTACAGGAGTTACTGTACTCTTCTTTACACCTGTAGGTTATAATAATCCCTGTTCATCTATATAAAAATTCCTGCTTGTCCTAAGGGAGTCTGGGTGAGAAAGGATAGATGGATCCATTTAAATCTATCATCGTTACTGGAAAAACAATCCACAGGTGCATAACCTACTAAGAGCTAGTGTGTCATTTCTGCACATGAAGGAAGACACGTGACCATACCACTATGATTGCGATGCTCCCTCCAACATCTCCGACTACAGTTATTGGTGGTTTCTCTTTGGCCATCATCACTAGCAAAACAAAACAAACGACAAGACACCAGTCTGTCAGTCATGCATCACTAAGTAAATGTGATCACAACCTCATTCCCTGCAGACCACTCCCCACCCCCCAAAAAAAGCAGCAGCAGCAGATTCCTCCACAATGACCCCGGGCTCTGTCAGGAAGACTGTCTAGAGCAGCACTGCCCAACAGAAACAGAGGAGGGACAAATATAAGTTTACATTTTCTAGTAGCCACATTAAAAAGTAAAAACACATAGGTGAAATGAATAGATTTTATTTTACCCAATATATCCAAAATGTTACCATGTCATTATGTAAGCAATATGCAAATTGATTAGAAATGTTTTACATTTTTTTTCATTCGAGGTCTTCGATATTTGGTGTGCATGCATATTACACACACAGCACTTCTCAGCTGAGACCAGCCATGTTTCAAGAGTGTAATGGCCATGTGACTACCAGCCACTAGTCTTTAGATAGAGGTCTGAAGATGGAGTAGCAAGTGAGGGAGATCTCCCTACACAGAGAGGCAGATCTCCCTACACAGAGAGGCAACAGCAGTGTCGCCCAGAATAGAAACATCCAACTCTGAGGTTGATAAGCAAATGCAAAAAGGATGCCAGTCTGTAGAAAATCAAACAGGGAGAGGCTGCCAGATAAAGAGCTGGCATTTTGTTTTCTTCCAAAGTAACCTTATTTGGACAATGTAATCTTATTATCAGATAACTACACCATTGACATAATCAGAGTTTCCTGAAAATAAGGAACTTGAAAACAATAACTATGAGTCCATTATCCTTTCCTGATTTAATTAGTCCTGAAGAGGCTTCTTATCTCACTACAAAATTTATATCTGGAAAAGGTCCATCAGTACACAAAACAAACTACAGGATAGAGAAGGGAAGAGAATTCACCCTCAAAAGGAAGTTAGGGGGAAAAAAAAGAACACTTCAGAAGAATGGGCTAAGGATTCTACATTTTTGGAAAACTTTTTATGATTATGAAATATTAAACTAGTGGTGGATGAGGGAGAAGAGAATACAATTCAGGGTAATTATATGGTTTAGTAATTATCAGCAAACCATCCATTTTAGCTGGTTCCTATCTACAGACACTGTAAACCTCAGAGAACAGGAGTGCCTTTCTGTACACCAGCAAATTAGCTGAGCTGAAAAGTCAGCACTATTTTACTGACAAATTTCAATAGACATTTCCTGCTTTTCCATTCCAGAAACAAGGGCCATTTCTTGAATTTGGAGTCAAAAAGGCTCTGTATACAAATATCACCTAAGGGGGAGAAAAATAAATCACCAACATTAGGAAAAGCTTCCTCAAATTCTGTCTTTAAATTAAACCACGTGGGTAGGTGGTTGTGTTGATCTACCCGCTTCTTAAAGAGATGTAATCCCATTTGTTGACCATTTTTCTCTGTAAAAAAAGAAAAAGACCGCAACCAGTATCCCTCATCAAAGATCAGTAGAAATCCAGCTGTAGCTGGAGGCAGAAAACATGTCCCAGTACTTCTCTTTACTTTTCTCTAAGCCTACCTCTCCCAAAAAACTAATTTTTTCCCCTCTCAATTTGCAATGAGAAACACAGGCACAGCTAGGACGGATCAAGGCTTAAAAAGGCTTTTAAAAAGTAAGCGTTTCTCCTGGTATGCTCATACCCTACTTAAAACTGGCTTTAGGATCTCGATAAAACTGAACACATAATTTAGTGGCTACTAAAAAACAGAAACAGACTTTATTATAGGGTCAAGGGAAAAAAATAGTACCTGACAGGCTAAAATAAAAAAGCCAAAGATTTTTCAACAGCTTGCCCACAAAATAAAACATCAAGGGCCGGCCGGGTGGCGTGATGGTTAAGAACTGGCTTGGGACGCCAGAGGGCCCCGGTTCGGATCCCACATATGAGGGCCAGTGACACTGCCCTCCACAGCTAAGATGCTGAACAACAGCTCAACCTGGAGCTGGGCTGCCATGAGTCGCCGGCAACGGCGTAGGCTGCAACCCCTGTGGCAGTGGGTTGCCATGGGCTACCGTGTGTAGCCAGCAGCCAGCGTGAGCGGCCAGCAGCCGCAGTGAGCAGCCGTCCAGAAGCCGCCGACTGATGTGCCTCGCCTGGGAAGAGCGCAATGATGGTGCCAACTTGGGCCAGTGAAGCAACGTCCTGCACAACTAGATTGAAGAACAAAACGACAGCAACTTGTCTGTTCCCCTTCCCCCAATTCCCCAGCACTGTTCCCATCCCCCCAATTCCCCAATAAAAATCTTAAAAACAAAACAAAACAAAACAAACCCCAAAAAACATCAAAAGTAATGTATGTAACTGAAGGTCAAAGATAAAGGGTGCTTAAACTACCCTATGTTTAAGATTCTGCTCTTTTTCTCCACTTTCACAAAACCCAAACAGTTTAAGAATCAAACGAATTGTGCACATTACTTGTGGCCAGAAATCAATGTTAAAATTCTATCAACTTACTGTGGTAAAAATGTCAATTTATCACATGATTTCCAATGTTCTTATGAAATAGAAAATTGTCTTTTGTTTTTAAAGTTAGCATTTTCCAAGTAAAATAATGCTGCATTAACAACCATCTTTAGATTTTACACACACACACACACACACACACACACACACACACACACACACACACACGCTTTTTTAAAAACTCTTTCTCCGGAGTTAATTAACCTAACTTTTCTCTCCTAAAATAAAGAGCAAAAAAGACTAAAGAGAATTATTCATTCTTTACTCATTTTGATGAGTAAAGTCTATTTCTAATTCAACGGAATAGCAAACTTTATCAACAGACTATAATTAAAAAGAGATATAAGAAATAAAATCAGGTCTCGGGCAGAACTAGACTGAAATTATTTTCAAGCTCATAACTCTACATGCAAATAAATCAAAATTTACATTTAACAGATGCTCAAAGAGAGCTAATGTCTCTTTTTCATTTTAGTGGTGAAAAATACTCTTCACTTATAAAATTAACAAACCAGGAAATGTCAAGCCAGAAAAGGTGACTTCCTCTCATTTTTGTGAACCAAATTCTTAATTTTCACCACTGTGGCAAACACAGAGCAGAGTGTAGGGGAAGGGAACACTGACATACAATCCTTTCAAGTTCATTAGCAGCCCTTGCCATCAGAGGTATGGATTCTATCTCACGAAACAGAAACATACAACTTGACTTTTAATAAATTACCCTAAAATCGGGTCTCCCCACCTCAGCACTGACATTTTGGACGGGGTGCCTGTTGCACTGAAGGGATGCTCAGCAGTGTCTCGGCCTCTCCTCACTCGGCCGGCAGCACCCTACCTCCCCGCTGGTTGAGACAGCCAGAAATGTCTCCAGACATTGCCAGAATCCTCTGGGGGGCAAAGCAGCCTCAGCTGAGAACTACTGCTGCTCCAAAAGAATGGCTTCCAGGGAGATAAAACAGTTCAACTTTCTAAAAGACGCACAGACCCCGAGGGTGAATATTTGCTTTCCTTTGACCTTGTCCTAACATTTTAATATCTTCATCTTCATTGCTATTAAATAAACTGTTGAAACATAACTGATAAAGAAATATAAAGCTTATTTAATTTGGAAGGTACAATTACATGTATAAGAAATAACATTCTTTCAGGATTCTCTTGACTAAATCTATAAAAGGGAATCATAAAAATGACCCTATGGCAACTGTAAAAGTTGTAATATAAACACACCAACATGTATATGAAAGAATCCATTGCTTTACAAGTTTCCATGACACACAAGATGACCGGGAGGAGAAAACACTGTTATAATCATAAGTAACAAAGCAACATTCTGAGAATAGAGAACCTCACCATATTAAAATATTTTATTTCTTGGCATTTATCCTATAAACACATTCAGTCACTTATGAAAGAACATAAGTCAAGGTTAGTCATAGGTAGTAAAATGTAGTGACTGACGGTACACTCGGAAGCCCAAATGTTGGTTTCTAAATACCCCTTTACACTAAAGCAATTGGGATGATTCCAGGGCTAAGAAAGTACAAGATGAACATGGAACATCTGGTACCAGAAAGTAAGGAAGTATCAAAAGATGATAGGAACATGTCAAAAGAACAAAGGAGGCAATTTAAAGGAGTTCTCTTTGGCCAAGTCTGTGACAATTTGAGCATTAAAATAAATAGTAGCAATGGATTGTAACACACTGAATAAGATAAGATTCTATGAATCCATACTGATATAAATGAATAAAAAATAGGGAAGAAGGGGAACTAGAAAAATCAACATTTGACAATAATCATAGTAATAACGGATTCAACCTAATCATGAGGAAACAAACGAGCCCCAGTTAAGGAATAGTCCACAAAATAACTGGCCTGCACTCTTCAAAAGTATTAAGGTCATAAGAGACAAAGAACAGAGGAGCAATTCCAGATTAAATGAGACTAAAGATAAATGACAACTGAGTGCAACATGTGGTCTTATATTGGGTCCTAGCCCAGAAAAAAACTATTTTCTTTTGCTGTAAAGGACATTGGTGGGACAACTGGCAAAATCTGAATAAGGTCTGACAACAGTATTATAACAACGTTAGTTTCCTGAGTCTGATAATTATAAACAACTAGAATGTTTACACGTTAGGTAGGAGCCTGTCTGAAACACCCTGTCAGAGGTGTAACCAACCATTCTAATATTTTTCCACTCTGTTAATGTCTGTATGTTTCTGAGACATGGCAAATATTATAGATAAATATTTTAAAAACAAATATTCTCCTTCCTCTAAAAAACATAATGTATCTTCCAGCAGAATGCTGGTTACTGCCACTCAAAAACTCCATGGAAATAAATAGCCTCCATACTGCTGAATTAATTATATGTTTGTCAGGTATCAGGTCCAAGGGCTATATTACTAACATAAATGCTAAAAGTTACCCAAAAGCCTGGTATTTGATCAAAGGTTTCTATCACCACTGCACCAAAGTAGAAAAGCTTAAGGTTTCACAACATCACACATAACATTTTTACTAAAGCTAAAATTCTTTCATTATTTCCCACTCTCTGAAAGCTAAGTGCTACCCAGTACGTGCAGCTGTCGTCGGCGGATGTGTGTAACATGATCTCCTTTTCCAAAAGGGGAAATCAATGCAATACCATTCAATTATTTTAAAATACCAAGACAGCATACTGCCATACAAATGTTATTGGGTTGTCGGAAAAGTCATGACGCATTTTTGCAACAGAAAACATAGAAAAAATACATTATGACTTTTCCGGCAACCCAGTAACTCCTAGCCATTCATACTATTCAAAACTTTCTTTAATTTGCAAATAAAATAAAAACATAGAGCTAATCTTACACGGCAACTCCAGGCCCGGGTGGACAGTAGCATTTTTGACCATTGGGGGAGAATGACGACCATCATCCATGTCCAGCTCTGCACACTGAGCTTCTCCATGGATCACGGCTAAGCCCAGGCGGAGTCTCTCAGCATACGACTGGGCCCTAAGAGAAAGGCAAAGGGGAATCGTGAAATTCATGAGAAGAAAGCCCAAGCGTCACTATTCCATCACTTTATTAATCATAAACTAAAAATACCATTCAACCTTTTGGGGACATACAAAGGGATTATGTACATAAATCAGAATGTGGGACCCAGGCCGGAATGTAAATCCCTCAAGAAACACGTGAGTTGAGATGTGGGCTAGTATCTGATCTGATTCTAGATAATTTTGGTGCTATCCTTTGTCCAATATTCTGACACTCATCTTCAGAAGAAAAGAACTTTGTTTAAAAAGGTCTCCTAAAAACCACTGTCTGAAAAGTGCTCATGGCCCTTCTGTTTTCCTTCTCCTGAGAACTTGAAGCAGGAACTTCATTTTCTCCCAGAAGAAAACGGAGTAATTCAGACAAGCACCCGTGCTGTTTGGAGGCTGGGGATACAGCTGTGGTGGTGGGTATGACAAGGCCGTGAGGGAAGCTCGAGCCAGTGAGACTTTACAGGCGGCACTGTGGCAGACCCTGGGTGCCCAAACTGCTCATTCTGCCTTCAGAAAGCACCCGCAGGGATTTTTATGTGTCTGGCTTATTTACCTTTTTGCAGCATCAGGAGACTTAGCTACAATGACTGCATTTCTGTAATTTGGAACCTAGATTTGGAGGAAAAATAAGAAAATACTGAAAAGTTATCAACACATAACACCTGGACACAGGTGTTACATTTTCCCTCTTATAACAATGACCCGTACTAGCAATCAAGTGTGCTAGAATTTCATTCATATGTCTTAGAATTTTAACATTTATCAATAAACATCGCTGCAGAAGTACTGCTACATCAAGAAGATAAAAAAGTAATTCATTCTTAAAACCTTCATTTTAGAAAACGTAAGCAATTGCTAAAGATTCTTCGATACCATTTTTAATGTCTTTGAAATATATGATCCTCCAGGTCTAAATGCTGACCCTATCTGGCTGCCTTGGGCATTAAGACTCAAGGGAAAGAATCATTTGATGGGCCTTTCAATGTTGAAATCTGATACCAGAGAAAAACTACACGGGGTCTCTTTTGAGGACAATGGGGTGTTTGCTGGTGGCTCCTCACTTCTTCCTGGATATACTGAAGCAGGAAAGGTGAGGCTCTAAGGTTGTCCACGGGAAAGCTGAAAAAGCCTTGTATTTCCTTTTGATGAAGATCCATAGTGATAATGTGAGTTAAACCTGAAATTTTAAAACAAAAAATTACAAAGTTCACCCCTACAAGGAAATGGCTACAGTGGACACAAACTAGAAGCCCACTTCCTGTTTCCCAACAGAAGACTGAAGGGAGGGGGTATTGTTAACAAGCACATACACTATAGGCTTTATTGTAACCTTAACAAACTTAATGATTAAAGAATGTGTCAAGACCAACAGAAAGGAGCCCATCACCTTCCACATGGACAAAGAACTGAAGCTGAGAAAAAAGCACTCGCCGCTACGATTATTAGCTTGGTCCTCAAAATCAAGAAAAGAAAATTCAGGCAGAAGAAAAATATGAAGATGGAATTAATAAATACTGAAGCAAAAACAGATAGAAAAAATAGTAAGGTAAGGCCTTGATTAAAGAATCTAGGAAGAAATGTTAAAGGACTGTGGCCAAGGCAGAAGCAGTAAGAAAGCAAAAGCCAAGTCATATACATATTAGAAGATCTCACGTAACACAAAGATAAGACACTGAAGAGTTTGGAACAATTTCTATGGATCATAAAAGAATAGGTCAAGAAATACTCTTATAGAAAAACCATGAAGACAGACTCTGATAATCAATAGCGTTAAACAAACAAAAAAAGGGGTACATATATCAATACACTGCAAATGGCCAAAGGTCACATCTAAAGTTCAAACCAAAGAACCAGTATTACTTGTTCTTTCCAAAAACATTACACATTTTCAGAGAGAATGGAATTCAAATATGTTTCTGAAAACTCAAATATATATTAGAGTTCTTAAATAAACATCAGGCAAATAAAATTCCAATGAGTGTAAAGTGTTATTACATTTGATTCACGGGCCACAAAGTATGCCACTGCTACAAAAACACACAGAATAAAAGTAAACGAAAATGAGCTGCTATACAGAAAGACAATCATGGAGGGGGGAAAAACGAGTAGATAAGCTAAAGAAACAGTAAAAAAAAAAAAAAATCCAGTTTCAATATTACATAAATAGAATTTAGCTAACTAAGGCGAATACAAAAATCTAGGCCTGAAACTCAAAAGATCACATACAAATGCCAAGAACGCCAGTTAAAATTTAATGATGATCAGGTGAAATGTAAAGGAAGTAAACAGAATGATGAAAAGGCCAAGATTAGAGAAGAGCAGAAAACACTGAAGCAGATAATGTCACTCTAAAATAAGAAAAAGAGAAAAAGGTAAGAATTTATACCTAAGCTCACATATCCCTAACCAGCACTACCCAACAGGAAATAAGAAAAAGTAATTAGTGAACAGCGCTTAGAGGAAACAGGTCCCAAACTAGATTAAAGATGGGCTACTACCGAGCAGGGACTACACGACAGCGCGATCCCAGAGTCCCTGCTGCACTCACCAGCTTTCGCCAGCATAGACGCCAGGAGCTTGCACACGATGGAGCCCCTCTTCCTCATCTTGCTCTGCTTGCTGTAGGGGAAATACGGGATGACTCCGATGATATTCCTGGCACAGGCAGTTTTCAGTGCGTAAGCCATGATCAGCAACTCCATCACAGCTGTGTTCACATCTCTGCAACAGTGCAAGTGCGTATTTTTGGATTAACTTCATTTACAAGCCCCTAGAAAAGATCTCAACTTTAACATGAGCTGCCATTATGAGTGTCAGAGACATTTTACTTCCATACTAGCACGTAATGGCACCTCACATACGGGGGAAAGCGTATTAACTCTTCTTTTTAGCAGCGTAAACTCTGGCTTTCCTCCGTGGTTACTTAAATCCCACAGCTCAGTTATCCAATCTCACCTCTGCCTGGATCTTGTCTATGACACAGTCACTGGAGTGGCACGCGAAGCAGACAGCCACTGCTGGTAACCAGCACCTGTGGGGACCATCCCAGGGCTTCAGACTTGGGCCAGCGTGCTAGTACCTGGTTTTCCTATGGATGCCAAGGGAAATCCACCCGCCCTTCTACTGAGCTGTCATCACCAGAAAGGATCCGGTATCCTTTTTCCTTTTGGGGGTGGAGAGTGGCAAGTCAAGGTCTGGGAAATTAATATTCAAAAATCTCCCCCATCTCTTCTTTCCTTGACATACACAGATTTTCCAGTTATCACTTCCTTCCTCTGAAATCAATTGGAGCATTTTTTCTCTCCTACTGTCGATGTAAGAAACGTCCAGGCCCATAGAGAATTTTTATAAGAGCTTATCTGAGCCAAAACTAACAACAATTTCTGGGAAGCAAGATCTCGAATGCTTCAGAGAATAAGTTTTGCAATTTCTTTTATGCATTTGCAATTAAGGAGGGGACATAAGGAAGATGACACGGAGGTGGGAGGAAGCCAGGCGGGGGATGGATTACAGGACAGTCAGGATTATGAGCTCTCTTGAGGGTTGATGCCCCCTTCGAGGGGTATTACTCCTGGTATTCCAAAGGTTAACCTGGATGCCCAAGAACAATGGACAGGACTGGCTTAACACCTCTCACCAAAGAAGCTACAGGCCTGGGGTGTGACTCCCCACCATGACCTGACTTATTACAGCACCCCTTTTTCATCCACAATATTCCCAATGTAATAATGTCCCAAGTCAGGCAGCAAAAGGTCAGAGGACATACAATCTTTTGGTATTATTAGGACAGAACACTTATCCCATACTTTCAAGGTACTTAGGAATTCACACTACTTTGTCAATTTTAGTTCATCTGCTGAACAAATATGTACTGAACAAGTTGAGTCAGGCACTGTATTAGGTGGGGGAGATACAACGGTAAACAAGCTGACCACGTCTTAGGGGAATGCCAGAGACCCACACTGGATCACTCTGTGCTAAGCATTTGTCCCAGGAAGGCGACGACTAACTCGTGCAGGAGTGTTCCCCTTCCCAAACACTTTACACTCTATTCCCTTCCCATATCAGATCACCTAAATTGATGCCTGTGGGCTCTGAAAGTTAAGCTGGAAGCTGGCGTAGTACTTGGAAGGCAGTATGTAAATAACTCAGGAGTCCATCGTAACCACCAGGCATCATATATACTATAGCAAAAATCCTCTTCCATAAACAGACTGCTTGTCAACGTTAGAAATAAAACTAGAGTTTTCTTAACCTTCCACTTGTGTGCTAAGCTCCACTGGACAGCTTCTTACAGCAGGTCCCTCCCAATGCTGACAATATGTTCAGAGTTGAAGTTAATGGAATAGATTCTGGAAGACTCTCTGTCCGGGTAGTGGGTTTTTAGCTGGCATTGGGATAGCATTTATAATACACAACCATATGGTGCAATGAGGTTTGGATAGCACACCATGAGGGTGGCCCAGGTACTAAGATGTTAATGCAACAAGAGCAATTCTGGAGAAGCCTTGATTTCAGAGCAACTTTTCTTCCATTAATTACTAATTTCACCCTTGAGGTTATTATTTTCCATTTTCTGCTCTTCCTAAGACTTATACCAAGAGGTTCAACACCCTCCAGCCCGAGGCTCAGGAAAGCCTCCCACATCCCACCCTTCACTGGTAAGGAAGGCCACAAAAGGGCCTTTATCGCCCTGGCTTTCCCCACTCGCTGAGGGACGCTGGACAAACTGGACAGCAGGCAGCTCCTCTGTGGGCCTCTGGGTGAAGAAAAGCTGGCTGGCAGCCTCTGCTTTATCTGTTCCCTAAGATTGTTCCAAGTACGTCCTGGCTAGTTCTTGTGGGCTTTGTATCTAAATAGGACACTCTTAAATGTTTACCAGCCATTTTTCTTTTCCCTAAGATAATCACAGCCTACATGAAACTTGGCCCTTGTTGCTCTCTCCTTTTCAACAGGCGAAAAGGAATGTGAGGTGGGGAAACAGACATGTCCCATATATGTCAGTGAGACTGCCTAGGATTGCAACCAGACCAGCACCATAGATGGTAACAAGAACATGGTTATGGGGTTTTACCCCACCCCCACAGCCAACAATCAATCATCTGCAGCAAATAAGTTGTAAATGTGCTTTCATTGAGTCTTCTTACAGAACACGAACATACTATTGGGTTGTCGGAAAAGTCACGATGTATTTTTTCTATGTTTTTCGTTGCAAAAATGCGTCATGACTTTTCCGAAAACCCAATATAATAGAACTTGTAACACAAACATGAAAATTGTCCTTCAACAAATAGTTTGTAAGCTTCATTTCTATTTTACTTAGTTCCATCGCTCAGTATTTAAAAGCTCCTTGAGTACCACACGGTGATACTGCGACTTATAATTAATATACATGTGGTCTTCTTTCCTATTTCTGGCACAGAGTACCTAAAACCCCTGGAATTTCCTACATAATGAGAGCAATAAAGGTTTTTTACGTTAATGAGGTGACTTTTGGACTGCACCTAGGATGGGGCTGGTTGCCAGGGAGACAAAACATGTGATTGGAGGGTTGGAACTTTCAGCTCCACCCACCTGGCCTCTGGGGAGAGGAGAAGGCTGGAGGTTGAATCAGTAATTGCCAACAGGGCCAAGAGTGCGAGCTCTGAGCAACAGCGGTTTGATGCCCGGCCTGAGCAACGGCCAATGATATATTAACCACGCCTGTGTAATGAGGCCTCCACAAAACCCCTAAAGGAGGGAGTTAGAGAGCTCCAGGCTTGGTGAACACATGGAAACGTGGAGTGAGTGGTGCCCTCAGAGGGCATGGAAGCTCCACGCCCCTTCCCACAGACCTCGCCCTCCGCACCTCTTCCATCTGGCTGTTCCTGAGTTACATCTTTTTATAATAAACTGGTAAGCTAGTGAGTAAGGTGTTTCTGAGTTCAGTGAGCCATTCTAACAGATTAACTGAACCCAAATAGGGGATGATTGGAACCTCCGATCAGTCGGTAGGTCAGAAGCAAGGTGACAACCTGGACTAGCCATTGGCATCAAGTGGAGGAGGGGTAGTCTTGTAGGGCTGAGCCTAAACCTGTGGCATCTGAGGCTGTCTCCAGGTAGGTGGTGTCAAAACTGAGTTGAATGGTGTTGGAGAACTGCTCTGTGGTATGGTAAGAAGCTACCCACACACACATCTCAGAACTGGGTGCAGAAACAGACACACATTTTAATTACTCAGCATAACTGCTTCATTTGGAATGGCTTTTTGCTATTCCCCAAAATTAAATCCATCCTCAACAACCAAAAATTTACTGTTACTAGAGTAGTCAAAAGAAATGTGCTGGGGCCGGCCGAGTGGTGTGTTGGTTAGGAGTTGGCTTGGGATGCCAGCTCTGAGCAGCAGGACATGGAGCAGCAGCAGGGTCCATATGGTTTGGATCCCACATGGGCCAGTGACACTGCGCCCTCTACAGCTAAGATGGTGAACAACAGCTCCACCTGGAGCTGGGCTGCCACAAGTCGCAGGTGACAGCGTAGGCTGCAGTGGGACTGGCCGGCAGCGGGCATGAGCTTTCATGAGCTTTCGTGAGCTGCCGTGAGCAGCTGTCCAATGGCCGGTGAGCGACTGCCTCACCCACAAAGAGCGCAATGATAATGCCAACATGGGCCAGTGAAGCGAAGTCCTCTACAACTAGACTGAAGAACAAAAGAACAGCAACTTGTCTGTTCTCCTTCTGATTCCCCAATGAAATCTTAAAAAAAAAGAAAAAAGAAAAAAGAAATGTGCTGCAAGTTCTGAAAGTGCTTCCAGAAGATGAGTTCCAAAGCTATTCTGAGCAACAATAGCACCAGAAAAAGGTATTTGGTCATGGGCCACATAACAACGTTTCCCATAAGATTATAATGGAGCCAAAGGATTCCTGTCACCTGGTGACTTCGTATCCATCCTAACATGTTTGTGACGCTGGTGTAAAGAAACCTACTGCGCTGCCAATTGTGTAAAAGTATAGCACATACAATTTCAGCAGTAGGCTATACCATCCGAGTTTGTGGAAGTGCCCTCCACGACGTTTGCATGACAACAGAATCACCTAATGATGTGTTTTTCAGAACGTGTCCTGTTGTGAAGTGGCGCGTGACTATACTATATCTCAGGATGTCCGCTCTGAAGGCAATGAGCTCACCTGAATGTCTAATTTGCAGTCTGCTTGTCTATAATCAGGCTTATTACCTTAGATAGCATCCCCCCACACTGTAGGAAATTCTGTACGATCTATTCCTTCATCTATATAACTATGTATAGCAGATAATGCTAAAAACCCAAATTCTTCTTGTTCTTTAGTTGGCACTAAAGTCTTCTGCAGTCAAGCAATAAAAGTAACCCACTGTAGCAAACCCAGTAACTTTTTTTTTTAATTTTATTTAAAGATTTTTATTGAGGAATTGGGGAAGGGGAACAGACAAGTTGCTGTCCTTTTGTTCTTCAGTCTAGCTGTGGAGGATGTCGCTTCACTGGCCCATGTGGGTATTATCATTGCGCTCTTCCCAGGTGAGGCAGTTCAGTGGCCAGCCGTTGGACAGCTGCTCACAGCAGCTCTTGGCAGCTCACGCCGGCTGCCAACCGCTAACACTGGCTGTTGGCCACACCCAGTAGCTTATGGCAGCCCACTGTAGCAGGGGCTGCAGCCTACGCCGTTGCCGGCAATGCACAGCAGCCCAGCTCCAGGTCGAGCTGTTGTTCACCATCTTAGCTGTAGAGGGCGCAGCATCACTGGCCCTCATGTGGGATCCAAACCCAGGTCCTGCTGCTCAGAGCTGGCGTCCCAAGCCAACTCCTAACCAACGCACCACTCGGCCAACCCCCAGTAACCTTTTATACGGGATACATGGGGACGGACACACACACACACACACACGTCCTTTCTCCACATTTTTCCTCTCCTATCCCCATCATCCTAAGAGATACAGGAACTACCAAGTGAGAATATTTTTGCTTTGATTCCTACAAACTGAACTACCAACTGACATTGAAATTGTTAAAGATTTTGCTAACCTTGGTTCTGTCATCAAGTCAAATGGAGACTGCAGCCAAGAAATCAAGAGAAGGGGGAAACTCGGGAGGGCAGCCATGGGAGAATTAGGGAAGATCACCAAGAGCAAAGATGTGTCATTAGAGACCAAGGCTAAGGTCACCCACACCCTCACTACATACGAATGTGAAAGGTGGACAGTGAAGAAGGCTGGCAGGAAAAAAATGATTCATTGGAAATATGGTGTTGGAAGAGAGACCACCAGACAGATGAACAAGTGGGTCCTAGAGCAAAGGAAGCCTGAAACATCACTGGAGGTAAAATGACAAAACTGAAGTTGTCCTGCTTCAGACACATCATGAGAAGACTGGGTTCTCTGGAAAAGACAATAATGCTGGGAAAATAGAAGGCAGCAGGAAAACAGGAAGACTGAATATGAGATGGACTGATCCATAAAAGAAGCCACAGGCGTGAGGCCACAGGAGCTGAGCAGGGCTGTTGAGGATGGGACACTGTGGGCATCACTCATGCAATGGTCCCCAGGAGTTGGAGCCAACTCCCCAGCATATAACACACACAGTACCAAACTGAACTACCAGGAAGACAACTGTGGCTCCTAAACAATCTCAAAACAAGGACACTAAGGAAATTGCACCATCTTCAGTAAAATTATTGTCATGGTTATGCCACAAGATTCACTCTCTCTCCACAGCAACTCCATGGACTGCTCCCTACCTCTTCCTTTGGTCAAATTTTCTAAAACCCTAGGTCCAAGTGAATAAAAAAATGCACGTTTTCCGACCAGCCATTAACCAACTCGTCTTTCCATGCTTATTTTGTCCTTGCCCTGGAAAACACCTGCAAATTGAAAGCCCTTTATTAATGAAGTTCAGTCTGTATCACAGCCCCCAGTGCCACTCTAGACCATGCATGTTAAATATTTACCTTGAGCATTCGTTACCATGAGAGAGCGAAGCCAAGAATTCTATAAAGCACAACCTCTTAGTAAGCAAGGGAGACTAATGGCGCATTGTTCTGAGATCACGAGAGGGCAGTGCTGTTAACTGTGAATGTTCTTTGGCCAAGTCCTCAGACTGTGAACATCTACTGTGTATGACATGTTAAGGGAAGTCTGAACTAAAACCAGGAATTTCAAAGTATAGACACAAACCCCAAGGTCTTTTCAATTTCAGATGAGATCCAGTGGGAGAGGAAGTAACATCAAGTATTACGGACTCACTGAGGTCTCAGAACAGAAGAGGGGATCCCAATTATTTTATGAAGATGGAAATGTACAAAAATTGTACAGTATTCATTAATTCACTCCACAAGGATTTGAGGGACTAGTGACATCGAAGGTCAAAATCCACTTATTCATTAAGCAAAAGTGTTTTGGGTGTGGGAGACACGGCAGTAAATAAAGAAAACTCTCTACCTTCATGAAGCTTGCATTCTAATGGGGACATGAAAGGAGGCGTGTTATAAGAATAAAGGAAATTAAGGATAGAGTTGTGTGCTGGCACACAGCTGATCACGACCAAGGCAATACCATTCCTAGAGAAGAGCTCAAAGTCAGAGCTCAAAGTACAAGTTAAAATGCAGACCTGTGAAGTAATGTTAAGATTACTTAAAGATAAGTAATTCTTTACGTACACACATTTGCTATCATAAATTCATTAGGGTGGAGGCAAGAGACTTTACTAACCAACACTGCCTCTGGACTTAGACTCCTGGGGGATCAGTGACAAAGCTGCCCATCTATGCATAGCTCTGCTGCCCGAGGCTCTGCTCTTCTCCACCCCTCAGTAAACTAGTGAAGGGCGCTTGGCAGCCTAAGGTGGCCAAGCCGAGGATCTAGGGTCACATGCGGCTGTTTCCTGTGCCCTAAAGAACTCAAGTATTCAGAAAGAGGGAGGGGAGGGGCAGGAAGTAATGACACTGCAACCTTACTACTTACTACCAATAAAAACCAGGTCAAGCCCAGAAGGCCAGGGAGCTCCGTGGGCAGTGCCAAGCCCCCCTTACCACATGCATTTACTCCTCGGCAAGCCCCTCAGGTCTTCCCTCATTTCAAAGATGCAGTATCAAACAAAACGCTCGGCAGAAAGACCCGCCATCGAGAAGCAAACAATACCAAACCAGAAGTGCTGGAGGAGACGTCAATTAGTATGTCCTCCATGGAAGGCAATACAGAAGTAGCTATCGATACTACAAGTATTACAAACGTTTGCCAGTGCGGTCACATCTATCAATGCTACAAATGCATGGATCTTTACACCCAGCAATTCCAATTCTGGGAGTCTGCCTAAGACACACCCAAAACATGGGCAACATGACATACACACAGGCTATTCCACAGCAGCACTACTGAGTTACCACAAGACTAGAAACAATCAGCTAAGCGCCTGGCTGAATAAATTTTGGTAGATCCATATAACACATTACGAAGCAGCAAAAAGACACGATGAGAACACAGTTCCACTCCTGTGGTATTCCTTCCCCAAATACACAACCTGAATCCCATCATCACTGTGAAAAATGATATAAACCGAGCCACCTCAAAATGGAGTTGGAGCCACCATCCCAGGGCAACTGCCTTGCAGGTCTTATTCCCCAAACCTTTGGAATGTTGGAACTGGGCAAATAACCTTTGGACTGGGCCAAAGCAACACTGTATTCCAAAAAGCTGTTTGCAAAGCTAACAGAAAGCAGACATTCTGACTGCCAGACTGAAAATTAAAGATATTATTCATTAGAATGTGCACCACCACATATAGCTAAAGAATAACAGCTTATTTGCATGGTAAGATACTCCTTCCTTGGCTTATTAACACCAATAGGAAATTCCTTTCTTCTATTCATGTAATTGTTCCCCTTCCCTCCTCAAAAATACCCCTGCCTTCACCCCCTAACCAGAACACCATGTGGATTTCTGCCTGAATCAGTGCTTCCCAAATAGCTACTCTTTGGATCTCAAATAAATGCTTGTTGCCTCTCACTTCGGCCTTTTTACTTTTAGGTTAATATAAACAAATATCTGACAAACCTAAATTGAGGAATATTCGACAAAATAAACAGGCTAAAGTGTCAAAGTTTTGAAAGTCAAGGAAAGACTTAGGAGCTGTTCCAGACCGGAGGAGACTGAAGAGGCGTGACAGCTACGTGCCACTGGAGACTTGGAGCTGGCTCCCCGTGCTCTGAAGAGCATTACTGGGACAACAGGCAAAACTGGGACAGAGCCCGAGGATTCGATGGCAGGCAAAAGTAAGCAAGCGTTAGCATTCCCGCTCTGAAGGCTGTATTGTGGTTATGTCTGAAAAAGTCCTTATTTGTAGGAATCACTAACTAAAGTATTTGGGGGTGGTGAGACCTTGGGTTGACAGCTTACCCTCAGATGGTTGTACCCTACCTGTAAGTTTTCAGTAAGTCTATGATGGTTTCAAAGTGAGAATTTTTAAAAGATGAGGCAGCTCTTTATGTGCTAACACAGTATATTGTTTTATTTTTTAAAACTTCAGCACAGAGTACATTAGACTCCCTTTGCATAAAAATTTAAAAAATATATAAGCAATTGCTTGAATATGCAGTCTCTGAAAGAATACCTAGGAGACGGATAACAATTGCTGTGGGAAGGTGAGGGATGGGGTGGCTGGGGGCAGAAGGATATATTTATATACTTTTTTAAAAGAAGCCATGCAGATAAAGTTAAAATTATTTGTATTTTGGTTTTGAGGATCACTTGAATTATGGAGCCTAAATTTGTACACACATATAAAATAGAGGAAAAAACAACTATTTAAAGTCGTTTTCTCAGAAAGGACTCGGGGAGTGGATGAGGGCTGGGGGAGTTTTATTTTTTGATACACATTTCTATAATGCCTGTATTTTTAGTGATTAACATTGTTTTTATAATCAGAAAAAAAGTATTAAAAAGAAAATACTTAGTATCTACCAGTTATCACTGCAGGGGAATTTTGTTATACTTGGGTTCAAACAACTCACTCTGTGACCTTGTGGGCCTGTCTCCTTCAGACACAGTTTTCTCCATCCCCTCAAAGGAGGCTGTAAAGAACAGTTTTTTTCCCATCTCTGTATATTCAGAACACTGTATATTCTGGTTACCAAATGTGTGGGAGGGTTTTCCCAAATCAAGTAATTCTTAGAGTCTCCGACACCAGCTGGATGTCCTACAATTCAGATCCTACAGGCTAGACAGCACCCTTCCCCCACTTCAGACGACAACTGCCAAGTCCAGGCTACCACCTGTGGCTGCAACTTACCCACTATAAATCAGACGTTCCCGTGACCCCTTCCTCTGGTTCTATTAATTTGCTAGAGTGGCTCACAGAACTCAGGAAAACAGTTTAACATTTATAAGTTAAAGAAGAGTGAACTGTTGTTCATATGAAAAGATAATGAATTATGTCATAAAGTGGTGCTCTTACCTGGGTATGGTCTGTATAATGAAAATATCTTGGCCACGAACAGATTCTTTTATTT
Organism: Hipposideros armiger; assembly: GCF_001890085.2. Classification (NCBI taxonomy): domain Eukaryota; kingdom Metazoa; phylum Chordata; class Mammalia; order Chiroptera; family Hipposideridae; genus Hipposideros; species Hipposideros armiger. Next base: position 1,398,328 of record NW_017731437.1, read on the forward strand.
CAACTCTTGTTTCTGAAAAATAAAAATGTTGTGTAGTTTTAAGGAAAGATCTTCATGATGCAATAATCAGGCAGCATTTGGAGTAAAGGTGAATCTAAACGAACACTTCACTTAATGCGTCACAATAACTCTGAGTAGATCTCAGAATGACATGCACATAGATTTTAAAAAGTCAAGTGAAGGGGAAAATAAGCCAAAAACAGACATGAAGGCAAAAGTAACAAACAGATCTATATAAAATCTCAGGGTCCAAAAAAGAAAGTCTGTCACCAAAATAAAGGCAAGATACTTAGGGGGCAGGTGGGGGGGGGCAGAGGGGAGGAGTCTATAGCAAATAAAAAGGCCAAAGGTTAACTTTCAACAAACGTTGAGGCTTCCTCTGTGCCAGGCCCTGTGCTGGTCACACAGTGGAGGACCTGGACTAAGGGGACAAAGGCTGACCCAGGGAGACAATGCAGCAGCGCTGAAGGCTGGCAAACTCTTCAGTGCAATGTGCCAGAGAAAGACCAGCCTTGATAAAGGAGAAAGACCAAGGGGGCTGGGAACAGCGGCCACACTGCAAGCTAGAATGTGCAGTGAGGAAGGGAGCATGGGAACAAGCAAAGATGTGGGGACAGAGGGTGCCAAGCACAGGGGCAGTCAGTCAAGTTTCTAGTCACCAAGTGAGAAGTTACTAAGTGTGAAAGCTGGACAAAGGCTATCTGGGGGTTAATTATAACACACATGTAATTATATACATCCTGGGAATGTGTGCTTTCCATTAAACTATCATTCCTTTTTGAGTACTTTGCTTTTTTTAGATCCCCAAACATCATTATGTCTTAGTAGTTTATCTCCTCAAGCTACTTATACCATAGATAATTCTACCTCAGGAAGATAAAAGGAAGCACAGAATCATGAAGCCAGGCTTCCAACTTCGAAAAAATAATTCCAAATGAATTGGTACTAACTTGCTTTTGCAATGAGTAAGGGCACCGCAACCTGAACTATCTGGCCCCACTACAAGATTTATAACGCAGCATTCCTCGGACACTCGCCATCTGCAAAGTGCCTTCAAGCACTGACATTTAATGTCAGAGTTCCCCACAGAAACCCAGAGGGCAGCAAGAACAGGTCACCAACCCAGGTGACAGTACACAAGAGATCTGAGAGAAAAATTTAGAGATGAAAAGAACTGAAGGTGTTTTTTTTTAAAATAAGTCATCACTATCTAGTATCAGATCGCACTTGATGCCATTTGATGACCTAAGGTGTTAGATAAACGCGAAAAGTATTTACCAATACAGCCCAATATAGAAGAAAAAACTTATTCTCTACAGCTCTCCTTTTCTCGTTCTGAAATGACAGGATGTTGCATTACCTTGGAAAAAGAGGAAAGGAGGCTTTAAGGAGGAGAACAAAAGTCAAGATTTAAAGAGAAGTACGGGATGATGACTTACACCTCTAATGTGAAAGAGAAAGATGCTTCTGTGTTACAGACGTGTAGTATGTGCCCTTTAAAAACACGCCAGCCAATTAAACAGGTTAGCGAACAAAGGATGTTTAAGCAATAATTTTAATTTACCTCCATTGGTCTCTTGATATACCACAGACTTCCCCAATTCAGCACCAAGACGCCTGTAGGGGGGCAAAAAGACAATTAAGAGTATTCTTTCTAAAAAAAAACCACTCCAGTTCATATACATGTCTAACACAAAGACTAAAATAACTAGACTGACATTCTTTCCCAAATAACTATTTAGAAAGTTTAATTCATAATGAACTAAAAATCCGCTGTCCCTGCATAAGTAGCTTCAAGTGTTCACCATTCAGTAATGTAATGCTTTCCTGGAATGAGCCCGCAATCGAAGTTTAATGTCAAGTTATTGTTTTATGAATCATAATTGTCTTGGAAAAGCATTTCTAAACAAATACTTGGTTACTAGCAATAATTCCAAAAACTCAAGCCTCAATTGTCAAAAGCATATATAGACTTCAGCGTCATTAACCAAATGCAGTGTGAATCTTGTTTGGATCCCAGTTAGAACAAACTGAGTATAAAAATCCCTTTTTGAGACAATCAGGGAAACATGAACAAGGACTAGATACTCGGTGATATTAAGGAATTAATGGTGGTGTATTTTCGTTGTTGTTTTTCAATTGTTATCAGTTAGCATTACCAATTAATGAGTGAAGTGATATGATGTAAGGCTGGAATCTGTTTAAAAATACTTCAGCCAGGTACACAATGGAATATTATTCAGCCTTAAAAAGAAATGAAATTCTGGTACATGCTACAACATGGATGGACCTTGGAGAAAGTATTCTAAGTAAAATACGTCAGACACAAAAAGACAAATACAACACGATTCCACTGATAGGCAGTACCTAGAGTAGTCAAATTCGACACAGAAAGTAGAACAGAAGTTACCAGAGGCTGGGAGTGGGGAGAATGGGAAATTAGTGTTTAATGGGGACGGAGTTTCTGTTTGAGACGGATGAAAAAGTTCTGGAAACAGACAGTGGTGACAGTTACACAACTATGTGAATGTACGCACACTTAATGCCACTGAATTGTGCACTTTGAAATGGGTAAAATGGTAAATTTTGTTATGTATTATTTTACCACTAAAAAAATACTCCAGTCAAAAAAAAAAAAAAAAAGCGAGGGATAGGTGGAATAGATGAAACAAGATTAACAAAGAGCTGCAAAATGTGGACGCTGGATGAAGGATACAGGGCTCATGGTAACACACATGTAACTTACACATATCCTGGGGCTGTAAGGCATCTAACTTTTTTACTGATTAATGTACATCATCAAAAAAGTGCGAATCCCTGCCTGAAGTCTAGCTCTGAAAGGAATCATGGAAATAAAATATCATAACCTCAGGGGTCAATCTAATCAAACAATCTTCAAACTCTGCTTAGTGGTAAAATCCTTTTTTCAAATAAAATCATACTGAGAAATTCAACATATGAAAGAGAGAAGTAATTACAATTATTTATTATTCACAGTAACTTAAAACCTTTCTGGAACAAGGCAGGGAAGAACCGAACAGAAACAAAAAAAGCAAAAGCCACTGGCATTTGAAATGTGCCCTCCTTCTTTCTGTTTTCTCTCAGCAAGGTCAATGTATGGAAAATCTGACCCAAAATAAACAAACACAAGCTTTATACTTAAAATTAGTATTTTAGTTGGCCTCAAAAAGAAAGACAAATAATCAGGGGTTAGAAACAGGAATTAAGTAGTAGATTGCAAAGGGATTTTTTTTTTTACACTTCTAATCTCACTTATAACTCCAACTGAAAATAGGTATGACTGAGTAAATACGACTAAAGTTTCCACTTCCTTCTACATTTCTATCTAGAACTTAAAAATATAGATGTAGGCCTTTGTTCATCAACACTGAAAAATTCACAGAGGAACTCTTAACATAAACTGTTTAAAAGCGAAAGTGACTTTAAGTGTTAAAAGACAGGCTATTAATTTTATGTCTTATATTTGTAACAAATTTACTTAGCAGGCTCGTAAAGCTCTTCCTTTACGTTAGGGCTCTGGGGTCCTCCACAAGAGTCAACTAGAAAAGAGGCCATTTAGACAGCAGGTATCGCTCAGGGGGCCACTAGGAGCCTCTGCTCTGCTTGCTGTACACGATTTTGTTCATGCTCAAAATATTCAGGACCACCCTTCTTTTACAAATGAAGTTCTTGCCCGGTGTTACAGAGCTGGTAAGTGGCAAGGCTGGGAAGGCATCTCGGAGCTGTCTCAAGGCCACTTGAGACCACAGGCATCCTTGGGTTAAAAAGACACAGGAAGGCAAAGCCTTTTACTTCCAATGACTGATCCAACTTCAAGTTGGCTTGCAAAATGCGGTCAGGCCTATCATTTCGATCACCAGCCCGGACAAGTCCGCGCCCCTGCGGTTGCCTTGTGCTCGCGAACCCCCCCCCACACACACACACACACACCCCTCGGCTTCTGCGGCTGCACCGCGCCGTCCACCTGCCGCCGTCCCACCGCGCCCACCCCGCCGGGTCCTCCGCGCTATGGCTCCACCCTGGCCTCCGTCTCACCGAGGAGGCTCTGAAGTCAATTCCAACCCGGGGAAGGGGAGCCGACCCAGGGCCAGCCCCTCGCTCCAAGGCGCTCGCTCCGGGGGCTACAGAATTCTCACCACTGCTCCGGGCCGCGCGAGTGGGGTGACGAAAGAAGGGGCGGGGGTCAGGGGTGTTAAGTCATTAAGAGCCCGCCGAATGGGGCTGGGGCTGGGAGTGGGACGCCTTCTGTCACCTCCAAGGGTTTGTCCGGCCCCGAAACGGCAGGATTCTGAGACCTCCACCCGCGGTGCAGGGCGACGGGGCCCAATGATCCCTCAGCCGGGTGGGGGGCGTGCAGGGGGAGAAGAACAAGGGCGACCTCCGGGGAGGGGTCCCTCGGGGCGTCCCCCACCCTTACTCGGTGATGCGCTTGGCCAGCTCGGTGCAGGCGGCCGTGGAGTTGGCCGAGAAGACTCGGTAGCCGGTGCGGGCGGCGTTCATGGCCGGGCGTGCGGCGGGGCTGGCTCGCGGGGCGCGGAAAGCCGAGGACACGGAGAGCGGGGGCAGCAGCAGCAGCTTTTTGGGCATCGTCCGGCCCGCGGCGCAGTTACAGCCGCCCCGCGAGGGGCTGCGGCGGGAACGGTTCCGACTGAGGCGGCTGCGAGGCCCGGGGGTCCGGCTGCGGAGGGCGCCGAGCAACCCGGCGCAGGAGGGGGGCGGCCCGAGACCCCCACCCTCCTCGTGCCGAAGGCCACAACGAGCTCTGGCGGAACCTGCGTCCCGTGCGACCGGTGCCGCGGCCGCCTCAGAGCCAGTGGCGAGGCCGCCGCCCCCTCCGGGGATCTAGGCATTCGAGAGGCACCGGCTAGAGCGTCCGCAGAGCCGCCATCTCCGATGAGGGCAGGGCGGCGGGCAGCACTCTGCAGGCCTGTTCTTAGGGAAACGTCACGGAGTCTCTCCGCCTCTTGGCTGTATCACTCCCACAGGAGCTCTTTTGCTGTCACGTTCCTGGGCAGTGCAGCCTGACTTGCTAATGGTCCCAGCCCCCAACTTCCTGCCAGGATCCAAAATGTCGGCCTCAGAGGAGGTCGACGATCTAGCTCTGCGCCTCAATGATCATACAGCGGTAGCCCTGCAAGGCGCATGCGTTCAGCTGGGATTGATTTGAAAAGTGGAGGGCGGGGGTTATTTTGCTCTGGTTGCCTGCAGTACTGCAATTCCCCAAAGATGGTATCCCTGAGCCTGATCTTGGTTCCCCAGACGCCAACCTCTGCATGTAAAGCAAGGTTTCCTGAACGGGTCTGACGCACGTGTCCTGACAGTCTTTGCTTTTAATCATAAAAGCCTTCCTTTCTCCCTTTCCACGTGTTCTGCCCCTCAAAGACCCACTCGCAAAGCATCTGCTCCGCGAAGTTTTTCTAGAGCACCTCACCCAGAGTAAGCCCCTCCCCGCCCCCTGGGCTGTACCATGTATAGTTGCTTGTATTTTCATTTACCTTTGTGAACATGTGTTTCCCCAACACATGGTGTAACCCTCTTAGGTCAAGATGACGTATTACTTAGTGCTTCATCATTCCCAGTGTCTGGGGGGCAGTGTTATGGGTCCCAGAGACACACAATCAATACCTGTTGAATAAGGTACAAGAAAACAGTAAAGGACAGGGAGGCATTTGAGTCACCAGTTATCAGCTGCCCCAGGATTGGGGGGGGAGGTGAGGTCCTTGCCCCTCACGTTGACCTCACCATCTTCTGAGAAAGTCCTTCAGGGACTTTACCTGTTGTGACATTGGACCTGAGGAACATTAGAAATTGAACTGCCCTGGGGCCTGCTGCAGCCTGATCCACATTTCTCTGGGTCTCCAGAATTACTGCCCCATCCACCCCCAACTTCTCCCAGAGCAGGTAAACCAACCAACCAACCAACCCCCACATGGGGTAGATCATCTAGGCCAAATTATTCAACGGCTACACACATGTCCAGCTGATGGACCCAGCCATAAGCCGTGCTACCTTCTGAAGCAAAAGGAAACCACTTCTCTTAACACAGAGAGCCCCTCAAGATTTAATATACCCCACACTGAACCCATCTTCATTTTCTCAGTTTTCCCCCAACTGAACCTCCTCTCGTACCCCCTCCGTCAGTGAACATAACCATGAGGTTCCCAGTCAATAAGTCCTAGGGGCCATCCTTCACTCTTCTCCCCCTTGCTTTCTACATCTATCCTTTTCCTTATACAGTAACATTTACTGAGCACCTACTGTTTGCCAGGTGTTTGGTATACTTTAATAATAATAATAATAATAACAATAATAATAACAGATTAAAAAGTCCTACCCCGGAGGGTACAATCTAGCAGGGGAAAAGAGATAAAAGATAAATAAACACAATGAGTAAACTACACAGTATGTAAGGAAGTTATTCATTTCCTTTTGCAGCTCTTAACAAATTACCACAAACATATTAACTTAAAACGCCACAAATTTATGAGCCCACAGTTCTGGAGCTCAGAAATCCTAAAACCAAGATGTCAGCAAGGATGCGTTCCTTCAGGAGGCTCTGAGGGGGGATCCATTTCCTTGTCTTTTCCACTTTCTAGAGGCTACTTGCATTCCTTGGCTCATGGTCCCCATCTTCCATCTTCAAAGCCAGTCGCGTAGCATCTTCAAATCTCTTTTTCTCTGATCTTGGCTTCCACTGTCACATCTTTACCCATTCTGACACTCCTTCCTCCCTCTTATAAAGACCCTCAGGATTACATTGGACCCAACTGGATAATCCCAGCATCATCTCAGGGACCTTAACATCATCACCTCTGTGAAGTCCCTTTTACCATGTAAGGTGACCTATTCACAGGTTCTGGGGACTAGGATGTCAACGTATTCAGGGAGCTATAATATTATTCTATCTGCAATGGACGGTGAAAAAAAGAGAAAGGAGAGCAGATGAAGGGGGTTCCAGAGTGGGGTAACAAATAAGTTTTGTCTATTCTACCTCTGGAACCCCTCCCACCTCCTACACCCCGCTGCAGGCCTCTTACTAGGGTCACCAGGGCCTCCCTAATGGGCTCCATCCACAGTGACCTCAAAGCTGACCTGGGGATTGGCTTCTACCTTATTTAAAGCACGGTATGCTGGGGGCTTTCTTAGAGCAGCTTAGCCTATCCTCAACTGGTCCCCATTTGTTGGGTGATATTTGTTTATCTCCTCACCAGACTGTTAGTTCCAAAAGGCAGTGACTGACTCTATGATTGTTTGTCCTTGTAGCTCTGGACTAGGACACAGATCGTGTGTGGCCAGCCTGTCACATTTTTAGGCATCTCTGACAAGACATCACATTTAGGATTGGAAGTATTCACACTCAAAAGCCCCAGTGCCTAAATTCCTACAAACTTCCCTTATTTCTCCACTGAAAAGATAGAGAGGAAAGGCAGTGAACGATGAATTTGGGATAATGGTTTGGGGCCTATCTGAAGGTGCCCAGAAACAGCCACTGTTCCAGACCCGCTCAGGCGTGGAGGGATGAAGCAGGCATTTGGGCACATAATGTCACAGGAAGGGCCCTCAGGCTAGGTGTCTAACCTCAGCCTGAGATCAAGCACGACAGAACCATGTTGTGTTTTAATGGGGTGCTTTCCTCAAAAAGGAACGTTTGGATTTCACTGTTAAAAGTTGTCCCCTGTTTACTATCCATGTATAATAATCAGTGTGACACCAGCGTGACTCCCAAAATATTTGTGGGAGAAAGTATCCTAGTGCCCGCCCTGGAGCCTGGCACAGAGTAGGTGTTCAGTATGTATTTGGGGCTCCATGAGTAATGATAGCTAACAGCTACCGATCTCTGATTTGGGGCAGTGGTCTCCCAACTGCTCTCAATGCTTCCTTGTTCCATCCTCCTTCCCCTCCAACATCTCTAGCCCACCCTTCACATACACACACCAGGTCTCCTGGTTAAAAGCCTCTGGAGCTTTCCATAACCTCCAAGCCCAGGTCTTAGCCTGATCCTGCCTCAGCCTCCACCCCCAACTCCTGCTTTCTCGTCTTAGGCCACACGCTGTGTGTGTGGCTTTTTATCATTTGCTGAAAATTATGTTTTGTTTTGTAGTGAGAATCCTTGTTATCTCCACTATCATTTCTTCTTTCTTGTGCATATGAGTTTTCAGAAATACGTTGCTTGATGTCTAAACTTTAGGAACTGTTTAGTGGTCTATTATTGTTTCTAATTTAATTCCACGGGGTGAGAGCCCATACTCTGGGTGAATGCTGTCCTCTGAAATGTGCTGAGACACACCTGGCAGCTCAGCATGTGTTCTATGTACGTAAGTGCCCTCTATGTACCTGAAAAGATTGTTCTGCACTTTTGGGGGGGTGTTCTGTGTATGTTGGCTTGATCAGGTTTGTTAGTTGTATTCAAATTGTCTAGTATCGTAATTATTTTTAATCTGCTTGTCTAGGCTTGTGGAGTTTTTTTTTTTCCCCTCCTTTTAGTTCTTCCACATTTGCCATATATCTATATCAAGATGCTTCTGTTTGCCTGGGGGACCCTGACTTATACAGGGTCTGAAGCAAGGAGAAAAAGGTCTTGGCTCATTTTGTAAAGAATGTCCTCTCTGAAGTTTGAAGGGAGAATTCACTTGACCAGTTCCAGTTTTTTTTTTTATGTTTCTCTGTAAGATCAGGATGATCCTTGAGACTCCAGGCCAGCTGGACATTTCCTACGAGGACAAAAACAGCTCTGCCCAGCACAAGGTGACATTTTTCCATATTCAACCCAATTTCAGTTTTCAAGTTAAAAAACAAAATGATCCTGTTGGTAATTAGGCTGCAGGTTCAGCATGAATTGTAGAAATCTGATCTTCACTGTTTTGAAAACTAGAAGACAAAGGGTAGCACAGAGTCCTGTCTGGTGTGAAGAATTGTCCGAGAAAGGACAGAACAAGCAAAGAGGGCTGGATACAGGGTGGCTCGGCCCTGTCCTCCAGGTCTGAGTTATTTGGAAGACAAGGTCAGTCCTTACAACAAAGAAGAACATTTCAGGCAACATGTCGAGTTTTGTCTCCACGTTACACTACTCCAACTTGAACTTTGGAAAAAAATCTGAGGCCTTTCCCAGGTTTCCTCCTCTGAACAGGCCTCAGCAAGCTGAGACTCAATGTCTTTATTTCTAAAAATAATATCAACTTGGATCTCTAAGCCACTTCTCTCTATAGGACACCAGAAGCCACGCTGGGGCGAGAGCAAAATACTGGGCAGACAGAGCCAAGCATGCTGGGAGTGACCCTCCCCAACTCCAGCAAGGACAGTGGTAGAGAGCAGCTGCTGTGGTGGCCGCTGGAAAATCCGAAATGGAATCGCATGGTAAAGGCCTCCGTGGGGCAGAACCTCACTTATCCTGGGGTTTTCAGTAACTCTTGGCAGAGACATTTCAGGGTATCACAATACCCATACATCAAGAAAGATTTGGGTTCAAGTAGAAACGATCTAGTGCCTTCTACAGCTTCTACCAGATAAGAGATGTTTCCTTGCTCCTAGCACCAAAAGTGTAGCAGCGTTTACAAGCTGGGATCAAAGAGAAAGACGTGGCGGGAGTAAAAAGACCAGGGGCAGTAGGGGCTGAAGGAAGGGGAGCATTAAGGAGACAGCTCATAACAAATCATGGACCAAATAATTCAGAAAGTCACAACGTTCCTGCCCCAAGTGTGCCGAATGTGTCAGGTTCAAAGGGGGCCAGGCTCTACCATAGCTAAAACCCTCAAACAATTCCAGTGTCCAACAACAGCTATGGTCCATCCATAAACTAGAACATCATGTGGTCATTTAATGTCTCACGGACAGTCCCAGAGGCTGTTGGGTGCATGACATGGGGATTATCTCAGGAGTCAACGCTTATCAGCTGTGTGACCTTGAGCACATGGTGTGTGTCTTCCTTTGCCTCAGTTTTCTCCCCTGTACAGAGAGTAAAATAATAATCACTACCTAGATGGGTTTTGTGAGGGTTAAGTGAGTTAATACATGTCAAGCAGTTAGAACAGGGCCTGGTATGTAATAAGCTGGTAGGTGACAGGAGATGGAAAATGTTCACACATTTATTAGTTCAAGGAAATCAGGAAAACAAACCACATACATTATTTTAACCAAGAACTTACTATAGAGATTTGGTCAAGCGGGTATTACAGGACAGAAATGACAGAAAGAAGCCACTGGGGGGCAGAGAGAGAAAGTAACTGCCAGAAGCAAGTACCCACCCAATGGCTGGAGAACAAGAGGAGAGGTGGGTGATGGGATCCTAGCAGCCTGGTGGCAGGGTCCCATGGAGCTGGGACTCAGATCTCTGAGGAGGCGGCACTGCTCAGATGGTGACGGTGTCTCTGAGAGGCACGAAGAGGCTGGTTCTAGGAGTGCAGGGACACTGGAACCCAGAACTAAATGTCACCATTACCACAGCGATGCTCAGACCAGGGAGCGACGGGAAGCAGCTGGTCCTTTCTCTTCCTCCAGCGGTGCAGGATCCTAGCGCCCCCTGTTGGCAGAGGCTGGAAGGGAGCCGACGCCGAGGAGAAACTTGCAGTTGCAGCAGCATCACCCAGCAGCGTATGGTCCCCACTCTAGACAGACCCCATCCGTCCCTCCCCACAGCCTCCGGCCAGTAGACAGCAGACAGGAAGAGGAAGGGAAGGGGAGGAGGGGGAGGGAAGGAGGGGGGTGGGGAGGAAGAGGAGGGTGGGGTGTGCAAGGCTAGAGGGTTAAAGGCAGGCCTGAATGAGAGTGTGGCCACAGGAGGGACAAAACAGAACAGGCTGGCATAATGGACTTCAGCAATCAAGACGTGGTGTGGTCAGACCGGGGCCCCGAGAGTGGCGGCTGGGGTCAGACGAGGGTGAATATCATTCTAGGTGAGCGAGAGGACGTGGCAGCGATGCAACTCCCAGATCCCAAGTTTCTGCACGTTCTCAGCAGTACTTAGAGCCAACAAGATTGCAGTCGGGGGCCAGACACGCCCCAGACAAGGAGCGAACGCAGCAGGACCAGGGCTGAGAGTGGTGAGGCCGGGAGCAGCGGGTCCGAGCAGGCAGGGCACAGGAGGAAGAGAAGTGGTCTGGAGGCTGCACGGCGAGCTAGTGGGCCTACACGGGGATGGGTGTGGGGAGGTGGGGGAGCAGGAGGCAGGGCCCCTTGGCCCACGAGTGGGTAGCTCAGACCTGGACCCGGTCCTGGTTCTGCGGTTCACCTGGGGCGGTCCCTCAACCTGCACCTGCATTTCTTCATCTGTGAAAAGATGATCACAGTAACTCCTCCCTTGGGGGTTGTGAGAAGTAATGAGATGATGTGTAAAAGTATATGATTAGGTCGAGGAAGGTGTCCTGTGGGACTTTACCCACTGCCAAGAATAAAACACACACCCCATTCTAAATTCAGAGAACTGCCAGCTGGGGGCGCTGCCTGGCAGATGCCATTCAGCACTGATGCTCTCTAAGCCTGTGTGATGAAGCATCCATCCATCTACCCCCTCAGAAGATGGATACCATCCCCACAGCCCCAGAGCATGGATGGAATTACAGCTTCTAGGATTTGGGACCGGAGGAACTCCTCAGAGCAATAGGGCATGAGGCCACCTCCAAGGGACAGCAAGAATATATGACCCAGGGGAGTCCCTTGGGAGAGTCTCTCGGCAGCAGGCCTGTGGAGCCCCACTTGTCCACACCGAATCTCTAGAGCACCCATTCTCAACCAGGGAAAGTTTGCCCCCCGGGGACACTGGCAATGTCGGGAGACATTTTTGGTTGCACACCTTGGTGTGGGTGTGTGGGGGCGGCTGCTGGCATCTAGTGGGCAGAGCCCATGGACGCTGCTGAACAATGCACAGGACAGGACCCCACAACCAAGAATGGTCCAGCCCCAAATGTCAGCAGTGCTGAGAATGAGAAACCCTGGTCTGAAGAGGGAGCTAGATCAGCAGTCAAGACCCAGAGAGCACGGGACAGCCACGTCACCACCACAAACCAGTCACCGCAGGGAGCACATCTGTTTTCCATTTCTCTCTTCCCTTCCTCAACCTCGTAGGAGCAAGCACAAAGGCGTGTGCGAGATATCCCGGCCTGCGCTGGGGAAAGATGGGGGTAACTTGAGACGAGTCTGACTTTTTAAACAAACAAGTCTTAAACACCACCCAGAAATGACTGGGAAAGTGGAATCAGACTGTGGTGCCTTAGTGGGGAGCCTTATGCTCAACCGGAAAGGGGATTTTGACCGAGCACAGCTGGCGGTAGTTACTGGAAAAATAAAACCTTTTCTTCATGCGCACCTCAGCAAGACAAGTCTCCTTAACAAAAGCCACTGGGCATATGCCTTGCCTGGTGCACAAAATAATCTTGCCTGGCACAAAATAAGAGCTTGATAAGTGTTGGCCACTTGTATTAAGAGGAAGGTGGCCAAAACATACTCAAAGGAGTCTATTTTTAAACTACAAAGCAGTTTCCTTAAGGGTGAAGCAGTTCCCTAAAGTTACCCCAATTCTTACTTCCTGAGTCACTGAGAGTCTCCAAAGGTGGCTGGCTACCTGTAACTCCTTCTCCCCCCGCCCCCAGCCGTTTGCTCACGAGGCGCCCTGGAAGCTGGGCTGGCCTCGCTGACTTGCTGAAGGGGTGGAATGTGGCAGAGCTGATGTTGTGGGGCTTCTGAGGCTAGGGCATGCGAAGCACGGCAGCTTTGCCTGCGTGTCTTGGAATGACTGCTCGCGGGACATTCCCTCTTGGAACCCATGGCGCATGTCACATGGAGAGGGCATACACAGGTGCTCCGACAGCCCCAGCTGAACTAGCTGACAGCTTGCCGCAACTGTCGCCATGTGAGGGACCCATCTCAGGGGTTCAGCCCATTGACACTGCCAGCACACGAGACCCCCAGTGAAAACCACCCAGCTGAGAGAAGTCAACCCACAAAGGGCCTAGTACATTATTGCTTCCAGCCACTGAGTTTTAGGGTAATTTATTACACAGAAACAGATAATTGGAATGCTTCCCTAGGGAGCCAAGTGCTCTCAGAAACATATGCTCTTTTCTTGGATGAAAAATTGTCTTTCTAGTGATTGTCCAGGAAGGGCTCCAACACGGGGTATTACAAGCCCAAGTTCCAGCTTACACGTAACACCAACTCCTAAGCCAGGTAACCTTGATGTAAAAGTATTCCTCCCCTTCCCTCCCTGCCCATTTCTTCCTCCTTTCTATTCTCCTCTTCCTGTCACGCCTCTTCCATTCCTCCACGAATTTCAAACCGCTATTCTGAAACCACCACCATAGAAACACAGTCAGGTTCTTAGAAATCTGACCAATATTGGAAAATACGGTGTGGAGGGAGCAGGAAAATTCAAGGCTATTCATTGGAGGTTAGCCACCAGGGTGCGGTCTCTAAGTCCTCACAGTGGGAAGGTAACTTTGTCTTCCTTTCACACAAGGGAAATTAGAATCCCCTGGTCATTAAATACCAATTAGATATTAAGAAAAAACATTTCCAAAATTGTATTACGACTCAACAGGGAAATAGGAGTTAATTGAGCTGAAGTCCTGAGAGTGTCTGCTTCGACACCAGCTAGTGGGTGTGACTGTAACTGGAGAAAGGGCTCCACGTTCCTGGAGCCTGTGTGGCGGCCGGCTTTGTCCCCATTCCCACATTCCCACGCTGGTGTCTGGGAGGATGTGGGAGGGATTGTTAATAGTATGCGTCATTTCTTCACTATGCCTGATTCATTTCCAGACATGAAATAGTCATTGGGACCATGACAATTCAGGATGCCCTCCGAGAAGTCTTCTGTGGCATTTCCAGAAATCGCTTAGAGTCCTTGGAGTTTGCCTACCTGCTTGGAAAAAATGTTTCAGATCCTCCTTTTATGCGACGTCAGTGGTTCCCAAATTTGCCCGCATATGAGAATCACTAGGGATCGTTAAAAACTTCTGAAGCCACGTGCCACACCAGTTAAATCACCATCTCTGGGCATGAGGCCCAGGCAACTGGAGTGTTGAAAGTCCCCGGGGGTTTCCCATGTGCTTCCTGGTTTGGGAGTCATGGTGCTAAATGACCCTGTAAGGGTCAGGCCACCCGGGGCCACTTTCTTGTTGCCTCCTCTGAGACAACTGCTTTCCTTTAGGATGTCCCGAGGCCAAACCCACTTAGAATCCTCTTAGCACTTACTATGTGCGAGCCATTGCGTAGAGCCTTCACAAATAAAAAACGGCCAGATTAAAAAAAAATCCATCTCTAATGTACTTTTACTTTGATAAAATGGCAAGTATATTTTCCCAAATACAAAAATACACTGCATGAGCGGTTATCCTTGGGTGGGGGTGCAGTGGCTGGAAGGGGAGTACCAGGGGTTTCTAGGATGTGTCATTATTTTTTTTATACAGGTGTGTTGGTTCATAAGTTCATAGTTTATGATCTGTGTGCTTTTCTGTATGTATTTGTACTTCAATTAAGACCCCACACATATTGCATAACTATGGGGGGAAATACAGAAAAGAAAATATCAGTGACAACCAAGGGTTGGCACCTAGGGCTTACATAAGTGACACTACTCTTCAGACAAGGTGAGCCCCCCAAATGCCACCAAAGTACTGCCTGCAACCCCTCAGCCTTGTAAGGAGGCGAGATGCCCCGTGAAGTTGCCTGAGGCTAAAATACTGGACTGCAAACACTTTAGAGCTGAGGGAAACTGGCTGGAAAAGAAGGTGGGACCACCACACTTTCCCACGACGAAGATGATCTCCTAGATCTAATCAGGCTCGTCTGGGCTGCCTTTTCCACTAGGCCTCAAACCCTGGGTTTCTGCATCCTTCCTTGTAGAGAGACCCGTTCTAGCTAGAATCCTGTTAAGTCAGTTAAGCCAGAATCCCCCATCCTCGTGTCTAATCTCCTTCAACATCTGCTCAGGTTCCTCATCCTTCACCATCCCCAGGTGATGTCTGATCACCCTGGCCTGCCTTCGGCAAGACCTGCTAGGTCAGTTTAGCCAGAATCCCCTGACCCCTGCTGTTTCCTCGTAGTAATTTTCCATCCACTGACCCCCCCACCCTACTCCTTGGCCATACATTCCCTCTTTACCATATATTCGGAGTTGAGCCCCATCTCTGTCCCCCCACTCCTACTGCATCGCTCACAATGGTTCTGAATGAAGTCTGCCTTACCTTCCTTTAACAAGTGTCTTGAACATTTCTTTACCACCACCCAAATAAGAATTTCAACCGCAGCCTTAGAAATGGACATTTTGTGCATTACAAAATGATGATCCTGAAAGGGACAATGCTGATTCCTTTAAGTCCCTTATTTTGAAAAAACAAAAAATTGAGGTGAAATGCACATAACATAAAGTGAACAATTCAGTGGCGTTTAGGAAATTAAGTGATGTGCGACCACCACCTCTATCTAGCTCCAAAACACTGTCATCACCCCAAAATAAAACCCATACCATTAAGAAGTCACTCTAGGGATGGCTGGGTGGCTCAGTTGGTTAGAGCGCGTGCTCTGAACAAGGTTGCTGGTTCGACTCCCGCATGGGATGGTGGGCCGCACCCCCTGCAACGAGAGTGAAAATGGCGACTGGACTTGGAGCTGAGCTGTGCCCTCCACAACTAAGATTGAAGGACAACTTGACTTGGAGATGGGTCCTGGAAAAAACACAGTTACCCAATTTAAAAAAATGTCACTTTACATGTCCCCCTCCCCCAGGCCCTGGCACCCACCAGGCTGCTTTCTGTCTCTATGGATTTGCCTATTCTGGGAAGTTCACATCAATGCTATTATACGATACTGTGGCCCTTGCATCTGGCTTCTTTCACATAACATACTTGAGGTTCATCCCCACTATAGCATGTATCAGCATTTCATCCCTTTTCATGGCCAAGTACTATTCTAGGGCACTTTGTTTATCCATTCATCCGTTGATGGACATCTGGGTTGTTTCCACCTTTTGGTTAGTGTGAACATCCATGTACGAGTTTTTGCATGGATGTATGTTTTCAGTTCTCTCAGGTCTATTCCTAGGAGTAGAATTGCTGGGCCATAGCGTAACTCCATGTTTGACTTTTTTGAGGAACGTTGAGTCTCTTGTTTTTTTTAAAGGATGTTTTTCTCAAGGGCTGGTGGGTGACACTAGCTTTGTTTTCCACATCCATTAGGACCAGTTTTTCATGGCTGACCCGTTGAGTACGCACAACATACAGGTCTTGGTTTAAAATTAGAATCGGGCTTCAGGGCCTCAGCATTTCATAAGTGCCTGAGACCTCACATAGGCCTTGGTGTCCTGGGGTTTGCTGTGGCTCCTGGCTGCCACTTAGCCTCTCCCCAGCCGCTGGGGCTCCCACTCAGTTAAAGGCTGCAAAATAGGAGCCAACATGCCTCTTGCCCTTAGGAATTGCACATGCCTGCCAAGAGATGAAGGCGGCAGATCTGACCCCACCCTAATCATATCTTGTAGCCACTGAGTGTCTTCCCTCCTTAAGTGCTCAAAGGTCTCAATCTGAGAACCAAGTAGTCACAGATACTTGTCACATCGCAAGTGGGACTCAGCCTAAAATGGTGGGATCTTTGTGCTTGTTTGCAAATGCCAAGTTCTGATGCTATGGATTTTTCCAGGCCATGTCGGGTCAGGAAGACCGATGTGCCATTTTAACACTGCACCGGGAGCCATCTGTCCTTCCCTCCAGGGACCCATCAGCCTGCTGTGCGGAGCCAGGAGGAGGTGGAGTGTGGGACTGTGTCCTTCCTGAGTTCAGTGCGTTGCCACAGCGGCCACCTGGTGCCCAGATGTGGCTCCCTCCCCTGGTTGCTGGGCTGTATCTGCCAGAGATGCAGGAGGTCAGCCCACAAGCATTTCTCCAGGACTTCTTGTGTGCAGAAGCGTGCTAACTGCAGCTGCAGGAAGGAGATAAAAAATGTTCTCCAACCAACACCTAAGAGCTCCTCACTGCTCAGGGGCACTCTCCAGGATCATTCTACTTTGTTTGTTTGTTTTTTTAAAAATAGTTGCACTAACAAATTAGTCCATAAGCTTTGACAGGGAATCTCTCGGCTCCCCATTCCATTTTGAAACAGCGAGTTTCAGAGAAGGCTGCTAGGATCATCTGATGGTGCCTTGAAGGAGAAATGACATCTCCACTCATTCTCAAGAAGCTAGCCATGTCACCGTGGTCAGCGCCCTGGGCAGCGAGCTAAGGGAACAAGAAGCTCTGCTTTTAAAAAGGGCTCTCTTTTAGGATCAAGAGCATCACTCCCTTTGCTCCAAAAAAGGCTCCACGCGTGTGGAATTAGGTTGCAGTGTCCCTTGCCCCAGACCACTTCTTTAGCTCCAGCTGTCCAGCCCATCCTGTACAATCATTACTTAAATTACCAGAGTTGTGTCTAGAAAGAACCAAAGGGTTTGACCTTCAGGAAGAGGTGAGCCTCCAGGAAAGGCGGTCTCTATTTTCGGGATGTGGATAATGAGCGTGAGGGGTAGGCAAGCCCCGCTCCAGGCTCGTGTCTTTTTGGTGCTTGACGCAGGAGGGTGTCATGCTCCTCTTCCATCCCCCCACCCCACTCCATCTCAAATTAGCTTCTATGTTAGAAGCCTGCGTGGCTGAGTGGTTTGGGTAAAAGACAAGAGGGACGCATCCCCAGGTGGCCACCAGGGGCCGGTAGGGGTCCTGTAGCAGAGTTGCCAGAGACAGTGTGTTTGGGTGGGGGTTGGGGTGAGGAAGGACTTCACCTCCCCCAGGCCCAGAGGGGCGTCCACCCTGGTGGGAGCAAACAACACCAGACCATTAGTGCAAATGCACTGCCTGGCTGGCGGCTGTGTCCAGCCCGCTGTTTGCTTTGGGAACAACCCAAGGACACATCTTAGCTTTACAGAGATGTGAAAGTGGAAAACATTGCACAACAAAAACCCCCGGAAACCTGTGCACACACCCATCCCCTCGGCCCTGGATGCTGGGCTGCTAGAAAACAAAAGCAGCTCTGCTTCCCAGCTACCCTGCCACAGATGTGCCAGGTCCCTCTTTCTGATTCCATTTTCCTGTTAGGAATTGCCCAAGGAGGTTTGACACGTGGCTGGGGCCTCTCTTCCCTTGAATGAGGACTTTTTACCAGTTGTCGGGATTCCAAACCATTATAAATGAGTAGGTGAGAACAAAGCACAGTTGAGTGGCATAGGGCGCTGGCTGCAGCCTCAGAAATGGACTGTATCTCCCCTCACGAGGATCAAGGATGTGGGGTTGGGTTTGGAGACCAGCCCAGAGGCTGCTTTGGGCCGATATTGGAGCCGATGTCAGCGGGAGCCTGTGGAATGTTCCTAGCCACCATGCTCCATGTGGCTGGGCTGGGCCAGCCTCACCACAGAGGAGCAGAAGCGACTGAACTGCCAGGTCACGTGACAGGATCTAAGAGGGCCACACACTTCAGCTGGCTCCCTAGGGGACTGTGCCCTGTGACAAGCCCTTCCTGCAAATGCGAGTGGGAAATCCTGCCAGGCTTAAAATGGATGAGCTGGTCTGCTCCCCCACCCCTTCCTCAGGTGACAGGTTGGGGCTTTGCAATCCAGTAATTACTTTAGCAAAGATGCCAATTTCTCCCTCTTGGATCATTTAAAAAAATGAAAACCAGTTTTCTTTGTATGGGCCTCTGCGAGATGAGCCAAAGACCACGAAATCCTAGAATCATATGCCGATCTGAGCAAAAGTGTTTTCAGGTTCCACACAACAAATGCTTATTCAGGGGACAGCAAGTTCCTGATTCGTGTTCACTTGGTAGTGCTGGGGAAGTGGGGAATGTTAGAAAGTTCTGTAGCCAAGAAAGGACAACTCCCAGCCTATCTCCCTATGCATCTGTAATTGGCAGAATAACGGCCCCCCCAAAGGTGTCCATGTCCTAATCCCAGAGCCTGTGACTGACTACGTTGCCTTGTATGGCAAAAGAGACTTTGCAGCTGCATTAAGTTGAGGCTCTTGAGATGGGGAGATTATCCTGGGTTATCTGGGTGGGCCTGATGTAATCACAGGGTCCCTTTAGAGGGGGGCCAGAAAGTCAGAGTCAGACAAGACGTGACAACAGAAGCAAACGTCAGACAGAGACTTGAAGATGCCAAGTTACCGGCTTTGGAGGTGAAGGAAAGGGTTCTAAGCCAAGGAATGCAGGTGGCCTCCGAAAGCTCCAACAGGAGGAGAGGGAATACGGCCCTGCCAATCCATTTTAAACTTGACCTTCAGAACTGTAAGATCATACATTTCTGCAACGGTAGGAATCTGGTGCACCAACACAAAACTCAATTTTGTTCTTCCAAGGACTGGGGAACAAGCCTATCTGCTCAGGAAGCCAAAGATGCCCTAAGCCAAGGTGTGAGTTACGATCTCAAAGTGGGGGGAGCCAGAGCAGTGTGCACACCTGGGCCAGTACAGACAGACACAGCTCCTCCCAAAGATGGCGCCCCGACCACACTGGGGGATGAGTGGGTCCAGCAGCCAGACTCCCCTTTCCTCGGACACCCTCCGCATGCATGCGCTAGTTCCCTCTTTCAAAACACCTTTCAAAATATAGTATTGCTATATTTTTTTATTAAAATGTGACATTAATTTACACTAGAGTCCTAATAACTTATTGGTTTTTCCTCCCACAGCACTTTGCATTTGAAAAAGATCATGCCCACAGGAGATAATGCAGACCTTTAAAGAACAAATCTCAGCCAAATCTTTCACAGGGAGAAGGCCACGTGAAGACGAAGGCAGAGATCGGGGTGCTGCTCCTACATGTCAAGGAACGTCAAGGTTTGCCAGCCAACCTCCAGGAGCTGAGGGAGAGGCAGGGAGCAGATTCTCCTCACAGCCTCAGAAGGAACCGACCGTGCCAACACCTTGATCTGTGAGACACTAAATACCAGTTAAACCACCCAGGAAACAATAGCCGTCAGACGCTGGGCAAGCAGCTGAAATGAGTGGACTGTGGTGGCCTGTGGAGCCGTCACATTGAAGGGGCTCTGGAAGCTAATTATCCTGAGCGGTAGCCAGGAGCTGCCAGTCCGCAGGTGAGGGAGTGTGGTAGGTAGAGCCTACAGGCCCCCAAGAGACCTGGGTCCCCAGCCTCAGCAAGGACACCCATAAGGACAAGGAGGTCACCCGAAGGGTAGAGCTAAACTCACCCCACCACACACCCAGAGCTGAAACTCTGTAAGCAGCCAAGAATCCTGCATGACCAGCCTGCTCTACCGGATGCCCACATGTGGCATACCCCACCACCCCCAGCCTGGCACGGTCACCAGCATCTAGGGACCTCTCAGAATGGAAAGCCACATCTGGGCTAGAACACAAGTCTTCAAGGGAGTTTACAGAGTTGGACACCGCTGTTTCCCTGCCCTTGCAGCTTCCCAGGCAGAAAGGACTTGAGGTTAGGGGAGGCCTTGAGGCCCTGCAATTCAACTTGGGAACCGAAACCTCCCAGCGAAGGTAGCTTCAGGGAAAGGAGAGATAGGAATCCTCTCCTAATAAAAGCCAGTCATTTGCCATCTGGCAGCCTTGACTCCCAAGTTTCCAGAGAGCTGGGGCCAGGCCTGGTGAATGCCTGCTTTCTTTATCTGAAGAAGAAAAAAAAAAGGGGGTTCTCAGGTGTGCCTCCCTTGGGAGGCTGCCCACAAGGAGGAATGGGGGTTGGCTGGGGGGGTGGAAAGGCAGTCTCTTTCACCTGTGAGACCAGTATTACCTGCAAGCCAAGCTATGGATTAGCAATCAGGTCAGCTCAAACCTGGTGCCAGGCCCATGGTGGGCCTTGCTGGGCACAGTGGCTAGTTGCTTAGTCAGGACCTGGAGAGGGCTTTGAAGATGCTTCCTCTTTCTGGGGGAGACTACACAGCTGGGTTACTGGGGGCAGCTCTGTGACAAGCAAGGGCCAAGGGCCAACGGATACTCAGACATAACTGAGAAGCCTGGGGTAGGCTCAGCCTCCCATGCAGGGGGGTCAGGCCTCCTGGGTTCGCGTCTCAGCTCTGCTGGGAACTGGTTTGGCAGCTTGGACAAGACCCTTCGCCTCTCAGTTTCGGTTCTCCCCATTGTCAAAAGAGGAAAAGCATCTTGCTCTTGCCCAATCCTCCCTCTTGGGCCAGGGATGCTGATGAGTGAGTTTCCGGAGATGAGACCGAGTTCTTTAGAGAGGGGCTGGAGAGCAGCGGCCTGGGTGGGGGAAGGTAAATGACAAGAATGCGGGGAGGGGGGTGAGGGTGGGGGAAGGCAGAGCTGAGAGCGGAGGTGAGGGGGGGCAGTGGGAGAGGAGGCAGGGTGGACAGAGGAGCCATTGTGCGTATTAGAACCGGGGCCAGAGGGCTTTGCCCTTCGCCTCCCTCCCACTGGGCCCTCCAGGGCGGATAAAGAATCTCGAAGGCGGCCCTGCCTCCCCAGGCCCACTGGGTTTCTAGTTAACCCCGCCCCCGCCCGACCCCACGATTCCAGGGGCTCCAGCCTATGGCGCAGGGAGGAAGCACGGAACCCTGTGGCAGGCGGGCTTTCTCACCGCGGACTCAGGCACAGCCAGGTCTTCCCTTCCTTGTGCCTCAGTTTCCCATCAGATTCCAACGTTCAAGGCGGTGGCTTTTCAGGCCTGATAGAAGTGCCCTCCCGAGCGGGGGAGAAGGGGGTGGATGTCCTGGCCGTCTTCACAGCCACCTCCTTCCAGGGCTGAGATCTCAGGGAGCACCACTCCGCGTCCTGCGTCCTCCAGGCGCAAAAGCCCAGACTCTGACCCCTACTGGAGGAGAGGGCTTTGAGAGGATGGCGAGACCTGGCCCCTGGCTGGGGCGCCGAGCCCTCTCCTCCCGACGCTACTCCCGTCTCCGCGTCACTCGACCGCGGCACTGCAGAGCTGCCCTACCCTCCCAGAGCCGATTCTTAGGGGGTGGGGGTGGGGGGCCCGGAAGTTCTACACGAAACCTGGGCGGACGCGCGCCGCGGGGCGCCTAGAGGTTGATGACGCCCCAGCTCCCTCCCCTGGTTCTTAATTTCGCGGAGTTTATCCATCCGTGAGCGCGTCGCTGAGTCACCTTCCCGGAATGCGCACGGGACGCTCAGGACCCAGTCCCGGCTGTCCCGGGGCCGCGCGGGGCCGCGCGGGGCGGAGGCGCGCACCGCTGCGACGCGCGCGGAGCCACCAGCCCTGGGACCCGCGCGCATCCCAGCCTGCGCCTCCCCCCACCCTGGGACCCTCGGGCCCCGCCCCCCAGGTGTCGGGAAACCAAGCCGCAGAGACGTGCCCGAGTCACGGGTGCCGCACGGACCTGCGTCTTCTCGACTTCAAGGGGCGATGCGGAGAGGTGTGTGGCGGTCGGGTGGGGGTAGGTGTGGGCGCGTGAGCTCTCTGCAGTCTGGGCCTGGACCATCTTAGCCCCCTACAGGGGTTTGGTTTTTTCCTAACTTTGGCCCTACCTGGTGTCAGGTCACCAAGCCGGCCTGGCCAACTTCCTCCTCCGGGTCTCCGCACACAACCCCCCCAGGGATTTAGCTCGCGTTGGTCGCGGACACATTCGCCTGTGATATGTATATCACACACACTGACAAACGCGACCCCGTTTGCCTCCTCGTTGAAGTGAAAACTCAAGGCACTTTTGCATCTTCTGGTAAAGCCAGTGGGGTGGGGGTGGGGGTGGGGGACACGCCCCCATCCTTGGCTCTCCAATCCCGATGGGTACCCCTAGGCCTGTTTACACCGCCAGGCCCCCTGTCAGGTGGGTGAGGGGCGTGGACGTGATCGCCCGCTGTATGGGCGGCTTCGCTGACCCACATGAGGTCTCGATGGTGTCCTCTAGGGAATGGATCCAACTTTTGAGGTTCTTGACAAGGCCCCCTCTCCGGACCACAGCCCCTGGCCGGTCTCCCGCCCTCCTGGGGAAGATGCGCTTGGCTGCTTCGGGCTCGGCGATTGCTGCGGAGTCAGGAAGCTAAAAATAACCCTCTTGTGGAGAACAGGGGTGGCAGGAGAGACGCCCCGGCAGAGGCGGGGGTCTGGGCGTCGAATTCCGGATGGGCTGGAGGAGGGCGAATGAAGGGGGCGCTGCATGCCCGCAGCGGCAGCGCGGACAGTTCTTCGGGAAGACCCCGGTGCGGGAGGTCACAGAGTCCAGGGGCCGCTTAGAATGTGCCCAGAGCACGAAGCTGCGCGTGCCCGACACCTCGTCCCGGGCCGCTCGGACTTGGGGTGTCGGGGTGTTCGCGCCGGCCCTGCCTGCGCGTTCGTCTTCACGCGCCGGGACGCTGCGTCGCTAGTGGCCGCGCCGGGCTCCGCGCCTCGCCAGCTGCCTCCGCCTCTCCCCCGCCCGGGCTACGGCGCCACCTTCTCGCCGGTCGCCTACTTCTTCGAGGGGCGGGAGTGCGTGGTCGCTCCCCGGGACCCAGTCAAAGGCCTGCGCGTGGCCGAGTCGCTGGCGAGGACCGTGCCTGAGGTTGCGCGGTGAGGCCGGGGACCCGGGCCGCGCCTGGCGCCCGTTCCACCCCCGCGGGCGCGCGGAGTGCGGGGCGTGGCCAGGCCGGGAGCAGAGGCTCCGCGCCCTCCCCGCACGGCGGCGAAGGGCGGCCAAGTTGAGCGAAAAGTTGAAGACCTGAGGTAGCGAAGCGGCGCAGTCGGCGTGTGTCCGGCGCTCCAGCTATCGCTTAGACGCCGGACTGAGCCCAGGACTAGCTGCGTTCCGCCATAGGCCACTGTAGGAAACGGGGGTGGTGCCTCCACAAGCAAACCGGACCGACTGGGTAGGGCCGGCCGCCCGCCCTGCCCTCTTGCGGTTCGTGGCTCCTGGGCAGTCCGGGGAACTGGGCCACGCACCCCGTGGCCTCCGCGCCCACTTGGCACTCAGCTAAGGGAGGCGGCGGCCAGCGGCCGGACTCGGGCTCAACCCTCGCGCGCCCCTGGCGCTGCTCCCACGAGCGCGGCGCGCGTCCCGGCGGAGCCGGGCCACTGGAGGCGGCGCGTGGTTGTCCCGGCCGCTCTCGAGTTGGTAGTAGGGGAACCGGCGACTGGGCTGGCTCGGTGTAGGGATCGTTTGCCCTGAGCTTCGTGCCCCGCTACGTCCGCTCAAGTTTTGGGATTTTTACGCAACTAGCCTTGCCTTCCCGGGGGCAGCCCCCGGGGGGGGGTGAAAGGCTGGCACGACGGAGGCAGTCGCGGGGTTCTGACTCATCCGTCGGGCCGGAATCCGAGGAAGAGACCCTTCGCTTCTGGGGGTGGGGATTCAGTTCCAGGACGGGAGCGCCCTCGGCGGCACCGGGCCTCGCCTCTCTGGAAAAACTAGGTCCCCAGCCCGCGGGGCTTCCGGCGATGCCGGAGCGCGCTGATCCTCGCGCGCGTCCCGAGGATATGGCTGGACGCCCCTCACCTCAGGGGGCTGCTCCGGACTTCGCCAGCGCTCTCTCCACTCCCTCAGATCTGGCAGCTGAAGGGAATGACGCGGGTGCCCCCACAGCCCGGGATCCGGGCAGGGAGGGAGAGCCCCACAGCCGGCACCGCGACGCCCGCCTGGGCAGCACCGATAAGGAGCTGAAGGCAGGAGCCACCGCCGAGGGGAGCGCCCCGACAGCGGTGGGGACCTCCGGTGTCCAACTTACGGATCCAGGTTCGTGGCAGCCCTGCGGGGCGGGGCTCTCGGGGAATCCCTTTTCTCCCTGGCCAGAGTCAGCTGGACTAGAGAGACTGGGCTGGGGACGCTCGAGAGAAGCACTGTCCTGGATGAGGTTTGAAGCTGGTCAGGCCCAAGCCAAGGACGGGGTTGCCCTGCTCCCTGCTGGAGGCCGCTGCTTCTGGCCAGTCTGTGTTGCATCAATTACCCGGGCATTTCAGGCACCACGTTTCCACCCCAGTACCCATGTTGTGACTCTCAGCCGCCTAGTGGCCGGTTGGGGACATGGCCTTTTCGGGTTTGTTTATGCAGCGGGTGGCCCCCAGAGCCTGCTCCCACGGCCCTGCCGTGTACTGGTGCTGCTCAACCCCCGTGGAGGCAAGGGCAAGGCCCTGAAGCTCTTCCGAAGCTATGTGCAGCCCCTCCTGGTCCAGGCTGATGTCTCCTTCACGCTCATGCTCACCGGTGAGTGCCTCTCCAAGAGGGTGCAGGGAGCTTCCATAAAGGCCCCCCCTCGCCCCCACCCCAATAATTCCCTATCTCCCCCACAGAGCGGCGGAACCATGCCCGGGAGCTGGTGCAGACGGAGGAGCTGGGCTGCTGGGATGCGCTGGTAGTCATGTCTGGAGATGGGGTAATGCATGAGGTGAGGCCTGCACCAGGAGGCCGGGTGTGGGTGGTCGGGGTGGCCTGTTCCCAGGCTGAGCCTCCGTGCTCCAACAGGTGGTGAACGGGCTCATGGAGCGGCCTGATTGGGAGACCGCCATCCGAAAGCCTCTCTGTAGCCTTCCAGCTGGCTCTGGCAATGCACTGGCAGCTTCTTTGAACCATTATGCTGGGTGAGAGCTCAGGGCCAGAGTGGGCCTCAGTTTCCCCTCAGTGACGCCCCACTGTCAGGTTCTTTTATAAATTCCCATTTGGAAGTTCCCTCCAAAAGAAGGAACTTGGCATTCCTTCTTTTCTGGCGCTTCCACCCGTAGTTCTGGGGCCCTCTCCTGGTGATGCCAGTTGGCTGCCTCCACCTGCTCCGTCTTTCGTCTTTCGTTCCTGCCAACTCCCTAGGGACCCAGTGTCGCCTTGCCTGCCCCCACTTCCCAGGAGGAGGAAGGGGAGGGTGCATGAGGGCTTTTTCTCCTGCAGCTACGAGCAGGTGACGAATGAAGACCTCCTGACCAATTGCACGCTGTTGCTGTGCGGCCGGCGGCTGGTTCCCATGAACCTGCTGTCCCTGCACATGGCCTCGGGACTGCGGGTTTTCTCCGTGCTCAGCCTGGCCTGGGGCTTCATTGCTGACGTGGATATCGAGAGTGAGAAGTTCCGGCGTCTGGGGGAGATGCGCTTCACTCTGGGCACCATCCTGCGCCTGGCGTCCCTGCGCACCTACCAGGGCCGGCTGGCCTACCTCCCCGTCGGACAGGTGGTCTCCAAGATGCCCACCTCGTGGGCCCTGGACCGGCAGGACCAGCAGGGCCCTGTGGATGCCCACCTCGTGCCCCTGGAGGAGCCGGTGCCTTCTCACTGGACTGTGGTGCCGGAGCAGGACTTTGTGCTGGTGCTGGCGCTGCTGCACTCACACCTGGGCAGCGAGATGTTTGCTGCGCCCATGGGCCACAGTGAGGCCGGGGCTATGCACCTGTTTTACGTGCGCGCAGGCGTGTCTCGGGCCATGCTGCTGCGCCTCTTCCTGGCCATGGAAAAGGGCAGGCACATGGAGTGCAACTGTCCCTACTTGGTGTATGTGCCCGTGGTGGCCTTCCGCTTGGAGCCCAGAGACGGGAAGGGTATGTTTGCTGTGGACGGGGAGCTGATGGTCAGCGAAACTGTGCAGGGTCAGGTGCGCCCCAACTATTTCTGGATGGTCGGTGGCCGCGGGGAGCCACCACCGTCTCTGGAGCCACAGCCCCCACCCAGCCAGAAGCTTCAGCAGACGCCACCTCCAGAAGAGCCCTTGTGACCACGCTGTGGGCCTTGCTGTGCCTTAGTCTGTCTACTCAGTCTGAGTCCAGGGCCCTCACTCCTTCCCGCAGGACTGGAGGGCCCCTCACAGCTCATGTGGGGAGAACTAGAGAAGGGTGGGTCGAGGCTGTGCTTTGGAAGGACAGCGTCTGCCCACCCAAGGCAGAAAATGAAGCCCTGGGCCAGGACCCCAGCTGGTCTGACCCCACTGCCTGTGGAAGCCACTCCTTTGTTCTGGGAGCCCCAACCCATGAATCAAATCCAAATAAAGTGACATTCCCAGCCTACTGGTCTTATTCTAGCGGTTGGGGAGGGAGTGCGGTTTTGCTCCTATCCGGACTCTAGAATTTAAGGTTAATGGTGCCCAAGAGTGCCTTCTGAATTGGGCAGTTATTTTGGTCCAGGCTTCTTTTGTGAGGGGGAGTGCCCTGCCCCAGTGACGATTACACCCCCATTGGCCTGGAAGAAGCCAGGGAGCTCAACCAACTGCTTCACCCGCTCATGGGAAGCCAGGCTCAGAGCTAGTACGTCTTATCTAGGGTCACACAGCCAGCTCTTCTCATGAAAAGGGGCACTGGGGAAACTGGCAAGGAGCAAAAATGGCAAGCAGCTGTCTCCTTTTTAAAAGGAGTCTGTCATGTCTCCATTGAGGACTTCAGGGCTGCCCCAACCTCCCCTGGCCTCTGCCCTACCCCACCTCATCCTTGCGAGGGAGTGTTGGGCAGGAGTTAAAAGGAAGCAGCAGGGAGGGGCAGATGCCAATCTCCTAAACTGGGCAACCATTTTGGCTCAAGGCCCAGGCCAGGTGCTTCAATGTCAGCTCCCCCAGCATCTGGAAGGTGGCCGACGTTGCTAAAAACTGGCTCTTGAAGAACGAACACAGCCCTGCCCAGGGGCAGGAGCCCTGCCCACCGAACTGGGTCCTGATTACTCAGCCCCTGAGAATCTCATGACTGGACATGCAGAAGGCATGGAGGCGCAGGGCGAGGTGCTGTGGCCACAGCCTTCCCTGGCAACAGGAGTGTTTTCTCCCCCGAGGAGGGGGTGTGTGAGATGCCCCAGGGGGGAAGAAAGGCGACAGAGCCCAGGTGAATGGCAGAGGCAAATTTAATGGTGCCACCTTGTCTTTTTTGTACATTGTAATGAGCCAAACAAAAAAAATGCAAGTAAAAAAAAAAAAGTTTAATCACACAGCACTTTATACAGATATCTTAAGCAGTAGGCATTCACATCTCCACATGAACAACGCACTGGGAAGCACAGCCCCACGTCACTCTGGATGTTGATCAACAAAGGTACCGACTGTGGGCTCCAGGGGCCGCGGCCCGTGGTCCGGCTCCGTCCTTCCCCGCGGCTGCTGCCCGCTGGGTGGATATGGCACAGCACAGGTGTGGAGCCAGCTTAAGGCGGACAAGACGCGTCATGCTTTGGCTTCTTTTTTTGTTTGTTTATTTTTTCTAATAAGAGTTAATATCTTTGCTTCTGAGATTTATTTTCTTTCAACCTTAAATATTACATACATACACCCAAAATTACATAGCTGCAATGTGCGCAACAGCATCCTCTGAACCTCGAGCTTCACATTATCAAAAGCTTAGAAAACTTGTAAACTTCTGGGCCTGTCTCTGCGAGGGAGAACCCGTGTGGCTGCCTCTCTCCTGATGGAGCCTGCAGTCTATACGCTAAGGGCTGACAGCAGGCCTTGTTCTCACGGAGAGAGGGCTGGCTCCGCGTGTTCTGTGAGCTACAGGCCTCCTCCCAGCGTTAGCATTTCATATGGGAGGGGCCAAGTCCACGGCAGAGGCCTTAGCACTTGCACAGGCCTTGGATGTGCTGCTGCTCCCGCCTCCTGGGGCCCTGGGGTGGGACTGAGCAGGGAGCAGACACTGGCTTCAGTTCAAGCAGGCAAGCCCTTGAAGCCAGAACTTCAGACCCGCAGTCATGTAGGACAGGAAGAGCAAGGCACCTACAGCTGCTTCTCTCCCAGCTGCTCCCTGGTCCTCACTTCATGTCAGCGGGTGAGGGCCAGCACTCCTCCTGGATGTCACCCTGAGCCCAGCCTGGTCCCAGCCTCTCTTAGAGAGCAGGTTCAACAGGCTTGAGGGCTATCCTGTGGTAATGGGCCAGTATAGAGCCAGGAGCCGGTGACAGCGGCTATAACTCCCAAGGGATAGTGTTGATGCCGGGGGGATGAGGGGGGCTCTAGTGGTGGTGGCCTGGGACACGGGGCAGCTACAATAAAACTGACGAGGATGGGAGGGACCAGGAGGACTGCTGGAGCGACCCACACTTCATGCAAGGCACGTCCACTCGTCCCACTGCGGCTCTGCACAGCCCTCGGGCCCCAGGAGCCCCCGTCATCTCCGACCCGAGATGGAGATGGCAAGGGGTGGAAGGGCCGGGACATTCTGCCTGGGGCGACAAGGGGAAAATCAGCAATAGGGTTCAGATTCGCTTTGCCACAGGGGACCCGCCTGTTGAAAGATTGCTTCAGAATAGAAATGGCAGCATCTCAAGAAACTTCTTGCACGTCAGTACCAAAGTCACCTTGGGAAGAAGAGGAAGGTGGGGGGCTTGCATGGGGGACCGAGGAGAAACGGGCTGAGGGAGGCTCTAGAGGCGGGGCTGAGCAGGCAGCAGCTGGCCTCTCCCACCGAGATCCCCCTTCCTCGAGGGCTAGTGGCTACTTGTCATCTGTGGGCTCAGGCATGCCGGCCTCTGTCAGAGCGGCCCGGAACTGCATCAGGACGCCCCGGATGCTCTTGATGAAACCCTTAGAAAGCGGGAAGAGAGGAAAGCCGATGTCGGGGTAGCCGCTCCTCTCCGGCAGGAAGCTCCGGTAGCTCTTCCTCCGCTTCTTTGGTTTGACACTGGGCGGCACCGAGGCGTCGGGTGCTGCCTCCGAAGTCTGGTCTGTGTGGTGTCTGCTGGCGGAGCCCGGGCCCTGTGCGCCCCCCTCTGAGTCCGAGCCCTGGGAGGCCTCTCCAGGGGCCGGCCCGCCGTCCTCAGGGTCTTCTTGGCCGCAGTCTGAGAGCTCGGCCGCAGTAGGCGGCCCTGCGGGGCTGCTGTCCTTGGAGACCCCGTTGGGCAGCGCCGGGGCCCGTTGCAGCAGGGCGTGGGTCTCTAGCCAGGACTCGATGCGCCTCACCAGCCGCCAGCCACCGGTGCTGAAGTGCTGCCGGATCTCCTGTTCGAAGACCTCGGGCGGCCTCCGCACCAGCTGGGCCATGGACTGCACCACGCGGATGAGCGCCATCTCGTTGTAGCAGCGGCTGTTCTCGTAGCCCTCCTGCAGGCCCCGGTCGCTGTCAAAGCCGGCCTCGTTGTAGTACGGCTCATTCACCAGGATCAAACCTGCGGGGGCAGCTATCAGGGCTGGCCTAACCACGACCCCCAAGGGTGGCGCCAGACCCACGGGCAGGGGAGGGGGCACAATGGCCAGAGTCGCTGTGCCCCCTAGCAGCCCCACCCACTGTACCTTGGATGGAGATGAGCACCTGGAGAAGGCTGGATTTGCTCGTCCACCTCTCTGTCCCCTGAAACACACACATGGCACCTCAGCTCTGTCCCGACACCCGCCCCCAACAGGCTCTCCCCATCCTGGCTGGGTGCCGGCACGGTCCTCACCTTGCCAATCCAGGTGCCCAGGAGGCTAACGCACACCTTCCCATTGTCATACAGGTTGGGGTTCAGGCGGCCACTGCACTGGGAGAGGTAGCAGAAGTGGGGGGGCACGGCCGGGTAGATGTTAGGGAGCTGGATGTCAAACAGGTAGAGGCCATCCTCGTATGGGGTGCGAGTGGGGCCCTTGATCAGGGCCGAGAAGAGGTCCTGGAGGAGGGAGGGAAGGAAGGCTGGGGTTGGCGGGGCTCCCGCACAAGGTGGCCAGGTTGGCGCTTCTC
Organism: Hipposideros armiger; assembly: GCF_001890085.2. NCBI lineage: Eukaryota > Metazoa > Chordata > Mammalia > Chiroptera > Hipposideridae > Hipposideros > Hipposideros armiger. The sequence goes on from NW_017731437.1 coordinate 1,428,808, forward strand.
CAGCGCGCCGTGTGGGCTGAGCGGGAGGAGAACACCACAGCTGGTGCTGGACAAGCAAGACGCAAACCTCTCTATAGACCCACGCGGCATCCTTTGACTCCTGGCATAAACGGGGTTTTCCAAACTGGTTTTTATCCTACCAGGCTTCTTCCTCATAAATCATTACTTTTTAAGTTGTATTCCTGACGCCACCCAACAAGCAAGCAACAATTACAACCGAGCAGAAGACAAAAGAACATTCCAGGGCGACAAAGCTGCACTTGATTTTAGGAAGCTAGGGGAACAAAAAGATTTGAACTCTAGGGGAAAATGCTGGGGCACCACCAAAGAAACTTAGATTGTTAAGTCATTAGGGAGACTCTCCACAGACACCCAAAATTTGTGTGTCAGGGTGGGGGGTGCTGTCAACTTCCAGGGCTGTGTGACAAGCTGGAAAGACGGCGAGGGCAAAGCACCAAGTGGAATGATGGAACCCTCTTGTGTGCGTCCTCCCTGGGGCCACTGTGGGGTCCGGTTCCCACACTACTTCCCTTCCCTCTGAGTGAGACTTGAAAACAACAGGACAAAAAATACTATTCCCTTCGTCCCTCTGCGGAGCTGAGACAGGAATTTTCAAAAGGAATGTTACCAAAACCCAAGAAAAAACAAAAGTATCATGAAGGACCTTTAAGCAGCAGCGGCTCTGTACACGTTCCTGGCCCTGCCCTGTGGCTCCTGGCTGCTGTGGGCCCAGCTGCACAGCCCTCCCACCCTACCCCCTGCCCATCTGTAGCCCCTCCTCTGGTCCCTTCCCACAGGGCTGGGCTGGAGTTGGGGCCGCGGTCAGACTCAAATCCAGGGTCTTGCAAGGTGCCTGGCACACAGCTGGGGCTCAGTAAAGGTTCACTGAATAAATAAGGTGGCAGATGGAACGGGTTTGCCCCTTCCTGTAACAAACAAGGAAGCGCTGTCAGCATGACTCAAACCCGAGGCTCAGGCCACACCAAGACAGCAGTGGAAATGGAGTGTGACGTGGCCGTGTGAGGGTGCCAGTCTGCAGCTAAAAAGGAAGGAACTAGATAAATATGAATCAACATGGGGAGGTCTCAAAAAGTACCCTGCTGAGTGGAAAAAAGCAAATTCCAGTTGGTGTGTACAATGACACAATTTATATAAAACAAATCATATAAAGTGGTGTTATGGTGATGCAAGAGAATGTGAAAATATAAATAAAGGCCGTCTGCGAGGAGACCCACCAAACTCCTGAAGTCATAACCGCTGGGGGCGGAGTGAGGATTGATCAAAGGCGACTTCAGCCTTTTCTGTAATGCTCTAATTTTTCAAAAAGAAGACTAGACTCAGGTAATAATTATATATTTAAAACTAACTTTAAAACAGAGAGGAACGAACAGCCCCCTTGCGCTCACCTGATTGAGCCTGTTTCTTGCCCTATATGGGGTGTGGGCAGCTCTAGGTGCCACTCAGGCCTGAAGATCAGGGTCCACACCTCCACCTGCCCACGCCAAGCCCACGCCAGACTACTTGCCATTCTATCCTCAAAAGTCTTGACCATGATGCCATCGGGCAGTGAGGTAGCCAGCAATGCCATCTCCTTCCGCACCGTGCTGAAGAACTTCTTGGCTTCTGGAGGCTGGAACTCAATTTTCTTAAAAGAGTGATTTGCTAGAAAGGGAGAGAGAACGGTTACTCCCCAGTGGCGAGGCCCTGGCAAGGCAGCTGCTGCCCATGGGCAGCGGGGCTGGAGGGGCAGCTGCTGGGTGTGCTCCCCCAACGGGTGAATAAACCCACATGCGTCCCACCCACCTTTCCTGGCACCAGGACTGGTAACCACATCAGGGCAATGTGCTGTCCCCCATGCCCTGACCCCGGAGCGGCAGCAGGGCTGGGAGGGGCTAGCCACCTGCCCCCAGTTCTGTAAACACGAAAGGGGCTAACTCACAGGGCGCAAACTCCAGCACCGAGAAGACCTCGCCCTTGGCGCTGGTGAAGGTGACTCCAGGCTTGCCGCCACACTGCTGGCAGAGCACCGGGGTCTCACTGGGCCACTCGGCCTTCACTGGGGACTGCACCTCGGGCTTGTCCTCCTTGCGCTCTGTGTCCGGCATGGACTCCATTTTCTCCTCCTCTGCGATGGCCACGTTGTCCAGGGTCTTCTTGAGGTTTTCCTGCAGCTTCTTGATGTCATCCAGAAACTTCTTCTCCCGAGTCGGTTTCTCAGGCTCCACCGTGGGGGAGGTGGGGGAGCCTGTCAGAAGCTGCTCCACGGTCATGTTCTTGAGGCTCTCCAGGATCTTGATGGCCTCTTTCAACTCCCGGAAGCTCTTCGGGGGCCCATCCTTGCCAGCTTTCTCCATGAGCCCAGCCATGGGGGCAGCCATGGCCACAGCCCCCTGAATAGCGGCTGTGGCAGCCTCTTCGCTAATCACCAGCCCCTTGTCCTCCTCGGGGGCCGCTGGCTGCTCAGTGGGTGGGATGGGGGGCTCCTCTATCTTGGGGTGCTCATCCTCCACCAGCCCATTGTCCGTCTCCCAGCTGTCACTGTCATCCTCCCACTCGTCCGAGGACGCCCCACTGGTGCTGCCTTCTACTGAATCGTAGTCCGATTCCTCGATCTCTGACTCGATGTTGTACAAGTGCTGGGGGCAGACAGGCGTGGGCCACTCAGAGGAGCACTGCAGGCTCCAGAGACCCTGACCAGAGCTCACGGTGCCTGGGCACTCCGGGGCCTTGGCAGCCCGGTCCCAGCCTTTCCCTGATTCCTGCTCTGGACTCTGCAGGTGGATTTCTCTGCTTTAGCTGGTACCTGGTCTCCGGGAGGTGCCTTCACCTGCTCCACCCCTACAACAAGACCAGAAGCCCCAGCCAACAGGCCTCTCCTCCCACTGTGTGCACTCAGCATTTGACCTTGGGGGCAAATCCAGCCCCACTCCCCGAGCACTCCCAGGGGCTACACTGGGAGCTGGGAACATGCCAAAGGAGGGGGAGGTGTGGGAGAGCTGGCCTGTGTCACATGCTGTTCCTATCCCTGGAGAAGGGGTGAGCCATTCCCTTCCCAAACTCCATGTTGGCGCCTGGAAGGGGAGCTGTGGTGTGAGGATAGCTCAAACAAGGGGGCAAAGAAATGGTACTGAGAGCAGCTCAGAATCTACCAGCAGGCGCTGGGGCTGGGGCTGGGGCCAGCTCTTCTCCTCTCGCTTCCTGCTCTGTGGAAGTTTCCCTAGAAATGTCAGTGGCTCTATTGTCAATAGGAAGTAACCTGAGCTTTCTGAGTATAGTTGAAATGGGGATCCAGGCAAATTGGGGAGGTTTGTGAGAATTTACACGCACCTGGCAATCTGGGGAGACTGCGGGGTTTTGCATGTAATGCCGCCCTTCTCCCAAGCTTCCCCTGAGACCTTATTACCCAAAAGCAGACTCCCTCACCAGGCGGAGCTGAGAGCCTGTCCTGCTCCTTGAGTGGGGACAGGAGACTGGTCATGGCTTCCAGCCCAGCCACCACAGCTGTGAGCCAAGTGGTCTGGGTCTTGGCAGGGCCGTACCTGGGGCAGGATGATGGTCTTTGAATTGTCAGCCCACACCACCTCCACCTTGCTGCTGACGTCCACACGGGCCACCTGGCCAACCGACGGCTGCAAGGCAAACAGGACAGGGTCAAGGGTGCAGTCCTCCAGGAGGGGCGAGGGCCAGAGCACATCTGAAAGGGAGTTCCAGCAGTGGGTGGCAAGGGTGGGGGCGTGAAAATAGGAGAGATGCGGGCACCAGCCAGAGGCCACAGTGAGGGACCCAAGTGTGGGACCCTCTTGTTCAAACACGCCCAACGGGCCCTGAGCTCCCCCTCCGCCACCTGGCAGCCGAGTCCACGGCCCCCACTAACTCCCTTCCTCTCGAAGCACTGTGGTCTCTGGGTTTCCAGGCATTCCCAGGGTGGGGTTCCAGTCTCGGGTCTTCTGTTCCCACTCTTCCCCTGCTCGAATCTGCCTGACCCCAACCAAGATTCCCACCTGTCCTCCAAGGCCCTGCTCAGCTGCCACCTCCCCAAGCCTCTCCTGTGCTCCCAGAGCACTCAACTTCATGCGTATGGCACTTGGGACAAGGAGCTTGTTACTGAGCTAATAACTGGAAGCAGTGAGGCTCAGGGAGCAGTTGCGCGAATGCAGTCTGATCCCAGCGGGCAGGCAGGCCAGTCCTTGCAGGTGGTCAGGCTGAGGGGCACCTCTGCTGTGGCAGCTGTTCTGCTGGGGAAGGTGCTTGGGGCAGACTGGAGCCCAGAGGACTTGCAGGCTTTGTCTCCTGAAGCCACCTGGTGGCACCACCGAGCACTGCAGCTGCTGCAGGAAGGGGAACAGCTATAAAAACCTGAACTTGGTGGGGCATGTACCTCGTCCTCCTTGGGAGGAGCTCCATCTTCGGTATTGCCAATGCGGATGACAATATCAGTTGTGCGGAACCGGAAGTCGGGGTGGTCAGCAATGTCATAAACACTCACGTCTTCCTCCTCTCCAATCAGCTGGGGCACAGGATGGGTTGTCATGAGCCCAGGGGCCCAGCCCCGAGCCCACCAGAACCCGCCCCGAAGGAAGAAGCAGGGCTGCACACACTCACCTCCACGTCGTCCCCACTCGGCCGCAGCTTGAACCACTTCACTACGCAGGTGCGGCCCACGTGGTCCCCAGACTGCACCACGCCGTAGATGGCGGGGTCTGGACAGCTTTGGGCTAGGGAACCAGAGGAGGGCACACCACTAGCTCAGGAGCCCTGGTGCTGCCACCTGCCACCTACCCACTACATGTCAACCACACGCAGGGCACAGAACCCACTTGTTCCCTGGCTAGGTCCATGGAGGGCAGAACAGGCCCCCTGGTCCTCAAAAGAGCAAGCCACCTTCCAAGGGGAGCCTCCTCCTGACCCGTTCGTCTCAAGCCCCGCCCAGGCCCTCAGCAGGGGCGGCCCCTTGAGCTGCACTACCTCGCTTGTCCACCACGAAGTCTCCGGGGCAGAATTCGTTGTTGTCCAGATGGTGTACGGGGAAGAGGTCGTTGGAGCGGATGTTGCACTCCACGGAACCATCTTGCCACATCACGTCTGCCGAGGTCATCGTGGTCACCACCTCCACCGCGACCCTGCAGGGCAGGACCACTGAGTCAGGCCACGCAAAAAAAAAAAAGGGGGCAGGTCCTCCTTCTACCCTCTCCCGCCGCGGGCCTGGTGACCTGGAACTCTTAGTGCCAGGGAAGAAGAAAGAAAAACAGGTCCGTTTCCACGCCCTGCAATTTCCTCGGAGAACTGTCCAGTTTGGGAGAACTCAAGTGAACGCAGTCCTAGAGGCCACACTCGGGCCAACGCCACCATCGCACCCTCCGTCCTACGCCCAGATCTCTCCCTTCAACCTGGGCCAACCCCAGGCACCTACATCGCCTCAGCTGGGTACCCCGAGCCATGACAGGGCTTGCAGACTGTGGGTGTGCACCCAAATGTGCACGTGCGTATGAGTGCCAAGGGGACGGTCTCCAGCTACACACTCAGTCGGGGGTGGGGAGAGGGTGCCCTAGGTGTACCTGTCCCCCGGCTTGAAGTCCCGAGTGATTTTATTCTTCTTCCTCTTGTGTTTCCGCTTTAAGTTCTTGATGGACAAGGGGATGCTCTTTTTGCGACTTGTGCCGCTGCCGCTCTGGGAGGAAGTGGTGGAGCTGGCGGAGGAGGTAACTGAGCTGGTGTCGTCCGTGTCATCAGCGGCCTCATCGTCCGCGTCCTGCTCTGCCGAGTGCAGCCTGTCGTCTCCACCCTCTTTCAGCAGGAAGGGGGGCAGCTGCTCGCCCGCCTCCTGGGCCTCCTCTGGGCCCTCGTCCTGCATCTCCACCGGGCTGGCGGACCCATCAGGCGTCTCCTCAGGGCTGGCAGACCCCATTTCACTCTTGGCTTTGGCCCCCCCCTTCTTGCCTGGGTCCTCCATGGAGTGGTCCCGGGAGCACTGGGTGTCCGGGGAGCAGGACATGATCCTCACAACCTGCTTCTTCAACAGGCGCTTCACCTGCGACGGCAGGGCAGGGAGGAGGGATCTGTGGCGAGCAGGGCTGACATGGCCCTGCCCGCCCTGGGCATGGGGGACACCCAGGCAGGCCTGACCCCAAGCAAGCCTGGCCCCAAGCAGCTTGATCTGGGGGGTGGGGATGACAGCTATACACACCTAAGTGGCCTGCAAGGGTCATCAGGGCTGCCCCCCAAGGCCTGAAGCACAGACCGTCCTTCCTGGCTGCGGAAATGGCTCAAGGCCAGTTCCTCAAACGCCCACCAGCCCCAAGCCCGAGGACATACCTTCTTGGCCATAGAGCCCTCCCCCTGGGCGCAGTGTTTTTCTGGACATTCACAGGCAATCTTGGCCAGCTCTACCTTGGCCGGGAAGACAAACAGACAGCGCTCCCCCAGCTGCCGCTGAGCATGGTCAAAGCATCCAAGACGCTTCACCCTGGGAGGTGGAGAAAAAGCGGGGGCTGGGCCAGCAGTTCCCGGCCTATCTGTGACTGCGGCCCAGAGACTTGCTCAGGCGTGCCCCTGGGGCTGTTGGAATGGTAGCATGCTGGAGCCACTCACCTGCCTAGGTTTTCCTGGGTGATGACAGAGGGTGGGGGACTGACACTGTCCGTGCCCCCTGGACAGAAGCTCTTGGTAATCCATGTGACTTTCAGTTCCACAACCTGCACCTGAGAATGGTGAGTGGGACAGGGTCATGGTCAGCAGGTTTTAACAGCTTTCTCTTTAAGCAGCTGCCCAGAGCCCACCTGACCTCTAGGGCAGGAAGTGGGTCTTCATAATGTTGCACCAAGTATAAACACCCCCAAGAGCAGGCCCACCTGTAACTACAGCCCCACCCCAGGGATTCCTGTCACCTCCTCACCACTGGTCAGGGACCTGCCACTCACCACTCTCCCACCTCACTCAGCCTGGGTTGGTCAGGCTAGGGAACATCTGTCTCCTGGTCACCCCGTGACCACAGCCTGGGTCCCCTCTATCCTCAAAGCCATGTCAGGTCAACAGGGTCCAGGAGCCAAGGAGCAGGGCTGAGCCCTCGGAGCAGGCACAGAAGGGCGGGCAGCAGCTGATCTGGCCTTACCTCTTCCACCACCACCCGGAACTTGCTCTTGGTGCTGAGCACGGGCTTGACCCCTGACAGCCACTGGACACTGGAGAAGATCTTGGCGGGGCCAATGAGCACCTGGCCCGGGTAGAAGCCGTAGGAATCGTCAAAAAAGAGACCCTGTGGGATGTAGGGCCAGAGGAAAGTCCTTATGATCAGGCCTCCTCAGCGGACGTTGCTCTCCGTGCTCCCGACATCCAGTCCTCTCCCAACACTGGAGCCCCCCAAAGGCCTCCGCACTCCCTAAAACAAACCCTAAGGGTCCAGAGCAGTACCTGTCAAACCTAAGATGAATATGAGTCACCTGGGAATCTTATTAAAATGCACATTTGACTGATTCTGTTTTATACAAGCTCTCAGGCCATGCCAATATTGTTTGTGACACTTTGAGGACTAAAGCTCTAGAGGGCAGTGGGGCCCAAACCTGTCTGATCATGCGCACACACCTCCTGTACACTCATTTACAAACCATGTCATATGCTACTGTTCTAAAGTGCCATATTGCACTAAAACATTGCATACACTCACCCTAAGATAGAACTACGAAGATTTTAAAAGATGAGATAAAACTTAACAAAATGCAAAGGAAAGTTCTGGTATTTTCTGCCCACATGCAGACTTTCTGATCTCCTGCCACACACCCACCCCTTGTCTAGGAAGCTGCTATGCCTAGAAGCAGCGTTTAGCCTGGGCCGGCTATAGGGTCTTGGCTGACAAGTCCTTCCAAGGGGCACGAGACACCACACCCCCTAGCCAAACGTACTGAGTCACTGACGTGCGGGCAGACGTCGTAGAGCTTGGCACCATCTTCTGTGTTCATGGAGCACCTGAAACAGCGAACATGGGCTTGGTCTGCACGTGGCACAGTGACTGAGTCTCAGGGGAGGTGTGGCTGCCAGGACCTGGCGTGGTGTTTATCACTATCAAAGGGAGTTGTCCAGAGGCATCGAATGTCACATGCCCTAAAACGGCAATCCTCCTGCGTTCGCAGCTCAGCCTCTGAACTGGAACAAGTAACCCCCCTAAAATGAACAGGACCCTGCCCCCGGATCTGAGTGCTCAGCACCACTGAAGTGTCTAAAATAAAGCATCAGCCCCTAGCAGATAGTGCTTCTCTCCCCGAGCCAACACAGGGCACAGACCAGACACTGAGCAGCAGAATCAGGCTGCGGCGAGGAGAGCTGCCCAGGGTGAGGCTCTGAGACAGAAGGCCCTGTGTGCCCAGAGCACCTGTCATGCCCCTGAGAAATCTGTCATCACAGGCCAATGAGAAACCCCCTCCTCTGCTCCTTCCAGCGGCTGCCTAGCGTGGACGGCTCCTCCGTGATGAGCTATGTACCTGGCACCATTGGACAGCTTCAGAATGATCTGGTTCTTCAAGTCGTAGACCTTCCCCAGCCAGCAGTCATAGGCAATGTAGTCCCCATACATGAAGGGCTGCAGACCAAGGGGACAGGGTGTGAGATGGCCGATGACAATGGTGTCCAGGGCACCAATCTCTCTTTGCCCCACTGAGACAGGAAGGAAGCATCTATGTGGTCTGTTGCCTGGACTCGTCAGTACTGGACCTAAGTAACTGCTACAGCCGGCTTCCCCCAGGTTCTAAGCTGCACCCCAACGCCCCTTCCCAGTGTGGAGGAGGTGGCGGGATGCTGCCTGCTGGTGATGGGGGAGTTGTACAGAGGCCTGATGGCATCCAAGGATATAGGACTCTTGGGTGGGAGCGGGCTGTGAAGGTCAGTTACACGGGCAAGGAAGGAAAGTGATTTTAGTAAATACACAATGTACTGAGGATACCAAGAGCCAACTTTCTGACCACTGGGGAAGGTGTTCACTATACGAGAAGGGAGGAGAAAGACTGAGGCGTTGGACTGCAACTGGAGGTAGCATGACGGACTCGTATTTTGATGTATACATAGAACAGGTATTGACAAACGGAGATGTGTGTGTCTAAATGTGCCTACACACACATACATGGATGTGCTAGTCCTGTCCCGAAAGGGCCTGGTAGCAATTAGCACACCAGGACTCCTTGGAAAAATGGCTGATTCCAAGGCTGGATCAGAAAAAATACAAGATGGAAAGTAAGGAAGTGATAAAAGGAGAACACGATGGGGATATGTCAAAAGGGCACAGATGCCAGCTTAAAGGGATTCATACTGGCCAAACCTGGGGTCATTTAAGCAACCAAACAAATAATGGTAGTAATGGATTACAACCAATAAATAAAACGGGACGCTCTAAGTCCACAGTGATGAACAAATGAATAAATAAATGAAGCAGAAGGTAAAGCGCTTCCATACAGCAGAATGCCACCAATGCAAGCAAGGAGGGAACAAGGGAGTCATAACATCGCCATTTAGCAGCCTTCAGGGTGCTGGCTGGTCCAGCGGGAATTGTTAATGGTGGCTGAGGCCGGCGGACTGGGGTTTGACAAGTAACAGGTTATTGACATAATCCCAGAATGTCTCCCCACAAAACAGAATTACTTGCGATGGGATAAATGGTGACTTTACGGTGGGGAGGCGTGGCAGACACCAACACAAGCAGGGGTGGCAGTGCACATAGCCATGGTGCTGCCGCTGGACCTCACGGGCCACGGAAGAGCTGGGGAGCATTTCTGGGGCAGTCCTGCCAAAGTCGCAGGGCCTGAGGCTGGTCCTGAGTCAACATCAGGGAAGTCCCTGCTCGGGGTCAGTGATGGTTGTGTCAGGATACGGAAGACAAAGCAAGACTGGGGAGCTGGCCCGGACTGGAGGAAATCGAGTGGCCCACTAAATGCAAAGTGTGTCCCTGAATGGAATTTTGGATCAGAAAGTGGAGGATATTGTTGGGACAACTGAATGGGGTCTGCGGGTCGGACAGGAATGTAAGCAATTCCCTAATTTGGAGGCTGAATGGTGGTTATCAGGAGAGTGTTCCTGTTTGGGGGAAATCACCCTGTGCTTTTCAGGGCTCGTGGGGCATCGTATCTGTAGCCTATTCTCAAATGTGGGAGCGAGAAAGACTAAGGAAGGGGAAGGAGATGTGGGGGAGGAGGGCGGGAGGCGATGGAGCAAGTGGGGTGAAAGGTCAACAGCTGAGGAGCCTGGGCCATGCAGGGGATACAAGAACTTACAACGTTTTGGTAAGTTTGAAATCATTTAAAAAATACTATTGAAAAGAAACTTGTTTAAACAGAGAAGTGTCAGAGGAGAAAGGAAACTAGTAAAGAAAAGCACACCTGCAGCCTAGACGCGTGGTTGCGTCCTGACCTGACCCTGTGTATGAATAGCCTCCTGACAAGCAGCAGGCAGGCTCCGAGGGAGGGAGTGGAGCTGCGCTTTGCCGTCTGACCGGGAAGGGGCAGCACCTGTGCATGTGCCGTGGGGAGAAGCACAGAGCCCGAGGGAAATAGGGGGGCAGAGGGGGCTCACCCAGATGTGCTGCAGGTCCTTGCTGTTGACTGGGTAGATGATGCAGTTGGTGCCGATGAGCTTGACGGCGCAGTCGATGCTGACGTCTATCACGGTGCCACACTGACTGTCCTGGGGAGAAGAAGGCATCCAGGACCGAGCACGCACACGGCGCTGGCCACCCCCGGCCAGCCGGCCCAGGGAACCCCCAAGCAGCCCCCCAGCAGGGGTGGGATGCAGGACTCACGGTGGATCGCATGTGCCGGACCACGTCCCGGGGCACCACAGAGCGGTCCTCTAGTTTCAGCTGCACCAGAAAACACGAGTGTGAGAGAATGGCCTCCGTGTCACTATGGGATGCACGCTTCCCCCAGCTTCCTGGGGAAGGGTGACTACAGCTCAGCACCCAAATTTTGAGTGCTGAACTCGGCTTTCACAAACTGCACATACGCCTCTAACCACCCAGATCAAGAGACGGAACTGCAGGCACTAATGCCCCCCACCAAAGGCAAGCACCACTGGAGGTCATTTGATCATACTGGAAAGTGTGGTAAAAAGACAGATCACATAAGGCGTCATTTAAATGAAAGATTTGAGAGCCCACTCTACAGTAAAACATTTTGCTACTAGTGAAATCCTTTTCGACTTTCTGCAAGTGCCTGCCCTCCAACCCTGCTGAGAAGTGCCGAGGAGGGAGTGGGGTGAAAGAGAGCGTGACGCTGGGCTGTGTAAGTCACCCTGAAGCCCACTATCATCCAATAGCACCTTCTAATCCGGGCTATCCTTCCAGACCAGCTGCAGCCTGCCCTTTATCTATCATGCTGCGGAGTCCTGCGGGCTGCTGAGTAACTCGGGACAGCGGCTTTGGGAGCCTGGCCAACTGCACAGCGAGCACCTGCCCCAGCTCTCAACAAGCAGTCACCTCCCAGAGGACAGCCAGGGCCTCACGAGAGCCATCCCCTCCCTCTGCTGGACACTGGATCCCCCTCCAACAGCCCAGGCAGGAGATGGTTTTCCACCAGGCCAGAGTGTCTCTGCTGGTTCGTGGTAACGGGTGGGTCTCTGTGACTGCCCACCTCCTTTGGATGGGCACCTCCAGGACCTCAAACCATGGGGGTGGAAGATCTGTTCCCTCACCCAACACCCCTCCGCTCTCAAGTCCTGAGGAAAGGTGACCTCCTGGGAAGGAGAACTGAGACACTGAAAAAGACACTGGCTCAAGGTCACCAACATTTGGCAAGGATGACTAAAACCAACTCTGCTATTAGTAGAACGTGACTTACAAAAAAGTAAAGGGGAAGCAACGGGCCCCGCCATCAATAACAGTGGCGATTTTCCTACAGGGAACATGAAAGCCCATGACCCAGATGAGAAAGAGCCCAGGTGTTCAATCTGGGGGTCCTTGAGCCAGACCCTTAGACACGCCAGCTCTGAAACCTCAGGCAAATTGCTCACATCCACATGTATAAAACGGGTGACAGCAGCCATCTCAGGGTGGTTGAGAGGATTAGTTAGGCAATGAAAGCACAGATGGTCGCATGGCGCCTGGCACAAGTGCTCAGCAGACCCAGCTGTGATCATGCCACCCGACTCCACTGCCCCCCCCCCGCCCCTGCCCTGGGGTGCAGGCTGAAGACCCTCTGAGTCCAGGCTCATCTTACTTCTCTGCTCAAAGGTCCCAGGAGGCTGTGAGGGGCCACGTGGAGCTCTGCTAAGGGTGTGCTGGGATGACGATACCAATTTTCTAACTCAAAGAACGCCCTATCCTGTAACCCTCTGTGCCCAAATCTCTGGTCTGGGACAGGGCATTTTCAGTTCTGTCCCACGCTGTCTCAAACCTCTGCTCTCATTTTAGGCTTCAAAAAACCCACAATTGCAGGTCTTTCCACGTTGCCATAGAAACCAGAAGTAGCAGCCCCAGGAAATGCAATGGGAGAGAGACTGCGCTGTGTGGGGTAGGAGGGGATGTCATTCTTGGTGTGAGCTGTGACAGCCGGCACAGGCTGCCTTGCCAGCTCAGGGATCCCTGAGAAGACACCCAAGTCGAGTCTGCAGATCATGTCCCCATTTTGGCATGTGTTGGTCCATGAGAGCTTCCAGGAAAGGGAGGGAGAGTGGCACAGGCACAGACCCTAAATCAGAGCAGTCTTCGATGGGGCACTGAGGAACCGCAGCCAGTGAAGGCTGGCACCCCCGCAAGGCCCGGCGGTTTCCGCCTCCTTCCTTTGCGGAACCTCCGCCTTGGCTGCAGCATTCCGGGGAGAGAGAGGGAGCGTGGTGAGCAAACGCCAGCCTCTGGATGTGGCTCTCCTGACCTGTGCGTGGCCCTCTGCCAGAGCACGACTCCACCCCGCGGGGAAGGAAGCCGGGTCTCCAGGCTCTTCTAATCTTCCAAGACAAAGAGTGACATTTGTGCAAAGCCCTGACGATGCTGGAAGCAGAGTGCAGTGGCAGGGAGGACGAAGTGGTGTGGTGGCCACTCTTTTGGCTATATTCCCTTCCCCTGGCAATTCCAGACGACGAGAAAAGGGTGCCTGGACGGGCTTAGGGTGACTCACAAGGCTCTCCATTCTTTCACAACTTGCCCTCCCCTGCCCACTGTCCCACCATCCCGGGCACTGCCTTTCTCCAATACGAGTACTCTGCCGCCGTTCCACTGAACAGTCCTTCCAAACACCCTCCTTTCCTCTCCTGCTCTCGTCATGTGCTACCTGTATCATGAAGGCTTTCAGGGTCCCCATTCTGGAAGGGGTCTCTGTGCTCCCGCGGCCTCAGCTCTGGAGGGCTCTGCCCCGTCATACACACAACTGGGGCTTAGTACACTCAAGGCAGTTTCCTAGGCACCTTCTGTTTTGACCTGTGAAATCCTTCACAACTCCATGAAGCAAGTGTACTATTATTGTCACTCCCAATTTACAGACAAGTGAACTGAGACGGAGAGAAAATAAGTAACTTGTTCCCGGTCCCACAGCTCCTGGGTGGTGGAGCCTTGAACTCAGGCAGTCTAGCTCCAGAGTCCACACCCCCCAGAGCTGCAGGGATAAGAACGGAATAAAAAATATTTCTGGCAGGTCCACACATTCTAAAAGACAGTGATTCTTCTCCGGGTTATAAAAGCAATAAATGCTCTGTTTACTTCTGGGGCCTGTGGGAGGCCGCTGTGGCTGCCGAGGCCTCTGGCTGCAATGTCGCCAGGGCCCTGAGCACCTGCTTGCCCCGGACTCAGGTGGGAGAAGCCAGGCAGGTTGCCCATCTCTCCTCATCCCACCCGTCCAAGATCAAGATCAAATCCGTGCCCAGATCACAGGCACCGGGCGCCCCAGAGGCTAACACTAGAGGGCACTGTGCCTGCTCTAAGGAAACGCCAGCTTCTAGACACAGAAGCCATGAAATAACCATGTGTCTTGTTAGGCGAACTCTGAATGTCATTTAAAAAACTGTTACCAGGGTGGAATCTGAGGTGAGGATGGACAGATTTCAACTGTCATTAGAAATTCTGGGCAACCTCTGAGGCAGTGAACTATTAACATTTAACATTTCTTGAGGGAGAACTACAGGTTATCAAAGGTTTCTGAACAGCAAAAAAAAAAAGGAAAAAAAAAAAGACAAGAAGGCTAACAGGCTAACACTCCAAAATGTTAAAGTGTCTTGGATGAGGAGGCTTTCAAGATGAATGTGCGTCACTTTGGATGTCGTTGTGACATGTCTGCAGGACGTATGTGCCTGGGGGAACCTGAGGCTGAGTCCCTGGCTCCCACTGCTCCTCTGGACCAGGAGCGTCAGACAACACACCTGCCCTCCATGGAGAGGGGTTCCTGCACCTGCTTTCGGGGAGTTCACTCACTGAGCAGTGGTGACAGCACCATCTATGTGCCAGGCACTGCAGGGACAAGTTCCTGCTCCCGCAAAGCTTGCCTTCTAGTGCAGTGGAGAGCCCACACGACTTATTTTAAATGGAAGGTCAGGAAAGGCCACTCCAAAGTGACATCTGACTAGAGATCAGAGTGCAATAAGGGAAGGAGCTTTCCAAGCAGAGAAGAGCTGCCGTGAGGCCCTGCGGGGAGTGTGCCTTGAGTGTCCCACCACCAGCAGAGGCCAGGAGGGCCACGCAGAGCAAGTTCCCAAAAGAGGTGCTGAGGCCGGGTGGTTCAGGCTCTGATGGACTCCGGGGGGAGGCCTGGAAGGTCCCCTGGGCGAGGCACAAGCCCCTGCGGGGCTCTGAGCAGAGGGCCTGCATGGCGGTCATGTGAAAAGGACCGTCTGGCTGTTGGGCAGAGCACGTACTGTATGTAGAGGCGGGGAGGGAGGCCATAGTTAGCCCAGTGGTTCTCAAAAGGGGGCAACTTTGCCCTTCAGAGCACATCTGGAACGTCTGACGACATTCTGGTTACCGCCACTGGGGCCAGGGGCTTCTGGTATGTAGTAGGTAGAGCCCAGGGGTGCTGCTAAACATTGAACACAGACAACACACAGGACAGCCCACCGCCACACACACAGGGCCAGGCTGAGAAGCCCACAGACTGTTTCCAGGAGGGTGGTGCTCAGGGTGAAAGGATCACATGCCCCCACACATTCTGAAGGTAGAGCTAATGAGGTGCTTCCAGTCACGAAGCAATACAACGGAAGGGGAGGGCAATCGCTATGCAGGGAGGCGGGCACTTCCCTCCAGTCCCCACTGGCGTTCTAAGGAGCTCTGCCCTGGCCAGGGGGCCCACTCTCCTCCCCTTGCCCTGACCACCAGAGGTGCACGCTGCTCCTCTGAGCAGTCCCGAGGCCCACCATGGGCACCCTAACAGGAACTGAGCTGGCCCAACTCTTGGTGTACACTCCCATTTACAACACTGCTCTTGATTGACCTGCGAGAACTCAAATTCACTGTATAAAAATGTTCCAAGGAGGGCAGCCGGGTGGCTGTTGGCTAGAGCGCGTGCTCTGAGCAGCAGGGCTGCCGGCACGACTCCTGCATGGGGCAGTGAGCTGCGCCCCCCGCAACTAAGATTGAACATGGCACCTTGAGCTGAGCTGCTGCTGGGAAGCTGGATGGTTCAGTCGGTTAGAGTGCGTGCTCTTAACCACAAGGTTGCCGGTTCGACTCCTGCATGGGATGGTGGGTTGCGACCCCCTGCAACTAGTTTGAAAACAGCGGCTGGACTTGGAGCTGAGCTGCGCCCTCTACAACTAAGATTGAAGGACAACAACTTGATTTGGAGCTGATGGGTCATGGAAAAACACACTGTTCCCCAATAAAGTTAAAAAAAAATGTTCAAGGTTACAAAAAAGCAAACTGAGGCCAATCAATAGCTTGGAAATAGAAGGAAGCTGATATAAGACGCCACTTTCAAGTGGATTTGAACATCACATTGTCACATCTGGTAGGACTAGGTGGCCCTAAGGCTGGAGGCCAAGCACGTGCCCGGAGGAAAAAAGGCGACTTCATGCCTGGTCACTAGCACCCAGGGCTCCCAGCGCGAGAGGGGAGCTGCAGGAAGTTCAGCAGAAACCAGAGGAGGGTCTTTAGGTGCCTCAGCATCTGCGCCAGGGCTGAAAGCCGCCAGCCCGCCCCCGCCATCTCCTGTCAAACTCGGGGGAGGACAAAACACAGAGACGATGCGGGAGTTCTTCGGTCCCAGGAGAAACACCACCGGGTCTTTTCCGGGGGTTGGTGATGTCACCCATACCAGATCTTCACTGACGACCGGGAGTAGCTTCCAACAAAAGGCCCAGCACCGCGCACCCACTGGGCCTTCATAAACAGTCTGAGGCCGCAAGGACGAGCTGACTGCCAGCCCCACACCGTGTCTGCTGCGAGCGACTGGAAATCGGGACAGCTTGCAATGGCCCCCGGCTTGGATCTGCACTCAGAGTAAGGCTCTCTCTTCACTGGACTGAGCCAGGCCCAAGGTGTCCAGAAGCCTCACGGTGCTCAGCAAGGAAACCATCTTTCTTTGGTAAAGAAAACAAGTCGCCCTTGCTGCTTTGCCTGCTGAAGGGCGAGGAGGGGAAGGTGGCAGGGCCCAGCAGACACACGGAGGAGTTAGGCTGTTTACCTAGGCCAGGACTCCAAGAGCAGACTCCTGAGAGAAATATGAGGTCGGAACAGCACTGGACATTTCTGAAGGCTCGCTACTTCCCAAGGGGCAAAAACAATCTGAGGACCACCACCCCGCCTGCCCCTGAGCTGAGTCTGAGTCCTAGGCATTCAGAAGAAGGGTGAAACAGGACGGTGGCCAATGGGGCTTCCAATCGTGTTAGGAACCCCAGGGACTCCTAACTGGCCCCTCACCCCCTCAGCTGAGGTTGCAGACACTGAAGTAGGCCCCTCCAGTTCTGCTGTTGTCCCTGAGCTGGAAGGGCCCAGCCAGGTTGCCCGTGGGCCGCCTGGGCTGCGAGCAGCCTATGTCCCTGCAGTGGGGCAGCCCAGTTGTACTATAGTACAAGCTGGAGTTGGGGTGGGAGCATGCCTGTGACAGTGAGTGAGAGAGAGTGAGAGAGAGAGAGAGAGAGAGAGAGAGAGAGAGAGAGAGAGANGAGAGAGAGAGAGAGAGAGAGAGAGAGAGAGAGAGAGAGAGAGACAGACAGACAGACAGACAGACAGACAGACAGACACAGACACACATGCAAGCTTCACTGCCTGAGAAGCCCAGCTCAGTTTTTGAGGGTTGGAATAGAGGAAGCCACTCAACAGCAACTTTGCTCAAACCTACAAATGAGGTCAATGAAATTTTTTTTACAGCTTCAGATTCAAGGCTAGAGAAGAATACAAATGTACAATAAAATAAGGAATGTACATGTCTGCAAAGAATTTCCAGAGCACCCCAGTCGGGACCCCCTCTCGTTTTGAGTGCTGTTACTTTCTGCTCTAACAACGCTCTCCTCTGCTGTAAACTCTACCTCTCTGGTCTGTGTCTCTATTCTTCAGCTTCACGAGACTATGATCCTGGCACAAGAAATATCCTACATCATTTATTGGGGGCTCGCCCGGGATGAAAAAGAGGTAAACATGATCTGTGCTTTTCTGTCTGCCTTGCCCACTCGTGGGCCTTCATCAATATTTTGTTGTCCCTTTCTCCTGTCACACAAACAATGGGCCTTCATCAGCCGGTTAAAAGCAACAAGCACGGCTGCCACTCTTCAAGACTCGAAGGACAGGCTTAGCAGAAGGGCTCTGGCTAACCCCCTCCGACAAAAGTCAGAGGAATGTTGGCCTTAGCCTGGCTGCATTCTCTCTTGGGGAAAAGGGGGAACCCGAGGACAGCACGAGGATGGGGTGAATGACTCTTGGATGCATCTGAGGAACTCTGGTCACGGCGACTCTGTGACACATTCTGAGGGCTCCCTGGGTCTTCTCCCGACCTGACAGAACTAAGGGTGCTGGCCGATGGCTCTCCGTCTCTCTCCCCTCTCTGCTACTCAGCTGCCTTTTCCTTTCCGTGAGAAGGCTGGATACTGGCACATGGCTAGGTTGTGGGCCTTTGCAGGCAACTGAGGGACTCTCTGCCACGGCCACTCTGTGGTCAAGTCCCAAAGGCCACACTGGTCCCTTCTCAGCCCGACCGCCTGTAGGGGTGCCAGTGGAACGTCTCCTCCATCCTTACTGCTTTTTTCATGCTGACACTGTCTCTTCTCAACCACTGAGATGCTGGTCCAGGGCCCCTTTCCCTGTGAGACCTCAACACTCCACGTCAGCCTCAAGACATCTTAAGGGATTGCCGCATACTGCTGCCTCAAATTCATCTCTGCTTACGTGATGCCCTACAGGACCACAACAACCTCACCTGGATTCGCTCATCTACCCTGGACTGAGAGGCCCCCTCTGGACCAGCCCTAACTGTGGGTTCATGCTTCGTCCCTCCTCAGCAGAAGCAGCCAGAGAAGTCTTCGCCCCTTTCCCTAACAGCAGTTAGGGCTACCTCATCAAAGAGATGGGATTGAGATAGGAAAATTATAGGCAGTCAGGGAAACGGCCAGGGTAGAGGGAATCAGGGTGGAAACCGTAACAGAGCCAGGAGAAATATCTTAATAGTTGACTAATAGGTTTAAATCACAGGACCTTGCCAGAATGACAGACTTGGGAGAGGGAGGAGGAGGAGGTTTTCCCCCAAAGCCTATATAGCAAAGAAGCCAGAAGTTCACTTCCAGAGGGGGGATTAAGACAGGTTGGTTAACATAACATAGGACAGTCAGGACCTCCCTGACTGATAGAATGAGCAGAAGACAATGATATCTTCAAAGACCCAGTCTTGAGATACCATAATCCTATTAGAACAGAGACATCAATTATGCTCTGAGGTAACCAGACAGTTTTTTTGTTTTTGTTTTTTAGCTGAGCCATCCTGTCATCTGTTGGCAGCTGAGCAGCAGCTCAGCTCGGGCCGGGACTCGAACCGCTGTTGCTCAGAGCTCACACTCTTGAGCGAGCTCTTACCCAACTGAGCCACTCGGCTGGCCCTACTAGACAGTTTAAAAGGAGTAGTTCCCCATCTAAAGCAGGCACCCCAGTCAGGACCCCCTCTCATTTTGAAAGCTGTTACTTTCTAGCTCTAACAACGCTATCCTCTGCTGTAAACTCTACCTCTCTGGTCCGTGTCTCCATTCTTCAGCTTCACGAGACAACAATCCCGACACAAGAAATATCCTACATCACTGGTGTACTCTTCTGTGAGATGACAATAACTAGAGCACTCACTGGGTTTTGTAACAAGGATTAGGTGAGGGAAACCACTAACACAGGACAGACACACCCCAGGTACTCAGGAAGGAGTAGCTCTTATTACTGTATATACTCATCAACATTGACTGTGTTCCTATTGCACCCGAGTCAGCTGCCAGTCTTCTGTGTAAGACACGAGCCGCCGTGGAGGCCTGTGTCCCGCATGGGCTGTGACTGCCGGCGGGCAGATGGCTTCCTGCGCAGCATCAAGATCACCGCTCTCCTCATGCAGTTGGGCAAGAACCTCCTGCTGGCCGAGGACATGAGCCGCAGGTCCATGACCTGGAGCAGCTGGCCGAGAGCATGCAAGGGAGGGAGAGAGACTTGCATGCCATGTGTTTGCCATCTTTGCCACGTGTGACCACTCCACTTTACTGGACGAGAACCGGCCCTTCCCTTTACTTCACGCCCTGCCTGCTCAAGGCTGTTGGCCAGAACTGCATGACAGGCAAAGCTTTGGACTTGGCATTGCCTGTACCCATTGGGTATCTGACTCCTCAGCCACCTGGCCTTTAGGTGCCTTCCACTCCATCTGCTAAATTCCTAGGTGTCACTGATAATGTCTTAACGGGAGGGATTTGCATAATGCTTCCATAATACAGGGAGTGACTTCTCTATGGAAGGCTTAGAGATGCCCAGTGCCACGTGGTAAGGGAAAGCCATTCATTCATTCACACAGTCACTCATCCATGAACATATATACTGAGCCCCCCCCCCAACACATCAGGCACTGTGCTAGGCTCTGGAGATACAGCCATGAAGAGGGCCCATGCTTGCCATGTGGTAGGCCCTCATGAAGTATTTTATTAAAAAAAAATAATACGTGGGGAAAAAAATTTCCAAGGATCTGGCACAGAGGTGGCCCAGGAGGGGAAAGGGCAGGGCCAGCGACTTGAACCCCTTCCCTCCAGGGTAAATGAAACTTGGGGGCCACAGAAGCTACTGAGGCCAGGTGGGAAAATGTATCCTGCGGTGTGGCATTCTGAGAAAGCTCTGGAAACCCTAGAACAGAATGCTCCCAAGAGCAGTGTTTTTTGAACTATGGGTCATGGCCAACATTTGGGGGAGTGGGGTGGGGGAGTATCTGAGTGCACCACAGGCAGTAAAGCTAGGTACTGTTTTGAGAAAACGTTTCCAGTTACATATATAATGCATATGCATCCTGGGTCACGATGTAAAATTCTACAGTGGTCACTTTCAAGAAGTCTGAGAGCCCCACCCGACCGACATCTACCAGGTGCTGGCTCGGTTCTCTCAGGCTAGGGTTCAGCCAGTTCTCTCAAGGGGAAAGACATCTCTTCTCATCAGAAGTTGGTCTAGAGCCAAAACACAAGCAAACAAACAAAACCCAACCAGGATCTATATGTTTACACAGACACTGTGGGGTGGAGAACTTTTAACTCTTTCTGATATTACTTAAAATGTCAATAAACTGGCTTTCAGGACAGTAAAACTGGGAGTGGCAGGAAGCGGCGCTGACTGTGGGCTGGAGCTGGGCTCCTCTCCCAGCTTCGTCCTAAACCCCAGTTTCCAGATCCGACTGGATTTGGGGCTATGACTGGTCATTGATTCTCCAGTGTGAGGACTTTCTCAGAGCAGCTGACCATCACGCGGCTGTGCCCCCGACAACCCAGCAATCAACAAGCTGCCCACCTGAGGACAGTTTACCAGCAAAACACAAACGTTGGTGCCCCTAACTAGAAAATTCTGTCCATCATGTGCTACAGAAACCTTCAACTGAAGCTCTGCTAAAACCGAGTACTGAGGCCAATCAATTCAATCGTTTTTGAGTATTTTCTGTAAATTCAGAATGAGGCAAAAATATAAATATGTAGGAGTGCACCGAGGCTTTAAAGAACTCACATTTAGATGGGGACACAAAATAAAATACCTGAAAACATTTACACACAAGTACACACACTGCTGACCTGGGTAGAGGGACAAAAATTCCTGCTTCTGGACGGCAGATGGGGGAAGGCGGGAAGGGCTCGGCTGCACAGGGACTGGTCCACCAGAGAGGCAGGCAGGGCGTGGCAACAGGACACCCCACCTCCTCTGCTTCAGATGAGAATTGGCCAGGCCTCTGTACCCTCAACCCCCAGGGGCAGCCCAGAGACCAACCCACGTCCCATCCCCTGGGACCCCTCTCTGATAGCACACTGCAGACCAAAAAAAAAAAAAAGCCTGCAGCTGGGGCCGGGAGATGCATGCAGCATGACTGCATCACTGCTTGGAAGCTGCAGCTGCCAGCTGGCTGGAATGGCCTGGAGGCACAGCCTGCCCAAGAGGACAGAGAAAGGGGACGAGTTCAGCTGCCTGCTAGGTGAGGGGATGGGCTGGGGAGCTGCACCCGGCAGCAGACCAGCTGGAGCCCGGGCAGCAGAGCTGGGTCTCTGCAGATGCTGCGGTGTTTGGGATGCGGCATTCTGGTGCGGTCCATGGCAAGAGCCAGCCGGCATGGAGAAAGAGCCCAGCACTGCTCCCTTTTCTTATTCCCAGGCTTGTCAACCCGGCTTAGGACCAACAGAACAGGCCAGGACTCCTGGATGTGAAAGGAAGGGACAAACAGGAAACTTTAGGAGGAGAAGGCCTCGTTCCTGAAAGGTAGAAAAGTAAACACGACTTCACGTTCTGTTCTTGGGGCTGGGAAGCTGTCCTGGGGCTGCCAGGCATCCAGGAGAGAAAGCAGGGAGTGAGTGGCCACCTGTCCAGGAGCAGGGAGAGTTCCTGGTCTCACACTGCCTTCCAGACTGCACCCCACCCGCCTGATGTCAAGTTAGAGCACAGAATGATGCCCAGGTGATAATCACGTGGACAGACCCTTACTGAGCTAGCACTGTGCGGGAAGAGCTCCACCTACTCTGCCTCCCCCAACCCTCCTGACACCACGTGGGAGGTCCCACTGAGGTGCCTCTCACTCTACAGAGGCCAGAGGCCTGGAGAGGTAAGAGACCTGCCCACAGCCACCCGGCTCCAGGACCCCAGAGCCCTGGTTTTGTCAGCCTGTCCTTCCTCATTTGGGTGTGTGGCCCTCTGGCATGGCCCTTGCTACCCCTGGAACAACTAGAGTTGTGCTGACCCTCAAAGTGTGGACTCTGACCGGCAGCCCGGACTTTTCCGGAGCGCACTGAAAATGCAGACTCTCGGACCCCACCCCAATCCTGCTGCCTTGGACTCCACATGCTAACAAGGTCTCCAGGTGACCCGTGTGCACATCACCTCATCCTCACATTACAATGGCTCTTAGCAGAGAGGGCATCAGGAGGGAGCGAAGGCCCTGCCCAGGCTCAGTGCCCTTCGCAGTCCCCAGGATGGTACTCTGAAAACAGGCATTCTGAAAAAGTTCCCAAAGTGATGTTGATTCATATCCCCCCCATCCTGGCTAGTCTGATTGGCACTTTAAAGGCAGCAAGGGAGGAGGAGAAATCGCTAAAAGTGACTGTATCTGAGTCCCGTGGGGCAGCCAGGCCCACTCCCTATTATGAGACCACGTGAAGAAACACAACCTCCCTGAACCCTCACCAGCCTCCGCTTATTTCTCAAACACCCACGGTTACTATTTCCAGGCAGATGAGATGAATACGCATCCTAGGCTACAAGGCGTCACTAGGGCACCAACTGGCCTGGCGACTCCTGGGGGCTGATGTCACCTCTTGGCTTGATCTTAAGTCTTAAAGCTCACTACCCACTCCTCCACCGCCATTCCTCTCAGGCGCACCCACAGTAGCTCAGCTCAGGATGAGACAGCTCTGAGCCAGGACTAAAATACAAACAAAAAAGCAGAGTCACTGAGACAGGGAGGAAGAATCCCTCCAACCCTACAGGTGCAGGACGTGGCTGCAGCCAGCGGCAGGAGGCACCATGCAGCCCATGGTGCAAGAGCCAGGCCCTGCAGAGCCCACAGTGCGGCCACTCCAGCTGCCCGCATGCGCTGAGGAAGTACCATCACCTCCTGGGTGGTAGACACCACCTGGGATGGGCAGCCCCACGCTGGACCAGCTCCAGCTCCAGAGCCTGTGCCCCGCCACACCTCCAGGGCTCCACGTCACCCACCTGCCCAGCACCTGTCCCTCCCGAGGGGCCATGTGGGCAGTCTGTTGGAGTGTGCGCCCCCAGAGTCCCCCCGAGAAGGCTGGCTGAAAGGAAAAGGTGTCTGTGGTCTGCACACGGCCTGAGAAAACGCTGTGAGTGGAGCACGGGGCCACACAGGAAGGACTTCTCAGCCAGAACTCATATTATCACAAACCCAAAGGAGGACACGTTTCCCGAGAGCCAGAGATAAAAATTTCTTTGAACCACAGGACACCACTTCTAGATGCCATGCCTTAAAATCAGCAACTGCAAGGTGGTGCTTCGGCTGACCACACGCTACTGTGTTGGTCTTTGAAGGGAACTGGTGGAAATGGCCCCAGAAAAACAGTGGAGGAAGTCTGGGTATTTAATTTGGACGTGTTGAAATAACAAAAGATTATGAAGATAAACGGAGGCAGCCTTGACAGTCCCTTGGGGAAGGAGGACTAGATTTTAAGATAGTTATTTACCAGAATCCTCAGATCTCTTTTAAAATACAGATTCTTGAGTTGTTGTTTTTTCCCCAAAAACTTACTGATAAATCTCTAGACAAAGCCAGAAATCTATTTCTTAATGTTCCCTGGGCAAGTCCAATAATCAGCCTTGTGAAAACTGTTCTAATTCAACCAGTGAGTTTTCCTTTTTTCTAGACCAAAATAGAACCCCAACTACTTAGGGACATTTGTTTTTAATTTAAAAACATTTTAAAGATATAAACCTCGGGATCAAGATGCAAAAGCAAGGTGGATTAAAATAATTAACAAAGCAGGACCTGACTGACCCCAGCTGTATTCCCGGGCATACCCTCCTGAGGTTCCACCCTTGAACACACGCATAGGCACTGGGTCCCCAAAATCATGTGGCCCCGACTTTGACTGGCCCTGCTCAGGTGGTGCAGGCCCTGCTCCAGGCCAGCTCCCAGACAGGCACCAAGAAGAAAGCCCCAGGCTCTGGGGCAGCTTTCAGCACCCCAATGACCAAGAGACAAGGGACCTGACCGAGGTCAGCTGCTGCCAAAGCGGCAAAGCTCTGATACTGCCAGCATGCATCCTCGGACACCTGAAAGGCTTCTAGGCAGGAAGGCAGCTCCTGGGCCCACACTGTGGCCCAGAGAACCTGATTTTTAGAGCCAGGTTATGGGATAGGAAGGAGCGAGTGCATAGAATCCGGCTCCCCAGGGATCTAAGAACTCCAAGTCTGAGAAAGACCCCCCCCCCAACTGGCAGGAAGGGCATGTCACTGCCTGGTCCAAATCCTCCAAGATGGCCACCAGGACCTCAGCCTACAGATGCTCCCGCTCCCCTTTCTTCACTTTCTCCACTGCGAACCCAAAGAAAAATGATACGATCTTCAAAATGACGTCATCTTCAGTCAGCAAAGAGCTGAGGCCTCACCCCTTCCCGCAGCGGCTTGTGATATCCAGCCTCACCTCCACCCTGCGCACCCGCGGCTCCTTCCTTCCGTCCACACTCCCAAATGCTGAGGATCAGCTGCTAATCAATAGCCACTCTGCAAAATGCATCCTACCTTCAGAAGCAGACTAAGACAGAAAGGGCCTCACTCAGCACTGCTATTTTTAAAAATGCAAATATAGTAGGAAAAGGCAGTAAAAATGACACACCAGAGCCCTGATCCAAGGCTGACTCTAACTCTCCTTGGGGGTCAGGTTCTCACCGAAGTTGGGATGGAGTGGGGGCGCAGGGTGACTGGTCTACCTGTGGAGTTGTTTTTATCATACCTGTGAGCTCAGAGCAGAGAAGACCCCCCTTCCCAAGTTGTCCCCCAACACACTGCTGAGCCACCCCACAGGCAGGCAAGGGGAATCCACCTGGGGGGGCGGGGGCGGGTAGGTGTCACCATCCTCCCTGGAATGGCTACATCAGAGCAATGTTGGTTCTCCACTTTCTTCAATTCCCAAACTACAGCTTTCCAAGACAAACTGGGGTGGGTGCTGCCAACGTTTCTTTTTCCCAGGGAAGCAGGAGCCTGGTAAAGGCATGGGAAGCCAAGGACGACGAGGAACAAGACCCCCGGGACTGACAGCCTTGCAAACTGGCCTGATCCCCAGCCTCAATGTCACGGACACACAGGGCCCACAGGCAGGCTGACCCTGCTGGGGGTCAGCAGACATGGCTCAACACTCAAAAGTGCCAACTCTCAAAAGTAACGTCTTTGTTTCCTCAGCACCCCACGTCACTAAAATTAGGTCAGGACAGGGTTAGGGAGCCGGCCTTCTGAGCAGAGATTTCTAATAAAATTAAACCCAGACATTTAGCAGTCCGTTTCTGGGATGGTTTGTGGTAATTGGCACGGCTGGGAAGGTGGAAAGGAGTCACGACCACCCAGTGGAAAAAGAGGCGAGGAGGAAATACCAACTGGTCCTGTAGGCTTATCTCGAACAGGTCCTTTGGTCCTCTAACAGGAAATGCGAGCTGTCACAGCCCCAATAAGTTCCCCACAGCTGACCCCAACTGTAACAAAACACTGCAAAATGAAGTCACAGTCTGCCATCAGTTTGTCACCACCCCCTCCAGCATCATCCTCATCTAAGCCACCAGAGCATGGAACAAGATTTGAGCGACTATTTTCTAGTCTCCCAAGGATGGTAGTAATGAGCACCAATGAGATGTATTTATGCATTACAAGGGACATGGTGGGGTGTCGCGACCCTTGGTTGAGAAGGGCTGGAAACTTTCTGGGGTACGCTACATCTCTTACGGGGTAAACATCTCAGCTTCCCCTCTTTCCTCTCTGGGCTGGCGCTATGGCCCTTAGTCCCTGGGTGCTGGGAGCTGGCCAACAGGGCACTGGACCGAAAGGCTGAAGTTGAACCACAAGGCAGCACTAGCCTGGCGTCTCTAGGAGGCTGGGTCCAGGCGTTCTCAGGGGCCACCAATCCTAAGTGCAGGAAGGCGGGGACAGATGAAGACATCTCAAGGGCTCTGCTACCGTCCTTCCTTTATGGGCCAGCCAAACCACAGGGGGGTGAAGGCGGGCCTGAGGCGATGACTTTGACATCTGAGCACCAGGACACGTGCGTGCGGCATGTGGTAAGTAATCAAAAACGTTGGTTCTCTTGCCCTCCTGCACTCGCCGCACCCCTCCACCACCACCACCACCCGCCTCCTCCATGCTACTTCACTCATCAGTAGTTTGAACTGTCCTGAAACAGGTGATGTACAGAAGCTGTTACACGAATCACACAGGAGAGGGTGGACAGACCTGAGCTCCAGTCCTATTTCTGCTCCATTAGGAAGAAGTCTGGGCACAGCCTGCCCGGTACAGAAGTCTGGGCTCCCACCGGTTTGCTTCCTTTGACATTTACTATATGCTGCGCATCAACTGACTGTAGACCATCCATCCATTCACCCATTCACCAATCCACAAACTAAATACCAACTAGGATGCCAGGCGCCGTGCCTGATGCTAACGGCACATTGGCAAACAAGCGACGGAGCCCGTGCAGAGCCCAGAGAAGGGTGGGGAGGACAGGTGGTTCAGGAAGCAGTTACTCACTGATGCGCCAGGCTGGCTGGGAAGGAGCTGCCCCAGGGAACCCCGGCTTCACATCTGGCCCCCGCCCGCTGCGCTCGTCTGCTCAGATGTCACCTCAGAAAGGCCACCTCTGACCCCCACCCCGAATCACTTGTCCTCATTCTCTAGCCCCCGCCTCCATTTTCTTCTTCTCCACAGCTCTCCAGTCCCTGTGTCTGTCACATCTGTCTGCCCCATCAGAATGAGAACCCCAGGAAGGCAGGTGACTTTCTTGAGGCTGCTGAGAGATTCCAAATGTCTGTGAGAATTTAAATGGAAGCAGGGATGGATGACTGGGCAGAAGGAGGAAACCGGGGGTCAGGAACTGCCCTCCACAATGGGCTTCTCCAGGGCAGGGCTGCGGAGCGCTGAAAACCCTCGAGGAAACAGATACTTCTCTATCCTTCCGGGTCACACCTGCATGTCCAACAGGGAAGCCACCAGCCGCATTTGGCTACAGGGCACCTGAAATGTGACCAAGTCTGACTGGAGATGTGCTATGGCATAGACAGGGTTTCAAAGACTTAGTCTGAAGATGGAAACTACTTCATTAATGTTTTTTTACATCCGTTACATGTTGAAACAATACCTTGGATCTACATTGGCTTAAGTAAAATTTATTAAAATTATTTTCACCTGTTCCTTTTTACTTTTTTAATGTGGCCACTAAAAAAAAAAAATCTTAAATTACCTATGTGGCTCATATTGTGTTTCTATTAAACAGCGTTGGTTTAAACCTGTAAATTAAAAACAAAAATCAAAGAGCATCAAAATAGCAGTTCCTGTCTTGCTGTCTCAACAGTGCTCCCTTGAAGCAACCACTTTCTAATTCCTGAGTAGTTTGAACCATCACACATATGCATAAACAGTATGCGTACACCTCTAACTCGTGATTTAGTACATGCAGACATTATCTGTTGACTTCCTGTTTCTCACCCGTGTCCGACAACCTCTTACCTTGAGCCCATCCTTCCACCAGTTCCACTGCATTGACCGAAACCATATAAACGTCTTGTGATGGAGTAAATATAGCTCCCAACTGACCCCGTGGCCCGCTGTGAATACACGCAACCTGTGCACACGCTGAAAATTCTGGCAGATGCCTCTCCATTACTTTTCCAGACACGCTCAAATAATGCATCAGGTGTGTCTGGGCTTTGTCTTTTTTGGATCCCTCCCTCCTGCACAATTCCACTGGCCTCTCCAACATGGACTGGCCTTTGTAGCCTGCCTGTGTGGAATCTCTTGTTTCCTGCATCCAGAAAACTCCCTTGTTTTAAAGTACACCTCCCACCAGCTTCCGGAAAAAGGGTCCACGGAAGCACACTTTTTACAATCCCTGCATGTCTGAAAAGAATCACTTTGTGGGTAATTTGGCTGGATATGGAATTCCCCCGATTGTTGGGGTTTGCTCTGGCGCTGTCTCCCGCCCTGGTTGCCCTGCTCATATTCAGTGAGGCCCATGTGCATCTACCTCTCTTACCTTCAGGACTTTCTACCTTCCAGATTTTTTCTTTGTTCTCTTTTTTCTAGAATAATGACCTAGTTTTTATAAATCACATCTTTTCCCTCTATTGCTTTGAAAGCTTTCAATCCTAGTTCTATTCTTTTAGTGGTTACCCTTAAAATTTTAATACGTCTGCTTGGCTCAGAAAGTCCAAAGTAAATCAATACCCCTCCCCCTCTTCCCTACCCATTCACCTCTTAGAATGTGTCCATTCAAATCATCCCCTCTCACTCCCACTTTTGGGGCAGTATTTTCGTTTTTAATGCTCTTCAAATTAGTAATGGCCACTGTTTCCTAAATTAATGCTTCTTTAGCTCTCCCCCCACATTTCTGATGTCTTCGTATACCATTCCTGTTTGTCTCGCTCCCTTTTCCTGGGTTTAGTTCCCTTCTCCCTGCAGTACAGTGAAGGTCCATTAGTGAATGAACTCAGCTTTTTCTTACGTGAAAACGTCTTTATTTTGTTCTCACTATTGAATAACTTAAGCTGGTTACTGAACACTCGGCCAACAGCTCACTTTCCTTAGCACCCTGAAGAGTCATTCCACTGTGGTCTGGCCTCCGCTGTTCCTCCGCAGACATTTGCTGGGTTTCACCATTGTACCTCGGGAGTAATCTGTCTTTCTCTCCAGCTGCTTCTAAGATGCTGTTCTTCCCTTCGGGAGCGCCCATTAGACACAGGTTGGGCCCTCTCATCCTATCCCCCATGCTCTTTACTTCTCTTCCTTATACACCATCTCTTTATCTGTGTAGAATCCCACTTCTTCAGATCTATTTTCGGGTTCATAATTCTCTCTTGAGGTGTGTCTGTTTTGCTATTTAACATTTCCACTGGG
Organism: Hipposideros armiger; assembly: GCF_001890085.2. NCBI lineage: Eukaryota > Metazoa > Chordata > Mammalia > Chiroptera > Hipposideridae > Hipposideros > Hipposideros armiger. The sequence continues at coordinate 1,457,993 of NW_017731437.1, forward strand.
TTGTTTTTTTTTGTTGTTTTTTTAGGATTTTTTTTTATTGGGGAATTGGGGGGATGGGAACAGTGCTGGGGAATTGGGGGAAGGGGAACAGACAAGTTGCTGTCATTTTGTTCTTCAGCCTAGTTGTGGAGGATGTCGCTTCACTGGCCCAAGTTGGTACCATCATTGTGCTCTTCCCGGGCGAGGCAGATCAGTCGCCGGCTTCTGGACGGCCGCTCATGGCGGCTGCTGGCCGCTCACGCTGGCTGCTGGCTACATACGGTAGCCCATGGCAACCCACTGCTACAGGGGCAGCAGCCTACGCTGTCGCCGGCGACTCACGGCAGCCCAGCTCCAGGTTGAGCTGTTGTTCAGCATCTTAGCTGTGGAGGGCAGTGTCACTGGCCCTCATATGTGGGATCCGAACCGGGGCCCTCTGGCGTCCCAAGCCAGTTCTTAACCATTGCGCCACTCGGCCAGCCCCTCCGCTACACAGATAAATTGTTTTTAAATGCAATTTCCAAGAGTTTTCATTCTACAGGTTTTGTTTGGTTCTTTTTAAAAATAGTCCTTTTAAGGGTCGGCTGAGTGGCTTAGTTGGTTAAGAGTTGGCTTGGGAGCACAAGCTCTGAGCAGCAGGGCCCTGGTTTGGTTCCCACATGGGCCAGTGATGCTGCGCCCTCTACAGCTAAGATGGTGAACAACAGCTCGACCTGGAGCTGGGCTGCCGTGAGTCGATGGGGATGGCATAGACTGCAGTGGGGCTGGCCGGCAGCGGGCGTGAGCTACCGTGAGCTGCCATCCAATGGCTGGCGAGTGACTACCTCACCCAGGAAGAGCGCAATGATAATAGCAACATGGGCCAGTGAGGCGACGTCCTCCACAACTAGACTGAAGAACCAAAGGACAGCAACTTGTCTGTTCCCCTTCCCCGATTCCCCAATGCTGTTTCCCTCCTCCAATTCCCCAATAAAATCTTTAAAAAAAAATAAAAATAGCCTTTTTAAAATGCACTTATTTTTTCCCTTTGATTTCTATTCTTTCTTTTAGCCTTCCAATCACTTTAAACATTTATATTATCTCTTCTGTTATCTGAAGTTTTTAAATGCTAGAAATCCTCCTTTCTGTTGTGACATCTGACTCTTGCTTATAATTTCTGCATGTTCAGTAATTTCCTAGCAAAAGCCAATCATCTGTGGAGATGGAAGGATTCCACGTGGCCCACACTGTGAAAGGGTCATTCTACAAAAGTTCTGCTTTTCCTTCTGCAAGGAGCTCTAGGGGTGTCACCCGCCTGGAACCCTGTGGGGTTATTGACACAGACTTCAGACTTGGATGTTTCCATCTCTCACAGGAGACACCCCCCCCCAACACCTCAGAGCTCTGGGCAGTGAACACCTCCCTTGCCCTTTCTCTGGCCCCATGGGGGAGACTTCCCCGCATCCCTTTTACCAGGGAATAGCCCTTTGAGGGGATCTGTATTTCAATTCTATACTTTACATGTTCATTAAAATCCAAACTTCTATTACTGTTAGGGCTTGTTTGGGGGTCCAGTAAACACCCCCCGAGAACTGCCACGATATCATAAGCCTACTCTGCTTTAAATTCCCTCTGTGATGCTGGTTTCTTGCTATCTCTTTTCTTTCCTGTAAGATCAGCTATATATTTACAATCTTTGCTATATTCTACAGAGAATGCTGTGATTGCTGTAGGAGTGGTTCCACATTAGCTCAATCTACCGTGTTAGATTGGAAATCTACTCCATTGCGTTCTGGCTTCCGACAAGACTGACAAATCCTCCGCACCTTCATTCCCAATCTGCACGCGACCTGTTTTCTCTTTGGAAGCTTTATCCCCCAGTGTTCGGGAATTATACGATATGTCAGGACTTTTTCCATTCACCATCCTGGAACCCTGTGATCATCTATTCTGATTTCAGAAACATTTCTGATTTCTTTGACATATTTGTCCTCCATTTTCCCTTTCTCTCTTTATAGATCTTCTAGATCTATATTTGATCTTCTAGATCAGATATTTGTATGCTATTTTCTGGTGGTCTTTGTCAATTCTTTCTCCCCCTAATATCATGTTAATTTCCAAGAACTCTTTCTTGTTCAGATTTTTAGAGCATCCTGTTTTATTTCATTGACAAAATATTGGCTCTTATTTATCTGAGGACATTCACTCTGTGTGTTGAGGGTTTCTTCAGTTTACAGTATCAACTTTGTTTCCTCTGATACGTCTTCCTCATTGCTGTTCTAGCCTCTACGCTTCATTCATGTTGGGAGTTTCCTGACTATGTTCAACGATCCTTGACTGTCCGTTCCTATTTAAAAGTGAGTCAATAAGGTATCTCTGTGGCGACAGAACACTGCTGTACCTTGACTGCTGCGGGGGTTACATGAAACAACCCGTGATAAAATGGCACAGACCTGGATGCACATATTGTGTACCAATGTCAGTGTCCTGGTTTTGATACTGTCTGTGGTTATGTAAGATGTAACCACTGGGGAACCTGGGTGAAGGGCCCGGGGGACGGACCTCTCTGTACCATTTCTGCAACTCCTGTGACTCTATAATTATTTCAAAATAAAAAGTAAAAAAATGATGAAAGCTTTGGGAACACAGCAAGGCTTTGGGTGTGAAGGACCACAGAGACTGGGATAGGGTCTAGCTTCTACACTGAGGGACTGTCACAGGCCAGCAGCTGGCAGGTGTGTCTCTGACACTGTTTCTTTTTTCCAGGAGTCCCCTAATCCATGCCTCATGCCTGTCTCAGCACTCTGGGAGCTGGCAGGGACAGGCTGGGACTCCCCCGTTAGTACGCAGGCTTTCACGAATCCCTCTTTCAGTTCAGCCCTTTGCTTCTCCTGAGGTACCTTGATCCAGAGTCTCTTTGGCTCAGCTTTTCCAGAGCATAAACCTCTGCTCAGAGGGGATGAGGATATTCTTGGGTTTGCAGAAGTGAAGCCGTGACTTGGGGTGTCTGACTTCTCCCTATAGATTCTGAACTAATGCCCATCTTTAGGCCCAAACCTTACTTCTGCCTTGAGTGACAGCAGGGACCTCTCCTTGGTCTCTGTGCAGGCAGCAACACTGCAGCCTCCTTGGCTCTGCTCACTCACCGCTCATCTTCCGATTTTGTCTATTACTGCCTTCTCTCCCATTCTTAGTCCTCGTGGCTCCATACATTTAAAAAATATTTTTACTGTAATTTTAGCAGGATTTCTGGAGGAAGTAGAGATAAGTGAATGTGTTCAATCTACCATGTTTACCTAAAGTATATGCCAACCAGATCTCTCTGACCTTAATTTGGCAAAGTATGTACACACAACCATGGGACATATCTGAAGATGGAGAGATGAGAATAAGGCAACAAGAAATCACACATTCAAAAATCAGAAATCCTTCGTTTCGACATTCACCTACTTAATTTAGAGACCAGTTCATCTTCGGAGGGCTCTTCCAGCACTGCTATTCTAAGATTTGAAACAGTGCAGACGGAAAGGAAGCACAGCTGCATTAGAAACTCCCTCTGTCATCTGAAAGGGTCACCTATCTGCTCCTGCAAATGGCTTTTGGTTCCAAATGTCAAAGGAATTTAAAATGCCATAGATTGCTGGGGTTCAACCATGATAGTCAGAAGGATCCAGGGCAAAGCTGGGCTCTGATGGGGGAGACTGTCAGTGTCGTGGCAGGCGTGGGTGGTCAACACTTTACACACTTACAAAATTAAATTAGCTCTTAAATGCTAAACTAAAAACAATCACTGAGAAAGTCATAAAACATAAATAGCAGCACACGTGCCCCTCAGCAGACAGCCGCCCCACTGAAGGATGGCAGATCTGGGAAGCAACCGCGGCCAGGACACACGGAAAGCTCAGGACCGCTACTGCCGAGCACCCCTCTCACACACAGGGCATGTTCTCACACCTCTCAGCATAACCACGTCTTAAACCGGCCAAACAGCTGCAGACACAACTCCGTTATCCAGGTACATTCATGTCAATCAACAGCATGTCGTCATCCTATTGCATAAGAAGTATTACAGTCCATACTATGAGAGACAGCACCAAAAAAAAAAAAGAGTATAGACTTTGCCTTTGAAAAACGCAAATTGTAACTGGCGTACTATGGTTCATGTAACTGGTAAATATTTGAAAGCTTGCCCCACTGTCTGAGACCTATTTAGCACCACCCCTTTCTTAACCTAGGGTAATTGTGGAACCCCAGATATAGAAAATTAGAACTTTGTTCCTGGAAAGATTTTGAACTTAAAGCCCTTTCAGTTTATAAGGGCCTCGAATCCCCTCAAGCATATTTAAACAGGAAAGGAGGTTAAACATAACACATGATGCCTGGCATGGACCCAATGACATAATGACACAGATAGGGCAACTACCAAAGGAAGTAGCCCTCCTGCCAGGCTCTGAAGGACAGAGAGAAGACCCAAATGCAGGGTCCAATGGGCAAGCCAACAAACAACCAATTAAAAGATAGGCAGAGGATTTACCTGGATACACATTTCTCCAAAAAGATACACAAATGGCTAATGAGCACATGAAAAAGATGCTCAAGATCACTAGTCAGAGGAGAGGCCCATCACGTCACACGATTCCACATCACACCCGCTAGGATGGCTAGAGTCAAGACTGAAAACAACCAGTATTGGGGAGGATGTGCAGAAACTGGAACCCTTGTACATTGCTGGTGGGCACATCGAATGGTGCAGCTACTCTGCAAAACAGTTTGGCAGTTGCTCAAAAGGTTAAATGTAGAACTACCACATTGCCCAGCAATTCCACTCCTGAATATGATACCCAAGGGAACTGAAAACATATGCTCACACAGAAACGTGTACACGAATGCTCCATATTCAAAGTAGCCAAAATGTGGAAACAACTCGAGTGTCCATCAACTGATGAACGGATAAACAAAACGTGGCATATCCTGGCCATAAAACGGAAGGAAGCCCTGACAGGTGATACAACATGAGGGAAACCTGAAAGCATGCTGAGTGAGGGAAGTCAGCCACAAAAGGCTGCCTATTATGTTTCCATTCATATGAAAAGCGAACCCACACACAGAAAAGTGGTCGCCAGGTGCTGAGAGGAGTGGGAGATGCATGTGACGCTAATGGGTTTCTTCTAGGGGGATGAAAATGTCCCAAATGTAGACAGTGATGATGGGTGCACAGATCCTTGAATATACTAAAAATCACTTGAATTATATGCGTCCAAAGGTTGAATTTTATGGTTTGTGAATTATATCTCAAATCTGTTTTTATTTATCTATCTATCTATTTATTTTTAAGGCAAGTAGGGTTGAGCTGCAATTAGTGACTACCTGGTCCTCTGGTCTTGAATTGAGTAGAATATTTTCTTTAGATGTGACTCCTGAGTCACAGTGTAAATCCCCTAAATCCTCTGTAGAATTGATCTTATTTTTCAAGTCAAATACCAGAACCCGTCTCAGCTGTAAGAACTCACCAGAAACCTAGAATCAGCACCAATGCCCTCCATTTCCACCCTTAGAAAGTAGGTGATGTCCTTCTGTGGACTGTTCTTTCTTTTAAGTCTCTGTCCACTTGTGGATTCCATCAGCCTTAATCTCAACCACTGAGCCCCTCGGGCCTTAGCTCCTCAACTATAAATAAGAGCGTCAAACCCAATCATCCCTTCAGTGACAGCACTGTGGGCCTAGACACACTGTCAAGTCCAGCAGACGGCAAATAGCATCATCTCGGGAGCTCAGCCAAAACCCCCACCTGCACTGAGCGCTCGATAGTTGCAAAGTCCCCTATGCTGATGTTACCAGCACAGCCGAGGAAGGCTCGAGGTGCGAGGGTCTGTGGGAGAGCTGAGACGGGAGGATGGAAACCCCAACATGTGGGAACAGTCCTTGAGAATTCCCATAAAGCACACGGTCAGAGTCCCTCTGTGAGCTGCATCACCTGGGAAATGGCTCAGGGGAGCCACGTGCATTGATTAGGATAACGCCTCACCCTGGGGAAAGGAAACAGCCCATTTGGCCACAGTCTGCATCCGGGTCGTGGAGGGTCCTTCTCGACTTTAGCCTTTGCTTCTGAAGGGAGTCTAATGGGGAGCCTGGCCTGAACCCTAACACCTCACGAGCAATTCTGACTGAGGCAAAATGCCAAAAGTGGAGGCGAAGGGCACTGGGGGTGTTTCTGGGAGTACTTTTCACAAGAACTGTCTCCCCCACCCAAGCCAAGCATCTTCTGACTCAAATATCTCCATGAGCACGCACCCCCGTCAGTGGCATCCTCTGGCTACTGAGAAATCCTGCTCTATCAGAGGGGTTGGAGCAGGTGCCAAGGAATAATATTAATAAATGCTGACCTACGCTACCCCCAACAGCAAAGCGGGTCTCTCCCTGAAGGGGCACCAAACTGAATCCAATTCAACACTCTGGCCCGAAGGGCAACACTTCAGAGAGAAAGAAGGGAAGTGACATGCCAGGGACGAGTGAGGGACAAGGTGCACTAACGCACTCCCGTTTAAGGCCACAAAGCTAATGAAGAGGAAGGCAGAATCTGACCCAGATCTGCCTGAATCCAGAACAGTTGTACAGAAACGTATGACTTACGTTAAAAAAAAAAGTATACATACATGTATACATACATGCTAGAATATGCATAAAACAAAATAGACCTGGTCATAGAGGCCATCTCTGGGGAATGGAAATGGTGGGAAGGAGATAAATATTTCACTATGTACTCTTTTAAACCATTTGAATGTTGTGTCATCGGCATATATTACCTATTTAACATATAGACACACAGAGAGATTAAGATTTAGGTTTGAGGCAGACGAGCTAGTATTTTCCCCTAAACCTCCAATGATGTTTACTGTGCGAGCTTCCAAACGTGACAGGAAGTTGAAGCAGAGCTAATTCATGGTAGCTACTGACCGGTGAGCTAGGCCAGTGCTGCCCGAAGGTGATCGCATTCAGAGAGTCTGTCTACTGTCCCATCGTGGACACAGCCATCACAGGTCTACGTGCCAACTCCCAGCTCCATGTCTGAGCCACCGCCTGCCTCCCCTGCCTTACTCAACGCCCCCGAGTTCAGCCCTCTGCTCGGGAAGCGCGTGCCCTGAGCAGAAGGCACAACAGGCCAGCCTGCCTCTCCTGCAGAGCTCAGGGACACCCCCTGGCACAAGCAGGTATAATCGAAAACATACCGACAGTCATATGACCTGAGTTCGAGTCCTCTAGAAGCTGCCAACTAACAGAGACTCCTGCATAAGTCACACAAAAATCTCACCATCGTGCTGAGCAAAGAGGCATTCTGAGATGGAAGTGTAAATGGGTATCACTTTTGGGGATGACAGTTGGTAAAATGAATTAAAAGTCTGAAAACTGTATTCTTACCCCTTCACCCAAGTAATTCCATTTAGGAATATATGCTAAGAAATTTAAACATCTAGACAATGATATAATGAAGTATCAAGTTTAAGATGTTACTCACATTATTTCAAACTGAAAACCTGGAAACAATTTGGTCAAAAGGAGATGGGCACATTATTTCAAACTGGAAACTTGGAAACAATTTAACTGGTTAAAAGTGGAGACTGGTTAAACTATCTCCATAGCACTGGCCAGTCAGCAAGGGGCAGCTGTGGCGCCAGTGAAGTTGCCATGTTCTCTGGCAGCACAAACATCTCCGCTCTGTCCCTCACTAGCCGCTTGGCCTTGGGCGAGTTATGGGTCTTCTCTAGGTTTCAGTGTCTTCCTCTCTACAATGGGGACACTGGCCACTGCGGGGGAAGTGTAAGATGCCACATAACGCATGTGTTACACTGCCTGACACTCGCTGAGACGCCACTGATCCTGGCCGGATAAAAGAAGCAATTTCAATCCTTTTCCTCTTGGACTGGTTGTATCATACTCATAACTACCATAGTTTCATCCTAAAAAGACATTAAACCCAATAAAACACCTTAGCAATGACTGTGTGCTACAGGTCCAGGGCAACGGTGGGGAAGCAGGCTTTTCTAACACTAACACTGATGAAAGCACTGCCTGGTTATCGGGAGCACTTAACCAACTTCCCCTCCCTCCTGTGGCCTGTCTTCTGAAAATTTCTGGCAGTTGTATACTTAAAACTTGGGGCAAAGAGGGGGTAAAAAACTGAACCTACTGACATCAACAGGGTTTTAGAAGGACCTATGTATCAATCCAATTCAAAGGCTATTTCCAACCTGGAGAACAGCATGTCAGACACGCAGACTCTCGGACCATCCCAGTCTGACGGCTTCAGAAGAATCGCTATGAACAAGAGTCCAGGTGATTCCACGCACATCAGCCTTTAAGGAGTGCTGGTCCAGATTTCATTCATCTGTGCTCACCCCATCTCCCCACCACTGATACACAGGGGTGGCTCTATCCATTTTTAATAGCTGGTGCCTGGCTTCTTCAAAGTAACAGGCCTGGCTGGCTTAGCCACTACAACTGCAGGCTGTAGAGCCCTGGTGCAGGCAGAGCACAGAGCCCAAGCTGTGTCCCTGGTTCACTTGCAGTTGGGTTGGCATTCTTTTTCCAACAAAGGAGCCTCATACTAAAAAAATCTCCTTAGGTGAGGGCTGCATGCTGATCACCATTCAGAAAACTCACACGTGTGAATGCTGGTTTGCCAGGTCCTTTCAGCTGGGTCACTACAGCTGCTTGTCACAAGAGCGCATTATTCCCATTTGATAAACTGAGGTTGTGAGAGGGGATGCTCCCACCAAGGTCTTGAAGTTACTACAGGTGCTAGAACTCAGGCAGCTTCTGGATGTCAAACTGGTGCTTTTCCCAGATTTGCTCAGAGCCAATACCAAGGACTTGGAGGAGAGCCGGGCAGCGACACCCAGGGAGACGTCACTGGCTTCACAGACCTGGCCTCTCAGCTCTCATCCTGGGGAGCCTGTGGCCAGGAGCATATGTCAATTTCGCTGGGTTTTAACCCTAGAGACAACTGCATCTTGACCATGGTGACACCAGCTCTAGCTAGCTCTATCCTAGCCCTCTGTGCCCCACTCTGCCTGGGGTGCTTCGGAGGGAAGATGCTAAAATAGCAAACTACAATCTGGTACACTGTCATTCGTCTGCTCTCCCACTCAGTGGGATGCCCCCATGTCCTAGTCTTGGAGTGATTATTCACAGTGCACTCAAAAGAGCCCAGCTAGAGCAGCAAATTACATGGTCAACCCACCTGGTACCCAAAGGGGGGAGATGTCAGCTGGTAAGGGACCCACATGGCTCCAGCACAGACCACCAAGCATCTGGGAAAAGGCCAAGAATAAGAATACTTTGTAGGTAAGTGGGAAGGATCTGGCCATTCACTCAAATGCTTCCCATGAGTTTCCAAGTGAGCCATTCAGAATATAAGATTTCACAGAGAGCTTTGTTTCTCAAGAAGCTCCCAATCCAGGGAGAGAGAGCCCAAGAGTATGATCTCGGTGCCACAGAATACCAGAGGCAGGGGACAGCACAAGTGAATTTGAGAGACAGTCATTAGCTGGAGTCAACTGCAGAGGCAGGAGATTAAGCGTGAAACACAGGCGAGGAGCCTTAAACGACGAGCTAAGTAAGGCATGACAAGAGACTGGGTCCTGACACAATTCAACGGGTCATTTGGGAAGTCAGCCCGCGATGCAGCATGCTAGGCTGCAGGAGGGTCTAGAGGCCAGGGGAGATCAGCGTGGGCACGAGGCAGTCAGAGAGTGAACCAGTGTGGTGAAAAGAATGCAGAGGGTGCAAGAGGCATTTTATTTTTTATTTTTTTTTACAAGAGGCATTTTGAACAAAGATTTGATGACAAATTAGAATGGAGGGTCTGACACTGAAGGCACAAGCATTAGAAGAAAAAAATAGACAAATTGAACTTCATGAAAATTTTAAAATATTCTGTATCAAAAGACACTATCAACAGAATATAAAGGCAACCCACAAAATGAGAGAAAATATTTGCAAACTGTATATCTGAAAAGGGATTAATATCCAGAATACATAAAGAACTCCTAAAATGCAACAACAACAACAACAAAACAACCTAATTCAAAAACGAGTAAAGCACTTAAATATACATTTCTCCAATGATATACAAATGACCAACAAGCACATGAAAAGATGTCTAGTATCACTAATCATTGGGGAAATGCAAATCAAAGCTACAACGAGATACCACCCCACACACCGTAGAATGGCTACTATCAAAAAAACATGAAAAAAAAAAAAACTATTGGCTGGGATGTGGGGAAAAAAAGGAACCCTGTGCACTGTTGGCGGGACTGTAAAATGGTATAGCCGCTGTGGAAAACAATATGGCAGTTCTTCAAAACAATAAAAATAGAATTACCATATGATCCAGCGATTCCACTTCTGGGTATCTACCCAAAATAATTGAAAGCAGGATCGTGCAGAGATTTGCACACCCAGTAGAACTCGCACAATAGCTACAACATGGAAGCAACTCAAGTGTCCATCAATAGATGAACAGATAAGCAAAAAGTAGTCTACACACAATGGAATATTATTCAGCCTTAAAAAGGAAGGAAATTCTGACACATGCTACAACACAGATGAAGCTTGAGGACGTTACTGTACGTGAAATAAGTCACAAAAAGACAAATACTGTATGATTCCACTCATACAAGGAACCTAATCAAAACCATAGACACAGCAAGTAGAATGGTGGCTGCCAGAGGCTGGGGGGAGGGAAATTGGGAGAGGGATCACTGTTTAATGGGTATAAAGTTTCAGTTTTCCAAGATGAAAGAGTTGGGGAGACGGATGGTAGTCACGGTGACGTAAACACTATAAATGTACCTAACACCACTGAACTGTACGCTTACAAATGCTTAAGGTGGCAATGTTACATTATGTGTATTTTACCACAATAAAAATAATTTTTTTTAAAGAAAAAAATATTAGGATGGGGGCCCAAGGAGGTAAGTTTAAAATGATCCCAAATGCTGACTTTCAGAAGACCGAGCTTGGGTATGCAGAGGTGAGTGCCGTCGTGTTTTCTAGTAACTTACAATGGCGGGCGGCTCAGACAAAGCTCACGTACATACACTTACATACAGAAAGCAACGACGGCACAATGTTAACTGCTGACTCATGACAGTTGGTAAGTAGTAACCACTGCCCTACTCTTTCAACTTGTCCGTACATTTGAACATTTTTCACACAAAACGTTAGAAAAATTTTTTAAAAAATTCCACCGACCTGCGGATGGGGAGAATCGGTACACTGCTAACAGTTCACACCACCAAGTCTGAGGTTCTAGGGGACGTGATGGAGCTATCAAGTAGCTCTGGGAATGTGATTGGGTGTGGAAGTCATCTAAATGCAGGTACCAGCTGTGGACAAGACCACTGAAGAAAAGATAGGAAGGGAGAAGAGAGGAGAGGAGAGCTCTGATCTTTGGAAAAGTCTCACTGAGAGGGGTAAGAGGAAAAAGACAAAAGGCAAAAAAGATAGACAAATCCAGAACAGCCTGGTAAACAACCCGACAGAAGAAAAGTTTCCCTTATGAGGGGATGCTTGACCCTATTAACCAAAGGGACAAGGACTGAGAAAAAGTCTGTAAATGCAGCGAGAGACCAGAATGCACTAGTCCTTTGTGGCCTTTCACACCCACTAATGTGAGAGTCCAGACCCCGAGCTTAGGTCACAAGGAAATGGAGGCAGGGTGCTGGGATGCCCGAAGCACGCTGGGGGCAGGGAGAGATGCTCTTTCCTCTTTGGCTTGAAGATGATATCATCAACCTCAGGGCCCTCAGCCTCCCTTAAGTAATTAAACAGTCAGAGCAGACCAATATGGGGCTGCTTTCAGCATGGAGTGTGTCAGGTCCTGATGCTCCTGGAAGCCACACAAGAGACACGGACCCACCTGCACTTAAAGGGCCCAGCAAATATATCCAGTCCCCACAGCTTCACCAGTGGCATCAGACGGAGCGGCACCTCCCACAAAAAGGATCAAAATTAAAACAAGGTGGAAAAACCTCATTGGAGCTGCTAAGTGTGAAAGACCAGCTCTCACTTGCAAGATGCAAATGAAGAAGGCTTTTCTTAAGACTGCAGGCATCTCTCCTGCTAGCTGGGAGTTTTGATTTTATTGTTGGGTAGAACTGACTGTCCCCACCCCTTTTTTGCACCATTCAGTGTCTTAGATTTAAAAATGTTAAATTGTCACAGAACGAATCTTCACCAGATATAGCTACACTGTCAATTTAAACCAAAAGTGACATGGTAAACATCTTATTTCTTTGAGCTGCAGAAAATTTAATATTTTGGGTCTCTCAAAATATGCAAACAAACCAAAATCCCCTCAACCAGTCAACCAGATTTAACCCCAAAAGGACATTCATTCCAGTACTTATCGCCTAGGTGAATACATCTGAACCGTGTTATCATTTGCCTCAACATTTAAATCACAAGAACTTGCATTCCACAATCCTGCTTCAGGAGAACACGGTATCACTGTGGGCAAAATTGACTGAAAGATCCATCCAACACAGTCAGCCTGGGCTGAAGGACATGAAACCCTCAACCGCAGAGCACAGCTGAAGAGAGAAACAGGGCAAGTAACCTTGGAGTAGATAAACCCAGAGGGTTATCCATTAACATGATTCAATTTGATTCTGAACTACAAAACATTCCAGTAAGCGTTTCGCTCCTCCCTGTCCCTCCGTGTCCGTAACCACCCGTCAGGTGGCTCCTAACAGAGCCCCTTGAGGCTGGCGGAAATGTCAGAAGCAAGCAGTTTGGAATGTGCAGTCCCGCTCAGCAGGAGCTGCCAGAGGAGCTGCAGCAGCACTGAAACCTCGACCTTCTGGGGCTTGACATCCAGTCGCTGGGCAAGGGGAGCCTCAGGGAGGAGCCGCAGCTAAAACACCAAAATCATCATAAACGTAAGTGACAGCATCTTATAAACGGAAAAGCACTTATACACCGTCCTGACTGCTGTTTCCCTCCCTTTTGAGTATCCATTTAAATGAGAGCCCTCCCACCCCCATCCAGAGCGGGCTAAGCTCTGGGCAGGGAAACTTTGAAAGCTCCTATCAGTCAGAATAGGGACACAGATCAATGTCCTCCTGGGTTAAAGCTACAGGATGGCTCTTTAAAAGAGAACACACTCGTCACAGAAATCACCCTGAATCCCACTCTGACGGGACCACCAGGGACAGCTGACACTGATCACGGGCCCAGCACTGTTGTAGCGTGTTGGCCCCGGAGAGGTTCCACTGGATTTCATGAGGCCTGTGGGCAAAATAGTAAACAAGAGAGAAAAAGTTCCTCTTGCTAGAAGAGGAAAATGAGAAAGAGAAAAGCGGGGATAACAGTGAAGCGGGGCTGGGGAGGGTGTAAGAACTTTAATGTCCTAAAACCCTAATGGGTGAGGAGGACACACACAATCAAGTTCAGGGCACTGAAGGGAAAAGGGACTGGAGCTGGCAGGACTCTCAGCCTCTCTCCAAGGGGCCCTTTGGAACCTGTCTCATGACTCAGCATTCCCAGCAGGGGACAACAGGAGCAAGAGGGGACGAGAGCAAGACAGGGGGCAGGAGGTCTTTGGAGGCAGGAGGTCAAAGTGCATTTCCTAACAGAAATGCCAGTTATTATACCTGGACTTGTTTTGCTAGGGGCAGGGTGTCAAGGTGGGAATAAGCCAGCGCTGGAATGAATCATGAATCAGACTTACAGAGGTTGCTTTCATTCAACATCTAGGGGCATTCACAGGTTCCCCAGAAGTAAAATGTATTTTTTGACAGGTATTTTGAAAATGACTGAGGGGCCAGGGAATGAAAAATGTAGAACAGAAGCATGCGCCAAGTGCAAGTCAGCGTTTCTCCCATACTGCTCCCCAGCCTGACCTCCCTCCCTCCAGGCCACTGGTACACCCTCTGCACATCCCTAACCCTGCTCCGTCCTCGCCTCACCTGAGGTTACAACTCCTGCACTAAGACTTTCAAGTGTTTAAAGACTGGATGATTCACTCCAGCCACAGGGAACTCAAGACTCATGTGTGATCAGTGTACTCAGAGAGAGTAATGATCTATAATCCTGAACTTCAACATTCTCAGGTGAGGGCAAACTATATTTACTTCAGTTTGTGTTCAGTGTGACATTGGACAAGTTACTTAACCTCTCTGTTCCTCAGTTTCCTCCTCTGAAATATGGGGATAGTAATAGTACCTAATTCACAGGATCGTTGTATTAAGTGACTAATACACAAAGAGCACTCAGAGTGCCTGGCACATAGCAACACTATATAACGTTGGTTCTTATTATCTTAAAATACAAAAGCAATACTCTACCATCCTTGCAATTCATAATCTCATTATCTGTCTTGGGAATTTCAAAAGATGTTTTCCAGATTCTGGGACATATACATACATATCTATTCATTCCATCTCCTCCTGGAGGCTGGTGGACATTCGCAGGTGTTACTTAAATGTGCATTGCTGAATTTCTTAAAAAGTAACAGAGGAGTGAAGTTCATGAGTATTTATAGGTGAGGTGTAATAAAGAAGTCACATCTGTAATGCACCGGGTCACAAGCAACAACAGTTAGGAATTCCTGTACTGCTGAAACAAACCCCTCCGTGCACCTTTTGCTTTCAAAGGTGCCTCTCTGGTACAGCATCACGCTGTGACACACAGGGTGGATCTGTCTGACAGACGTCACAATGGTGTCTGCTAATAGCCAAGTAGCCACCCCAGGCACCACCCACCTACGCTTCTGGTTATTCCACCTGTGCAGGCTCACTTCAGAGGCTAGACAGACAGACCTCGTATTTTATTGCACAGAGAAAATGAGGCAATGACTAGGCCAAGGTCATTCAGAGTAGGTGACAGCCAAGGAAGAGCACCCAAGGGTCTTGACTTCCCGTTGCAGGACACAAACACACACCCCTCATCTGATGAGAGTGCCCTTGAGTCAGGCGGCAAGCCAGGCAGAGGCATATCAAGGCACCGAGAGGCGGGGAAACCAGAGGACAAAGAATACAATCACAGAGCAGCTGTGAGAGTCTACAGTGCTGTGATGCTATCTGAATAAAATACAATTAAATGCACTTAGTCCTGCTTCTTGGTTAACCTTACCTAACTTCTTCCTCTTACATCACTGAGAACAACTGCTTTTAATGGGTCCAGCACCTGAACAGGTGAGGCAAGCAAACTTCACATGCTATGATGCCACACCTAAATAGCTTTCCCCATGGAAATGCTGGCTTGAGTAGGAGCCAAAAATAAATCGAAAAGCTAATTCTTGAGGGACTTGTCATCAGGGAACACACACACACACACACACACACAAACACACACACACACACACAGCACCTCATAAGGAGGCTAATCACAGACACAGCTTTAATTTAGAAACATTAAATCGCAAATCAATTGAGACTCTGAATGTTGTGGCAACTTAAAGCAAATAACACACAAGAGATGGGAAAACTAAAGCAGGAACAGGAAGCCCCAAACTTGGACCGACAGACAGTAGTCTGCTCGCTTGCCCACAGGGGCCATTCTGCCCAACTGTGACAGATGAAGACCAGAAAGACCCACCATGTCTAACCAGTGCTCAAGAAGGTGAAGCGGCTGTGGGCATTTGGCTTTATTCTGAAATTTTACTCAAAGGATGACCACTGATGGGGAAGGGGCAAGTCTCCACAAAGGAGATCTGTGGCCAATCAGGAAAGGTTTCAAGTGGATAAATCAGTTCCCACGCTGAAGGGGTCAGGAGAACGAGGAAAGAAAGGAGCACAAGCTGTGGGCTTCTTTTAAGTCCTAAAGAAGCTTAAGTTTGGCTGCTGGAAGCCTCACAAACTGGACCATAAATTTTGCAGTTTCAAGAAAAAACTACTTATTTTATTTCTGTTGCTAAAATTCATGAACTGGCCAGAAGCGGGTAGGGCTTGCTGGCCAGCCTCTTCAGCTCTTTTTGAAGGTGTTCATTAAGAATGTAAAACAAATTAAGAGACTAATATCAAGCCTTTACTCAATGCCCACTAAATTAACATGAAAACTATAAAAATACTCCACAGCTCACTCCACACTGAAAGAACACTATTAAAAAAATTCCAATAGGTGGCAGCTTAAAAAAAAAAAGTTTGCCAAGACCGTCACCACATTATTCTAGCAATAATAACTGGGTTCTCAAGTCTCATAACCAGATTAGTGATAGAGAAGTCAGAGCTTAAGTGCTCTGTCTCAATCTAATAGTCTTTCCTTTACAGCATGCTGCTACCGCGATAGCGATGGGTTTATAAGGAATGGGAAGTGAGAATGAAAATCTCCCTAAACCCACGCTGCAAGGTCCCAGGACCCACCCTACCACCCCAGTTGGTGGCCAGCAGCAAAGCAGATGCTCAGCTGACCAGGGCCATCTGTGCCTACCACACATGGTGATGAGAGCTACCTATCAGGTAGAAACGCTCCCCCGCCCCCCAAACAAAGCTATTCTCAAGTCCTAAAAGAAAAACTGGGTCCTGCCATCCATACACGGGCACTACAAGCCATCACTTCCTAGAATTTCTATGCCCCTGAGCTTTTGCTAAGCCCAGAAGCCTCAGAAACTCCAATGGCAAAAGAAAACACCATCACTGTTGTCACAATGGATTCCAACAAATTCAAAGGAGGTCACAAGAGGGCAGCTTCAAAATACATCCAAGCTGGTGCCTCAAAGTTATTTTCTATTTAATTCCAAAATAGGTATTTTAAGCATATAATTACACATGGTGGGGGGAGGCAGAGGGAACATAACTATAAACAAAGTTAACCACCAAAGTCAAGATGAGCAGGAACAGCAACTGATAAACACGGCAGCCGCTGGTGGCGAGCGGGGCCTGCCTCCCTGAGTGCCGGGGCAGGAGGCCATGACACAGTCAAACAAGCTGCACTCCAGAAGCCGCGAACCTCTAGAGAAGGTGGTTAGGGGATAACATTTTTCAAAAACCCATGGAAAGACATCAGCAACCATTTGCTGGTAAGACAATGTACAAACACAGTATGTATACAGAGCAACAATCTTCCCAACAACACTGGTGGTAATTTTTAACTAGTACTCTGCTGCAAAAAGTAGTCTTTTCCACATACTTTTTCCATGAACTTACAATTTTCTCTTCCAGTCAGAGAGGCTATCGCCTGACGCGCATTTCTCTGAGGGGAAGCCAGGTGCCCTGTGTGTGTATTTGTGTGTCTGTGGGTGCCGGCACACTGGCGAGGAAAAGGACCCTGCTGGTGCCAGCAGTCACTTGCCACTAGGAAATGGATCACTGGCTCTTCCTGGAAGTGGGGCGCATGCCCAAGCCCTCATCACAGAACCCCTCTGTAGCGTGGCACGAAGCCCTCTTCCTCTGTTGCTTTCGTCTTGCTATGTGAGAAACCCCGATGAATTTCTGAAGTGCCTTCCCTGGAGAGCAGGCGTCTCAATCCCAGGCAGCTAGAACAACCCAGTCCTGATTCCTGCTTAGAAATGTTTTCTTGAAGGGGAGAAGGGGGAGGAGACGAAGAAGGAGTGAAAGATACTGGCTTATGTGTGTGTGTGTGTGTGTGAATCACTGATAGGCATTCACTCAGGAAAACAAGACACGAAAAGCCACCAAGCCAACCCTGGTTCAAGGTTTCAGGTTTCTGACGATAAAACCCCTTGGTTTCAATATTCACCAGCCTCACCCCAAAACCATCTGGAAATCTGATGTGTGCTTCACAGCCTCAGGGCAAGAAAAGCCCTTCAGGTTTCCAGCGGGTGGCTCTCCTCCACCCATGGCCGTCCAGTGTCTTTTTCAAGACGTCCCACTGCACTCAGGAGTCACCAATGCCAGTCGCAGCTGTCACATCCCCCTCCCCCAGTACTATTAATACGGAGGCTTTGATCGTTGGTGATTTTACTCACAAAGTTTCCCGCAGCAATGAACATGAGACGACACGGTAAAACAAAAAGGGGTTAGGTTCCTTCACCCGTAACAACGCATTCTGCAATCTAGTGAACTTCTTGGGTTTTTGTGTCGGCCGAGATTTTCACCGCTATCTGTTTTGGGGATGCCCACAACCCCTCCCTGCACCGACCAGGCACGGCCCTCCTTTCTGGATGCACAATGCAGTATGTAGTTCCTCGGGGGTCAGCAAAACGCCGCACTGGTGTGATAACGCCCAGCGTGCCTCAGAGCCCGAGGAGTTCCCCACGGTAGTGGGTCCACGTCCATAACCTTGAGGCCCACACCACAGTATAGCCTGCAAGTCCCTCCGTGTGGGGAAGCCACGGGGCCCGGTGGCCCAGGGCTGGTGCAATGACTTTGCACCGGAGCGTCCCCTCCGCTGAGGCTTATCCTCCCACCTCGGCCCACTGCAGTGGCACCATTCCCGGCAGCGCCTCGCACGCCTCCCCTCCCGGCCTAGGGGGTCTAGCAGTTAACCGACCCTCCGTCAGCCCCCAGCCCTGGCCGGCCCGCCGCACCTTGGTCTCCTTCACGTGCTGCTTGACGCCCTCCGGGTACCACTGGACGCGCACGTAGCCGCGGCGCAGCGGGCTGGCCCGGCCCTCCTCGTGGCCCGCGCCCCCCGCTTCGGAGCAGCCGGAGCTCCCGCGGCCCTCCTCCTCGCCCTCCGAGTCCGAGTCCTCGCCGTGGATGAGGCGCACCAGCCCGAAGTGTACGGAGCCGCGGTAACGGCCCGACACCAGGTCGTGAGAGAACAGCAGCCGTTGCGAGCCGGCTTCGGGGCCGGAGTCCGAGGACGGCCCGGAGGCCGAGTCCGGGGCGGGCGCCGGGGCCGGAGCGGGGGCTGCGTCCGGGGCTGGGGCCGCCTCCGGGACCGCGGCCGGGGCCTGGGCGGGAGCCGGAGCTGCGGGTGAGGGCGCTGCGGGATCCGCCATAACTGCTCTGCGCGAGTCTCGGGCGGCGGCGGCAGTGGCAGCGGCGGCCGAGGCACGGGGAGGCGGGGCCAGCGGTCGCTGGGGGCGGGGCCACGGCGTGCTTACGTGATCCTACGTGCCGCCGTCGTCAGGGAACCGAGATGCGGTTGCTAGGAGCTACCGCCTCGTCGCTAGGGGACGCTGGAGATGCTGCCGTGTGGGCGGGGGATAAAGGATGGACTCCACGAGGTAGGGGCGGGGCCGGAGGGGATAAAAGTAAAGGGGGCGGGAAGGGGTGGGGACCGAGGTGGAGGAAGTGGAGTGGTCACCGAGGAAAATGGGAGTGGCCGACGTGGGGCGAAGGATGGTCCCGAGACTGTCAACAACACTTAATGAGATCCCTTGGCATCTCCTGTCTAGTCCTAGGCACTGGGCGGGGTACAGAAAGAGCAAGACACAGCCCTTGTCCTCTAGGTGTTTACAACCTAGTCGGAGAGACAAAACATGTACATATTAAATTGCTAAAAAGTGACTCCAATTCAGCTTGGAAGCAAGGCTATAATACGTATGTATAGAGTGTACCTAGAGTTATTGTATTAGGAAATTCTATGCAAAGTTTCGAAGATCATGACCCCTTAGGGATCGGTCAAGGCATTGGTAAAGGAGGCTCCGAGAAAGATCAGAAAGATCAACGGGTGTTAGTGGCCCCTACAGTTTGCCTTTTAAACCCATCTAGATGAGTTCAAAGCTCCATGAGGCTGGGTATGCATGGTAAGAGGTAAGACAGCCAGACAGTTAAGAGTGGGAGCCATGGATTCCAATTTTGGACGCTGCCACTTACTAATCTTATAAAGGTAGGCAAGTGATAAACTTCTTTTCATCTTAATGTTCTCGTCTGTAAAATAGGGGTAATAATAGCAGTACCTGTCTCATCGGGTGTTTGGAAGAATTAAATGAAATACAACAATGCCTGGCATATAGTTCTCTCAATAAAGCTTAACCATTATTACAATATTTCAACGCACCCCCACCCATGCCTAGACTAAAATTCTAGATTGGCAGAACTGTTATACTTATGGTCTGCTTCATATTGCCATTTTTAAATATAAAAAGTAATTATACTAATTCAGTGCCTAAGGTCACAAGGTAGTAACTGGCAGATCCAAATTGGAACCCAGATTTCCTGGCTCCAAATGCAGGGGCTTTTCTAGTTCCTGTGTCCATCAGGCAATGGAGGTGTGCAAGTAGGCTGAAGGAGCAGGCCAATGCAGATCCAAAATCTTTGATGTCAAAAATCCAAGTGAGTTTTGCATTCTACTTCAGCTTATGCCTGTGCTTGTTATAAAAAGAATGTCCTTTCCTCTTTAGTAGTTGGGTAAAATTGGCACTCCAGGAAGATGTGCCATGTTTATTCTGCAGCTTCTTGTAATAATGGCTAATAATAGCCTCCATTTATTGAGCTGCAACTTAATGCCAGCTACTACACTAAGTGCTTTACATAGATTACCTGCCTGAGCGGGAGGAAGTATGTGCCCCCCTTCTGTGAAGCATCATGCCACACTGTGCTGTTCCCCTCCGCCCCGCAACAGGAACTTGCTAGGATGTAGGTAAGAGTCCTTGATTTCAAATGCTAATCTCTCCCCTACGAAACACCTTTGGAGCATGTGGATTATATCATATTCATGCGTGTAACCCTGGTACCTA
>NW_017731437.1:1478950-1480630 GCF_001890085.2 Hipposideros armiger
CAAAGGCCTGAGATTCCTGTTCCCCCATTTGGTCAGTTTCTCATTCCCCCTCTCCCCCATACACCCAAGGAGCTGCCCATGCTATCTCTAAGCCCTTTCTGTCACCCCAAGTTTGAGCTTCATCTGAGCCCTTTTGGAGAGAGAGGCTGAATACATTCCCCCCTCCCCACCTCATGGTGTCCTTCAGTGGCTCTATTCAGAGCTGACATGCTCTGGACATGGCTTGAGGCTTGACTCCTTCCCAGATCCAGAGACCTCAGCCACAGTCTCTGCACACTGAGGCTGGTGAGTGGAGTGAGCCCGGATGGGAGCATCTGCTTAGTTTTTGTTTTCATAATTGTTGGATGAAAAAAAACAACACTTCATTCCCCAATGGAGAAAACCCTTCCTCTCATGGCCCCAACACCCAGTCATTCTTGAGGACCAGAGATGCTCCTCGGGAGAATTTGCTTATTTACAAATGTGCCTGCCAGAAACTGAGCCAACCTGGCCACTCCCCTTGCTAAGGAAGTGGTGGAGTGCAGGAAGCAGCAGAGCTGGCAGCAAAGTGAACTGATCTCGGAGAAGCAGGCCCTGTCTTGTCCCTATCTTAACCAGCCACTGGGCCACCTTTCCAGATCCACAAAGTGTGCACACTGCCCCCTGGGGGAGCCGCAGCCTGCTTGGCTTCTCCAAGCTTCCCTGTATAAACAAACCCAGATGGGCCCAGAGAACTCCTCCCACCCTGAAGCTGGTGCTTGGGGGCTCTACGGTGCCTTCAGCTCTTGGGGGCTTCAGCTGCAAAGGAGGGATGGGAGGGGAGCAACCCTGCGGCGGAGCCCTCCTACACCCTGTGTCTGGCTGGGGAAATGCCTCTGCCTGAGGCTCCAGCTGTGAGTTGCTCAAGAATCATGGGCTTTTGGAGAGAAAGGGGCCAGCTTTGCTCCTGGATCCTCACCTCTCCTTGCCTCGATGCCCTGGGATAACCGTGGATTTGCCCAAAGCGACCCTGCATTACAGCCAGGATCAGAACCTAGACGGGCCAGCCCATGGCCATTCTCATTCCTGACTCTGAGGAATGGTTGCAATCCCCTGGGGAAAACACTTTGTGCTGGGGAAACAGAAAAAGGTTGAACAATAAGTGGTAAGCAATAAGGTCGGCTTGTATCTCAATATGTTTCAGTGGCTCTCGTGGTCCACCAGGGAGTGACACACGTGGCCCTTCATGAATTGATTCCATCTACCTATTGCCAACCCCATCTTCCACCACAACACACATGCCCTACACTCTGGCCTCAGCTGCTTACTTAAGGATCCCAACTCTTTGGTGCCTTTGTGCCTTTTCACTTATTCACCATCTGCCTGGAACTTTGTATTCCTCTGCTTCAATGCCTGCTTTCCCCTAAAGAGCTCCTGTTCACCTTACAAGATCCAGCGTGGACCTTCTTAGCTGTAAAGTCTTCCAAATGCCCCACTCCCCCCCATTTACCTGGTAATACCTGTGCGATTATGTGTCTTACTCTCTGTACAACCATTTTTGTACTCCTATCTCTCCCATGGGACTGTGAACTTTGAGGATAGAGAGTGTGTCTTCTTCACCTTTGTATTCCAGCAGCCAGCACAGGCCTGACTCACTGTATGTGCTCAAAAGATTCCTGTTGAATGATTGAGCAAAACAAGCCCAACGGGCTGGCCGAGTGG
>NW_017731437.1:1483240-1484161 GCF_001890085.2 Hipposideros armiger
GGCCTGCTAGAGGCTAGTGCTCTCCCTTTGCTCGAAGGAGCTGCAGGTTCTCGCCAGTGGTGCCGACAGGAGCTGGGCAAGTATGACACCGGAATCGGAGGACGCTGGGGCAAGAGGCGCAAAACATAAAGCTGGGTAAGCAGAGTGTGTTGTGTTGGAAGCACTTTTCCATGGTACAGGATTAGTCACCCTGGCAAGGCCCCCCCGGAAGTTGGTGCTAACACACTTCTAGGGTGGCTTTCCACAAGCAGCCTGGAGAAAGTGACCCAGAGCACTCCTCCCCAAGCTGGCAGGACTGCTGATGGCTTGTAGCTGCGTTCTTCTGCAGGGATTACCCTTAGCTGAAGGAACCTGGCTCAGCCAAGGTCAAGGCAGGGCATCATGGCCTGTTGGTCCGATGAATTCGATTACAGGCCTGCTGAGAGGACGCCCCAGTATTGGGAGGACACCCCGGTGTTGGGAGGTGGCTGGGTGTTCTGAAATGCCTCAGCGGATTATCACTGGACAAGGCTGGGACCAGGGATGAATGCTGTTACTCCTGATGTCGCTGTTTCGATGTTTCTCTTCATGTCACTGCAGAGGGCATCCTTTATCTTTGTCCCCCTCTCTCAGTGGTGATGTATTGTTATTTTCTTCAGTTGACCAAGAGAGAGGCCCTCCACTCCCCTCCCCTGCCCTGCATTTTAGCATGTTTAATATATGGCTTCATCTTGTTTTCTGGGGTTCCATGTGTCTAGAGGTGTTTTCCAGAAAGGACCATGTAATAATGGTCAATCAAAAGAGACAGGTTTGGGCCGGCCGAGTGGCTCAGTTGGTTAAGAGCTTGCTCAAGAATGTGAGCTCTGAGCAACAGGGTTGGCGGTTTGATTCCCGGCCTGAGCTGAGCTGCCAACAGATGGCAGGATGGCTCAGATAAAAAAA
>NW_017731437.1:1486013-1487392 GCF_001890085.2 Hipposideros armiger
AGCTCCTCATTTCTTTAGATATGGAAATACACCCTACTACACAAGCACACTCACCTCAGACACACACACACACACACACACACACACACACACACACACACACACAGAGTTGCTCTCTCCTTACCCTTCAGCCTCTAGACTTATGCTACCATTACAGTGGCCCCTCACCATATGTGCCTCCTGAGCACTTGAAATGTGGCGCGTCTGGATTGACACGTGTAAGTGTAACATACACCCTGAATTTTGAAGGCTCTGTGCAAAAAAAAGAAATATCTCAATAATTTTATATTGATAACTTGTTTAAATGACAATATTATATATGTATGTATTGGGTTAAATAAAACATATTAAAGTCAAGTTCACCTGTTTCTTTCAGCTTTTTTTCACATGGCTACTAGAAAATTGAAAAATCCCGCATGGGGCTCACATGCTTTCTCCTGGACAGAGGGGCTCCAGTTGCTCAGGGAGCCATAGGTCCCTTCTTCTCCAGGAGGTGGCAATCCCTCCTTGCCTTTGACACCTCCGTTCCAGAAAGGTCTGGAAGATTCCTGAGGAAATGCCTGTGTACTATGGCAGATACTGAACCCCAAATAAGGATGGGCCCCACTCAGCCCTGCAGTGAAGGGAGGCTCCAAAATAAACCCACAGGAAGTCAAGAAACTACGAGCCATCCTCCTCAACAGAAGAATCATTTGGTTGATAGACTCCTACTCTGTGGGTGGCACAACGCCACACTTTCAACGTGGGCTCTATTTTCCGGGGCTTACAAGCCTTTGGGAGAGAAGGGCGTGCAGTCATGCGGGCCCAAGGTCACCTTCAGATCTGAGGGTCTCCTTCTCCCAGATGCTGGGCATTGGCTGCCAAGGCTCACAGCTGTATCCCTCTGCAAGGATTGCCCTTGGCTGAAAGAAGGTGCCTCACCCCTCTACTGACTGTCTGCAAGGGGGAACGAAGGCTGGCTCTCTTGCCTCCATTCAGGACATCTGGAAGGGGCCGCCCCAGCTTCACAGCTCCCCCCTGGGATCAGCTGAAGCCTCCGCTACCCCGGCCACCTCACCGTTAAACTGCTGACCTTGCTCCCTCCCAGGTTTTGTCCTGAGAGCATTCCCATAAACGTCTCCAAGCAGATCTCAGAGTCTTTGAGTTTATTTCCTGGGGAATCTGACCTGTAACAGTTGGTGCCAGGTGTGGTCCTAGGGAACAGACTCTAAACAAGATTCTGGGCCTGGATGACCTGCCTGCTAACGAGGACCCCCATCACTGGGCGCAGGTGGAAACGTCTGGCCCCTGGCAGGCTGTAGTGGTGCAATTGTTAAAACTTTTGTGGGCAGTGAGCTGGCGTGGGATACCAGTGAAAGGACAGGCAGTGGTGGTGAAAA
>NW_017731437.1:1489382-1511619 GCF_001890085.2 Hipposideros armiger
CTTTTCTGGGACCTTGAGGTTGGAGGTGCCCTGCCCAGGTCCTGAACGTGTTCCCCGCTCTAGGCCCAAAGGCCAAGCCTGACAAGGTCTTCTGGTCAGTTCTGAAAGATGGGAGCTGCCTGGTGGCAGTTGGAGTGGGAGATGTGGTGGGCTCTCGGCTTCAGGCAATAAAGCGACCCTGGAAGAAGTGGATAAAAGTGTGGGTGTGTGGGGACATCTGGGCTGGTCTGGGGTCATCTCAGTGTCAGGGCCACGCGGGCCCAGCAGCACGGGGCAGGGCTGGCAATCCCTCCCACACCACGTGTAAGAACAGGCACTGCTTATGAGATGGGTGGGCTGGGGATCAGAATTGCTGTGCGGGCGTAGAAGCCAGGCCCTGATGGGGCAGGGGGTGCGTGTGGTGGAAGGACAGGGGTGGGTGCTGGCAAGGAAAGAGCTAAGGGCTGCAGGAGGGGTGTAAGTTGAAGGGGAGAAAGGGAGGCCAGGGCAGTCTCAGGACTGAGAGAGGGACCTGGGGTGGGGCAAGATGGAAGCGCAGAGGCAGTTTGCTGGGGCTTAGGATTCCAGAAGCAAAGCTCACACCAGGTGCCCACAAGGCCCTGGGGGCAGCCCTGGGAATGGGTTGGAGCTAAGGTCATTGGTAGTCAAGGAAATTTGGAGGGGGCATTTTAGATGAGAGTGACTAAGTAAACTTCCAGTAGAACATACAGACACAAAAGTGCACGCGGAGTAGGCAGCCTGATGAATTTTTACCTTCTCCATGTAACCAACATTCAATTTATGTTACATTTCCAGCACCCCAAAGGCCCCTTGGGCAGCCACTCTCCTGATGCTAACACGCGGATTAGAATGGAAGCCTTGGAACCACACGGTACTGCTCGTGTCCTGGCTTCTTTCATGGTGGCGTTGGTGAGAGTCGTCCCTGGCGCTGTGTGTTGCAGCGGTTTGTTCACTCCCATTGCTGGGTGATCTCCCACTTTGTGTATAGTCCGCAGGCCCCTATATGGTGGATGGTCATTTGGGTCGTTTCCAGTTTGGGAACATTCTTGCTCCTTTAGTGTTTGGTGGGTACGTGAAGGAATGGGATTGTGGGTCCCAGGGTGTGTGTGTGTCCAGCTTTAATAAGTGCTGCCCAAGTCTTCCAAAGTGGTGGCCCCACCACCTTGGGGTTAAGTAACTCAGGGAGATGGCTGGCGCGGGGAAACAAGGTGGGGCATGGGAGGGCGTGGCAGGAGGGCGTGAATCTCTAAGGACCTCTTGCTGGTTTGAGTTGGGTTTTGTGACAGATGGACAAGCGATGATGGAAGACGTCATGGAGAGCGGGGAACATGAGGATTTGACTCCTACCTCTGGATTTGGGAATTTCCCCCAAAGTGCTCTGGAAAGAGGTACATTTGGGGAGCCAGAGTTTGGTTCCGTATGTGATGGAGGAGGTAATTTACAAGGGTAGGGCATGGAAGGTTTGGCCAGTCATCATGCCCTTTCAGTGGCTTGCCACTGTCTACACAGCAAGCCTCGCCTGTCCCTCCAACCTCATCAGCTTCACCTGCAGGCCCAGGAGCCAGATTTAGGCATTTCCGTCCTTTGCTTTGGTAGACTCTGACTTGGGGACACTGTGTGATGACCAGCAGGAGAACTGTGAAGATGTGAACGGGCCATTTGGGAAATCACTGGGTCCAGCGACTCGGGCAGGAACAACGTGTCTGAGGGAGGTGGGCCTGGGCTTGCTGTGCCAGCTTCACTGACTTGCTGGGAGGCTCTGAGAGGCTATTTAACCTCTCTGAGCCCTGGTGTTCTTCTGTATAAAATGGGGTGAATACTCAGTGGGCCCAGCTGCCGTGTGGATTAGGAGCCTGTTACCTGGGGCTCAGCACCAAGTAAGAGCTATAAACAGAAGCACTCAGGCTGCCAGAGCTGGAGCACCCTCAGGGGGGCTTGCCCAGCTCCAGGGGACAGAGGGTGAATGCCTGTCCCAATGGCCCCAGAGCAGGGATTAGCCCCATGCGTTTCCCCAAGCCCTGGGGCCTCTGTCAGCCACTCTAATCCCCTTGTCATTCAGCGTGCCACACTGACGTTTGACCCTCAGCCCACAGGGACAGGCAGAGCCCTGCTGGTTTCATCCTGCCTAGTGTAGCGTGGAGGCTGGAGGCGGGCAGGGGGGATTAGACATCTCTGAGAACAGCAGGGCACCCCAGTGTCTCAGACTTCCCTGGTTCCTGCGCCTGTGGACAGCTCCTGGGGTAACTGGCTCTGTGGTGGGAACGTGGGGACCCTTGCCCATAGGCCTGATAAGTGGGGCCCCCTCCCCGGGCTCCCAGCCTTCAGGCATAGGAGTACCGTGCTTGGGGCTTTGAGACGGGGAGAGGAAAGGTGGAGGAACAAGGGTACATTTGGAAGGCATGGGGCTTTTTAAGGGGGGATGGCCTTCCCTGAGAATTGCAAATCTGCAGGATGTCATGGGAGAAACAAGAAATGCCAAAACATGGCCAAGGAGCCGGGGTGGAACGGGGAGCGGGGGGGAGGGTCTTGTATGTCTTCCATGCCGGCTCTTCCCCACACCCCTACGCTCCCCAACCTCCCCACCCCACCGTGCGTGGCATGGTCCGGTCTGAGGCCATCTGGGTAAATGTGGGGCTCCCTGAGAACCCACTTTGATTAAATGTTTTTTTCTCAAGGGCCAAGGACTGAGGCTGCCTGAAAAGTTCCCAGTCACACCCTCCTGGACCCCAAGGACCGGAAAGTCCCCTTCTGAGCAGGTGAGACAAACCCCCACTTGCATTAGACATGATCAGTGGAGGCTTGTGTTCCCTCCTCCCTTGGGCAGCAGTGTTGGGGTACCTCAGGCCCACCCCTCCCAATCTCCTGGGGCTCCGATGCACGGGAGGGCAGTGAGGCTAGAATTGGGAGGTTTGGAGGTCTGCTCCTCGGGTACTTCTGGCTGAGCAGGAAAGGTGGGAAGAGAGCTCCAATGTTTACAGTCCTCAAAACTGCCTCAGGAGCCAAGCACCTGGGGAATATGGCCATCTGCTGTGGGGCTGGCCCCATCCAAGATCCAGGTATAAAAGAGGCGAGACACACCATCACTCAGGCCTGCCCCTCTTGATCAGGACCAGACCCCTGATCCTCACGCCTCTCCAAAAGGTGCTGGGGGCCCCTCCACTGCCCCAGAGGCCAGGGTGCCCAAAGCCGGGGCCGGCGGGTTATGGGCTCGTTTCCGGAGGCCTTCCAGAGGCTGGGCATGGCAGCCCAGCAGGGCCTTCACTCAGTGCGGCCTTTCCAAACTGGGGCACCCAGAGGTGGCGCCGGCAGCTTGGATGTCCACGCAGAGCATTCATTACCTGAGGCCCGTGGCCCTGCACCTGCCACCTGGGATCCCAGAGACCCCAAGCTGCCAGCGGCGCCACACGCTGCCCGCCAGCGAATTTCGCTGCCTTACCCCAGAGGATGCTGCCAGCGTATTTGAGATTGAGCGTGAAGGTGAGCAGCCCCACGCAGGGTCCAGATGCCTCTCTGCCAGTTACCCTGTGGTGAGAAGCCCCTTGCGTCTCCTGTCCTTGTGGGCTGGGACCCTGGGGTATCAGACCATGTGTGTTTCTGTGTACCCATGGGTGTTTAGGAATGTGGGGGGAACAACAGCCCTGAACCCCCTGCTTTCTGGTAGGGGAGGATTGGGTGGTGGGAGACCCACCCCTGTCATCTGAGCAGATGCTTGGTGTGAGCGAGCATCTGGCATGGTGACCAGAATCACCCACTTGTGCCCCCTGCCACAGCCTTCGTCTCTGTCTCTGGCATGTGCCCCCTGCATCTGGATGAGATCCGGAAGTTCCTGACCCTGTGTCCAGAGCTGTCCCTGGGCTGGTTCCAGGAGGGCCGCCTTGTAGCCTTCATCATCGGCTCACTTTGGGACGAGGAGAGACTGACCCGGGTGAGGACAGGGCAGGGGTGAGGAGAGATTAACGCAGGTGAGGGCAGGGTGGGCTGCAATGCCCAGTCCCCAGAAGGCCTCTGGTAGAGAGCCCACTGCCCGCTGGCCCCTGGCTGCTCTCACACAGCCAGACAAGGGAGAGGAGCCAGAGGCTGGGGTATCTTCTTCCAGACCCAGAGAGACGAGCGCAGGCCGTGGGCCCAGCCCTTTGGGGGTCTCGAAAGCCCTCATGAAGGGTCTGCCATGAGGCTGGGGTCTAACTCCCAATTTGGGGCCCTCCTCGGGTGGGAGGGGAGCCCTGATTGTAGGGGGCACTTGGCCCAGGGTGGGGGTGGTGTGGGGTGCAGGTGTCAGCAGAGGTGACTTGGACTCCTGTCTCCTGCTTGCCCCCAGGAGTCACTGACGCTGCACAGGCCCGGGGGCCACACAGCCCACCTGCACGTGTTGGCTGTGCACCGCACCTTCCGACAGCAGGGCAAGGGCTCCTGCCTGCTGTGGCGTTACCTCTACCACCTGGGTGGCCAGCCAGCCGTGCGCCGGGCCGTGCTCATGTGCGAGGACGCTCTGGTGCCCTTCTATGAGAGGTTTGGCTTCCACAGGGTGGGCCCGTGCGTTGTCACCTTGGGCCCGCTGGCCTTCACAGAGCTGCAGTGCTCCCTGCGGGGCCACGCCTCCATGAGCAGGAACAGCTGCTGAGCTGGCCGGCCATGCAGGAGTGGCTCTCAGCCAGCCCCGGAGCCCCAGTTGGTCTACGCTGAGTGTGAAGGGATGATTCCCAAGCAGTGATGGTGAGGGCAGGGTTGAAATAAAGAGAAGGGCTCTTCTCCCAGCTGGAACACAAGCAGTATGTCCTCCAGTCTGTCCCCAAGGGGCCCTCTGGACCTCCCGTACTCCAACCTGTGCCCGAGCTGGGGTTGGCATCTGTGGACAGTGGGAGGTGTCCTGCAGCCCTGCCTCAGCTCCCTTCATTTCAGGAACCAGTGGGGGGCCCTCTGGGCAGGTGGGCATGAACGGCTTAGTACCAGGGCAGTGTCCTAGTCCTCACAGGGACAGCCCAGTGCTCAGGAGCCCTTATTCTCCCCAGGTCCAGGGATGGTCCTTCTTGCCCTCAGCCCCGGAATGGGGGGTAGCTGCGAGCAGGAAAGTGCAGGCGCTGCCTCCCCCAGCCCCAGGCATCCTGGGGGGCTCCTGGGTGTGCGGAAAAAGGGTTGGGGTGAGGCAGTAAGTGGAGTTTTCCAGGGTGGCCCATCCCTTGGCCCAGCGAGCCCCGACTGCCACTATGAGCTGGTGGGGCTGGAGGACCCCGGGGGGTTTAAGGATTTAACTCCACCCCCTCAAGGGAGCCCCTGAGGCCCTCCATGTGACCCAACTTGGTTTCTGGTCCAACCAAATCCCCTAGAAGTCCCATAAGATTTCCAATGTCCCTTTGGGCCAAACCCCTGCCCCCAAGCTCCTCATGGCTGACCCTTCTCCCCACCCCCAAAATAAGATTCCAGCTTCGTCTTCCTGAGGCCTCAGATCAAAAGATACGGTACTTCCCTAAAGGATACCATTTAATACACTTGAAACATCATCCATACAAAGTTAGCGTTACATTTAAAAAGTAGGACCATAATATAAACCAGTAAAAAAACGGGCTTGACTGAGCCTTGGGCAACCTCTGGAAGTGGGTCCTTGGGGTGGCCCAGCCCCCCGTCCCCACTTGGGTGGGAGTGAGGCAGAGGGTGGTGGCGCTGGCCGTCGTCAGAGCCAGTCCCGCGAGGCAGAACACTGGAAAGGGGCGGGGGTACAGCCTCTGCTGCTAAGGACAAGCGGAGGCTCCTGGCTTCAGGGTCTGCGTTTCGTGCTCCTTCTCCCAGACCACGGCCAAAGCCTCTCTCATCACATCTGGTCACCTTATGGGCGGGCTCAGCAGGCTACTGGTGAATGGGCTTGGAGGGCAGACAGGGGGGAAAACCAGGGAGGGGGGACATGGTGAGGCAGGGTGGGAACCTGGTGCGACGCCCAGCCATGTCCCCAGTAACGGCACACTCACAGTAACGGTGGGCGAGGGGGCACCCGCAGAGGCTGGGGTGGGAGATGGCAGCAGCCCGAGGACACTGGGACGAAAGAAACCCACCCTCCGGAAGGTGGGCAGGACAGCAGGGCAGATGGCAGCCCGAGCCCTGAGTGCAGAGAAGCAGCTGCTCTGAGTGCCCCCCAGTCAGGGCCAGGAACACACAGGCCTAAGGACGGGGACCTCAGTCCCCCCAAGGAACCAGCCCTTATGACGGTCTCCGAGGCAGCCTCGCCCGGCGGGGGACGACCTGGGCCTGGGCACCCGTCGGTGGGTCTTTGGAGTGCGGGTGGGGTGCTGTGCAGGCACGGTCCCCGGGTCCTGGGGAGCAGCCTCGCCCGGCCCCTCCGGGCAGCTGGTCAGTGTAGCACCTGGTCCAGCTCGTACTTCTCACAGAAGCGGCTGGTGAAAGGGAAGCAGGTGAGGTGCTCGATCCAGGGCCAGTGGATGGGGTAGACGTAGAGCCAGATGACCAGCGAGGCGAAGAGGCCGGCGAAGACCAGCAGCGACACCAGGATGAGGGCGCGCTTGCGGTACTTGTCGCTGGTGCCGAAGGTGATGTAGGGCAGGAAGGCGAAGGCCAGCAGCAGGCCGCTGAGGAAGCCGAAGATGTGGGCGATGTTGTCGATCCAGGGCAGCAGGCCACACACGAACAGGAAGAGGACGACGGCCGACAGCTTCAGGAAGGCCTTCCAGGGCCGCTCCAGCAGCTGCCAGCTCTGGAAGAGCTCCACGAAGAGGCAGGCGAGGAGGCCGAACTGGGACCCCGCCGGGCCCACCTGGGGGTGGGTGGGGGAATGGAACACATGTCACTTCCAGTTACCAGGTGTGCAGGAAGCCCTGGGCACAGCTGGGCTGGAGCACGGAACCTGGGTCATCCTATTTCAAAGTGCCTCCCAGGGGTGGGGGCCCCAAAGCTGAGGGGATGGGGGAGGGCTGGTGCCACCCATCCTTTTAGCAAAGGTGGAGACCTCCTATGTGCCAGGTGTAATAAAGCAGGACGGATGAGCCTGCTCCTGGCAGGGTGCAGCGGGGAGGGGCCAGGCACTGAACAAAGCAACAGCGTTAGGTTGGACTGATCAAAAAACTGCCATTTCTGTAGGTCAAGAATGGTCCCATACTGGCACTTTCCTATGGCTCAAACTGTACATATGGGACATGGTGGCAGGCAGCGATCATGGTCATGAAGAAAGGAAGCCGAGAAGGGGAACAGAGTGAGGGACAGGGTCCTGGAAGGTCTTTCCGGAGGTACCGTCTGAGCGACTCGGACAGCACTGCTCCCTCGAGCCTGAGATTAAGGGATCGGCCAATAAGCCCCCAGCTTAGCTGTCCATCTGCTTTTGAGCCTGGCATCGAAGGGGCCATGTGTCCCTCTGGCAGACTCCGGCGGGGAGGGGTGGGGAGCAGCAGAGCCAGCCCTCCCTCCCCTCCTGCCCAGTCCCGAGGCCCTACCTCTGCCCGGTACGGGAGGAAGAGGGCACTGGCGAGATTGCCGGTGATGCCACTGAGGATAAAGATGATGGCAATACGGTGCCAGCCGGCCAGCTTCTCCAGGTCCCGCAAGATGGTCATTTGGAAGACCACAGACACAAAGCAGTGCACCACGCTGGAGCGGGGGACACACTGGCATCAGCCTCCCCACGTCTACTCACAGCCTCCAGCCAGGCACTTCAGGAGCAATGGGGTCTGGGGGACTGTGCTGGCGTTCCCTGGGCAGGAGCCCCTCCATCGGGGGTCCAGGTGAGCAGCCACCACAGGGGTCTGGGAGGTGGGCAGCAAGGAGCCTTACCCAGCATGGAGGAACAGAGACAGCCAGAGCCTGTAGAACTGATCTGGGACCTCAGGGTTGAGGAAAGGAAGCAGCCCACACACCTCATCCAAGCAGTGCACCTGGGGGTGAGTGCACAGGAATCAGCACCTGGGACCCACCTGGGTCAGAGGCCCTGATGTGGGGGGCAGAGCCCGATACCCGCTCCAGCAGCTGCCCTGCCCAGCTTCTTATGCCCAGGGCGCCCCCAGGCCTCCTCACCTGGGAGCAGAGTGTTGCCTCTTCGTGGAAATAGCCGTGCATGAACTCGCAGTACTCCCGAGTGGTGATCTCACAGCTGGAGGGCCAGGGAGGTGAGGGGGCATGTCAGGGCACTGAGTACCCCCGCCCACCTCGCCTGGAGCCAGCGCCTGGCCACAGCCAGCATCACTGGTGGGAAGCCCGTGCCCCTCTGCAGACACCCGGGCTCCCCCCTTCATCCTGCTCACACCATAGGTGGCCCCAGAGTGGGCGAGGGAGGACATGAGCCCGGGTGCGGGCAGAGGAGGAGGAGCACAGGAAACGCGGGGCTGGCTCCTGGACGGCTCACCTGCCCTTGGTGCCGATACAGCAGGGGCGGCCCTTGATCTGACAGTCCATGTGCAGGAAGCCCGAGTGGTTACTCTTGGCCTGCTCCGTGCAGATCTGTGGGGGGACACCAACAGGGCTGGGCCCGTGCGGCCCAAGGCGCCCCCTCCCCACCCTTCCCAGACCCCTCTCTGCCCTGCCACTCACTGGCCACTTGGTGATGTCATCAGGCCAGATGTGGGCACCACTGGAGGCCGGCTCCTCGCAGGTTCTGGAGGCAGAGGTCAGAGGGGGCAACATGAGGGCCTGTGACAGCCCGTCACACCTGCCTGCCAATGTCCCTGTGGGGAGCACGACGTGCTACTCAACCCCATAGTCTCAGCCCCATCGGGGTTACCCTGGGACTGTACCTGGGGTCCTGCTGGCACACAGCCCCTGATGTCCGCTTCTGGCCCTGATCGGACTTGTCCATGGGGGGCCCAGTGTCATCCTGCCACTTGACGAAAGTAGCCAAAGTCTCCTGGAGGATGGAGGTGGGCTGATTATGCCAAGTCAGGACCACCCCCATCCAAGTGGTCAGGACACACCCCTGACAGGGGCTCTTCCTGTTCCCCAGGGCTCAGGTCCATCTCCCAGACCCTCACCCCCACCCTCAGGAGACATTCTTAAGACCTGGCTTTCACTTCTCTGGGGTTGGGGTGGTCAGCACCCTTCCTGTGCTGGGGGGTGTGTACAGGAGTGTGTGAGGCCGGGGAGGGCAGACGAAGGAAGAGGGAATGTGGCCACTGCCCTTGAACGGCCCCTCCCCCAGGCCAGGGCAAGTGTACAAGGTGCAGGGGACCAGAGTGTGGCAGGGCTGGCAGGCTCGGGGTGGATGGCGGCCCCTGTCCCCACCGAGCAGTCCTTGCGCTGGGTCTGGATGCAGCCTGAGTGGTCATTCTGGACACAGCAGCCTGAGTCCCGTTCCAAGTCTCGCTCCCGCAGCACCAGCTGCTCGATCTGCAGGTCCTTCCGGATGCAGGGCGAGAACTTGGCTCCCAGGTGAATTAAGTCAATCTGTCAGGGGTGGGAAGGGGGGTGAACTCAGGCCCAGAGCTGAGAGTCTGCCCTGAAGAGATGGGCTACTGGGCAGCTGACCCCCTTCCCGCCCAGCCGGGGGTGACAGGACCCAGGCGCTCCCTGCTGATATGCTGCTCCCACCCCTTCCCCGGGCCCCTCACCGAGCTGGGACCAATCCAGAAGTTCTCCTGCTGGATGTACTTGACGCTCTCGTACACACCTTTGTTCCTGAGCACCTAGTGCAGAGGTGGAAGAAGTGGCTCAGGCACTTCCCGTCCCAGGGTCAGCCCCCAGGAAGGGCCAAGGGGCAAAGCAGAGGGAGCCCAGCACGCCCTCCTGCCCGGGCCAGGTTGTTGCCATAAGTGGGATCTAGTGGCCTGACACTGAAGCCTCTCGGGGGGGCTGGGGTCCCTGGGTGGAGCCCCTCTTCCACAGCCCAACTCACCAGCTGGGTGGTGACGTGCTGGGCAAAGCCCACGGGCGCAACGCCATACGTGCAGATCACCAGCAGTGTGATGATGATGTGGACAAAGGTCAGCCAGTAGGTGAAGTAGGGCCTGGAGCAGAGGCCTCGGTCAGCAGTGCTGACACTCAGCTTTTATCTGCTCCCTACCCCACCCCCTTCGCTTCTACCTCCAACTCAGCCTTCACCACAGTGACTTTTAAAATGCACCTCTATGAGTCTCTCTCCCAGCTTAAAATCCACTCCCCTCGGGATAAAGTCTAATATTGGCCCCCTCCCACTGGCTGCAAGGCCTTGCTGCGCCTGTCCACCTCCCCAGACTCCTCCTCTCCTCTTGCAGTTTGTGGAACACACCCAGTTCCCTGCAGCCCCAGGGCCTTTGCACACGAGGCTTCCTTTGCCAGGGATGCTCCTCCCATCTCTCTTCAGCCAGCTAACTGCTGCTCATCCTGACTGCACCCCTCCTACCACGCTGTTCACGCCCACTCTCTGTCTTCTTCCAGGATACTCGCCATACTTGTGATTACTTGATTTTTTTGTAATTTGGGGTCCAATGTCTATCAGATCACTGCGAATCACCCACTCTGCAAGAATTGTCCCTCCCCACCCCTCTGGCTTCCCCCAAGGTCTTTGGGTGTGATCCCTCCACAGTCCCCTTACTCATGGTGCAGCTTCTAACTGTCCCTCTGACCCACCCCGCCCTCTCGGCTCCATTCTGCTGGAGCTCAGTTGCAGGGCTTGTGTGCTGGCACTCAGTGAACGCTTGTTGATGGACTGCTTGCTGCCTGGGAGCTCAGAAAGCGGGGAGGGTGGAGAAGAGGCAGCAAGCGCCTGGACCCTTCCCAGGTGACACCCCGGCTCAGGGAGTAGAGTGCCGGCGCCTGCCCGCTCACCGGTGGCTGTCAAAGCTCTCCAGCTGCCGCTGCACGGTGCTGCTGATGCTGCGGCGGTAGGTGCGGTTCAGCCAGTTGCCCACCACGCCTAGGCCGTAGTGCCGCTTCTGCCGGTCGAAGGCAAAGTGCTTCACCTTGGAGGCAATGCGCTTGCCACGCTTGGCCACGGGGACTGGGGTGCGGCCATGCTCCTTCCTGCTGGGGATGGTGGCATCTCAGCCTGATGCCCATCCCACACAGCCCAGGAGGGGGCTCAGGAGGGATTTGTGGTCTGGGGAGCCCCCAGCAGGGTCACTGGGCTCTGGGGAGCCCTTTCCCCACTGTGCCACTTCCCTCCACCTGCAGGAGGGGCTGCCCACAACTCACAAAGGGATCTGCACCCTGTCGGGGGAGACCGGCGAGGCTGAGCGTGGGATCCCCCGGAAGTAGCTGGCAGAGAGTGGGGGAGACTCAAACACATCGTCGGTCATGGAACTCATTTCTTCCTAGGGTGGGGGTGGAGTGGGGGACACAGAAAGAGTAGCATGAGGAGTCACTGTCCCCGATACTGTCCCCAGCAGCTCAATTCAAGGACAGGGTGAGGCAGGACAGATAGGCTCCTTGGGAGGGACGTGCCAGGCTCATGTGTGTCGGCCCTGATGGTGATTTTCCCGGCTGGCACCCTATCTCACCCCCAGGTCCTCACTCTACCTGACAGAAAGACGGGGGCTCAGGAGCTCCACAAGGTGGCACACCCCATCCCACCAAGGGGCCTTTGGAGCTCTCAGGGGCTCCTGGCAGAGCATGGTCAAGGACAGGTCAGCTCTCCTAGCTCCCAGGCCACCGGCCACCCTGTCCCCCTGCCCTGAAGGCCCACACCCCATGCTTGCCTTACTAAAAAACGAGGAGTCAAACGTGTCTGCCCCATCGACCGCGTCCTCCTCCTGGAAGCTGGGGTAGGCGAAGCTGCGTTTGACCACCCGGCACCGCTGTCCGGTGGCATCCAGCACCGAGCGCCCCTGTGCACAGGGTAGAGGCGCAGGTATCAAGCTCAGGTCAGGCACTCCCGAAGCCAAAGAAGTCGTCCAGCCCACCCTCCTGGGGACAGCGCCTTGGGAGGCGGGACCCTGCCCCAAGCATGGAGGGCTAGGAACAAGGCACCAGCTTTTCCACATCCCTGAACGCATCATCTCTCTCTCCACGTTTGCTGTTATCTTCTCCCTGGTGACCTCCTGTCCTCTGGCTTGGGCAGCTGACACCTCTCCACTCATCCTACACCCTAACTCCTGAGGCTCAGGCTATCTATCTCCCCCAGTCCTGGCTTCTTGGTATGACACACCAGTCCCCTGCCCACCTTTTTGACCCCATCTCTTTCCATTCCTCTTCCCACTAAAACCATCCCTCACTAAAACCACATGGAACCACCTGCTGCTCCCCAAAGTGCCACACCCCTTCCTAACGCCAGGCCTTTGCATAGGCTGTTCCCTCTGCTGAGAATGCTGTTCCCTTCCTTTCCTAGTAAACTTCTCCTTATTTTTCTGAGCTCAGCTCAAGTGTGTTCCCTGACATCAGCCCCTCTCCTGGGTGAGATGGGGCGGCACCTCCTCTGGGTGGGCTCTATACTCATCACACTGAGTGGTGCCATCTGCCCTTACCTGGGCTGGGAGCGCTTCCAAGGCAGTGACGCCGGCTCATTTCACTCTGCAGCCCCATGCCCAGCACATACGATGGGCTCAGTAAACACGGGCAATGAGTGCTCACTGCATGTTTCAGTGTCTGCTTTCCCAGCTTATGTGTCATAAAGAAGCCAGTTTTCCAGACTAGAGGGGCTCAGGAGGGAATTGGGGCTAGGACGCAGGCCTGGCTGCGGGGCCCCCTCTCTGTCCAGGGATACCAGGCATCCACCGCCCTGGCACGGAAGGAGGCACCTGGGTGAGCTCTTGGGAGCTGCTTCGGGGAGGGAGGCTGGGCAGAGGCGGGCAGGCACCTCACCTTGAGGAGGGCAGCAGCAGCTTGAAAGCTCATATGGGCCACGGACATCCTCTTGCGGCGAGGCAGGTGGGAGTAGCCAGAGCGAACGCTAGTGAAGGAGGTGAGGGACAGGACCCCCGGGGTCAATGGTGGGTGAGGGGCATGGGGCCGATCCACCTCGTCCGGGTGGCGGAATGCCCGGCCTCGGGCCAGTGGATCCACAATCTGAAAGGGAGGGAAGTGGTGAGCACAGCGGACTGGGCCCCTGGGCGAAGTCGCCCATCACCCCTCGACCCCCGATGGAGCCCACCTTGGGCATCTTGCATGGTTTTGGAGACTCGGTGCCCTGGAAGGAAGGCACCTCCTGGCTGGGGAGCTCCAGATCCCTCTGGCACGAGGCCTTGAGTCGGCCATAGCGCACGCTGCAGTGGTGCAGGCTCCTGCGCTGCCAGTGCTGCCGCTTCATCTCCCAGTCGCCGCTGACCCCGAACCACTGGGCGGTGCCCCTGCGGGAGCAGAGAAGGTGGATGTGTGCACAAGCACGGTGGTGCAGCTACGATGAGGATGACGGGGCACACATACGTGCAGGGGGTGACGCGAGGCGGCAGGGCGCGTGTGTGCACAGGGGACCTGATGTGAAAGTTGACGGTGCATGTTTGCACGTGGGGGTGACGCGAGGCGGCAGGGCACGTGTGTGGCAGGGGTAGGTCAGCTTGCCCTGAGTCCCTGGTTTGGTACCCAACTGCCAGATGAGCACAGGTGAGACAAAGTCCAGAGTATGAAAAGCTGGGCTGGGAAGGCCTCCGGGAGCCACTGTGAGGGGCGGTGAGCCATTCCCACATCCCTGAGCCCTGCAGAACCCACTGTGACTTCCTACAAGGCACATGTCCCCCTGGGCCTCAGTTTCCCCACCGGTAACATGGAGTTAAGAGTCTCACGTTTACCCCTGCAGGGAGATGCCTGCTCACTAATGCCTGCCTACGCCTTCTAGGACGGGGACACAGGGACCTGGCCCAGCAAACGTCCAGATGCCATCCGCAGGGCTGCTGGGCGGTGGCCTGGAGGGGCAGGCGGGGTGCTCACTTGCGGATGCTCTGAGACAGGGAGGCCTGGCGGTGGAAGCCAGGGCGCTTCTCCGAGCTGCCCTCCTGCCATCGTCCCCGTGGCTCCTGGAGGCTGACGCTCTTCAAGTAGGCTGGATTCCTGGGCCTCTGTGGGGAGGCGGGTGAGAGGACAGAGTGTGGGCGTGTGCGCGCACGTGCACAGCGACTTCACAGCGACGCCACAGCACCCAGATCCTGGGCTGTCTTCTTTGGCTCCCAGTGTGACAACCCTGAGAGGACAAACGTCAACCCCAGTTTACACCCCCCCACACACACACACACCAGCAGCTCGCATTCTTAAATGTAAAATTGCCGTTTTCTAACGTTTTTCAGCAAATCCTGGCATGCATTTCCCTAACTCCTTATTCAGTGCTCCCTCGTCACGCCATGGCGTTCTTGGCCTGTTTCTGTATGTTCCAAAGAGCCCTTGGGGTGAGCGGGCGGCACGGACACAGCTCCCCTTTATGTCCCAGGCTGCGCGGAAGCCCACGCTATTTCGAGCCCGTTTTCAATGAGCTCTTTATGGACCAATGGCTCAGCTTGTTGATTCATTTCCATTCTCTCGGAGGAGCCAAGATGCTGTTGGGTCAGGCTGCTGATGGCGACGACGCATGTGCCCCTTCACCCCCAAGTCCCACACAGCCCACGCCCCTCAGAAGGGCCTGGGCGAGGGGATGGAAACAGCCGGTTCCTGGGGTGGGTGGGGGAGGGAGAACAGACAAGCCGTTCTCCAGGACAATTTTCTAAATATTTCTCCTGGACCACCATGAGATGGAGCTCATGGGCTCAGGGCCTGCTCCCTGTGATGTTTGGGGCCAGGAAAGAGGGGGGTACAGGCCTTACTGTCAGGGGCTATAGGGGCAGCAGTGGCCTCCTACAGGAAGTGGACTGCATGAAGGGTGTCATGTGGGCACATGTGTCACCCGTGGCAGGACAGCGAGCCCCCAGGCCGTCCATGTACCTGTGGCAGCATGCTGGTCTGCTCCTCAGGGGCTGGGATCTCGGGTGGCGGGATGGTGATGGACAGGTTGGGGGGCTTCCGGCTCTGCAGGCGGCTGCTGGACATAGAGGAGACGCTCTCGCCATTCTTGTCAGCGGAGGCCATGGCAGGCAGGGGGCAGGGTGGCTGGAATGGAGAAGGGGAGTAGGGGCACAGGTGCGCTGAGATTCGGCAGAACAGGAGGGGACATGGGGACCCAGGTGCCAGGGCCACGCAGCCCAGACTGAGAACAATCGGCCCAAACTTGATTCTCACCAGACACCAACTGAATCTGACTGAGGAGAGTACTGCAAGAATGTCTATTTCTGTCCCCCTTCATTTGCATTCCAGACCAGGAGGATCTGAAAAGTCCCCAGCTCTCCAAACTTGTCCCATTTCTGGTCTGTGCTCAGGCAAGGACCACACACAGAAGGGAGCTGGAGGGCAAAGGGTGTGGAGTTGTAGAGATTCTGGCTACCAGAGGCCAGAGCCCTGCCTGTCCCTGGGGCAGGGCTCAGGGGAGGACAAAGAGGAGGCTGGGGAGTAATGGGGTACACCAGGCCACTAACAAGGGCCCCCCATCATGCTCAGAGCAGTCCCTGGGCTGGGAGAAAGGAAGTGGCAGCTCAGCCTGACTCTCAGATAGACTTGACAGCCATCTGACCCTGTCCCCCTATGGCTGCTGGGTTCCCTTTTTCAAAGGTAACTGAAACTGCCAGCTGTCTGATATGTTTTTCTTTTCATAGAGGAAAAATATTCTACCTTAATAATAAAAATGATATATCTCCTTGCAAAATAAAAAATAAGACGCAGAAGACTATGAAGCAGACAGTGGACTCAGGGCCTGCCTGTCACCCACCTTCCAGGGCGGGGCTGTGCACCTATCCTCCCAGAGGCGCCTCTGCACCTGGGACAGGACACACTCATGCCTCTCCTTCTACAGCAGGCACATTTCCCCATCAGACAGGTCTACCTTCTCTTTCCTGACAACGGCAAGGGTTCCACTGGGTGGAACGTACCAAGATTTACTGAATTCGAGATCGGTGGCTATTTAGGATGTTTCCAGTATTTTAGACTGGTGTCCGGTGTTACCGAACACTCTTGCCTATACTGCGTGTGCCTGTCCAAGTACTATCACAATACAAAGTTCTAGAAGTGGAATTGCTGGGTTGACGAGTAAGGGTGTCTTGAATTTCAGCGGACCTTGCCAAGTGGCCCTGCCAAGAGGAGGTGGCAATTTACTCCCATCTGGGTAAATTTACCTTGCGCTCCAATCTCCGCATCCCCCTTGATCACACCAGAATTAGCACCCTCTGCCTTTTATATTTTCTTCATTTCATCACTCGCTCTGCCCTGTGACCTTTTTCTTGCTAAAATCCTTAGCTCTTTCTCCATCCCACTTCCCAAAGCTCCTGGGGCAGGTTTGGTTTCTCCTCTCCTCGTACAAGGCTAGAAACTCAACACCCATCTTCCGACATGGGTGACAACCCTGGGTGTGCACAGACCAGGGAAAGGGTCACACGGGAGCCCCCAGCCAAGGGCACGTGGGGCCCGGTGTGGGATGGCAGGGCAACGCAGCAGCCACACGTGTTCCAAATCTGTCCGTCTCTTTCTCTCTACCTGCCCCACCAGAGCCACCATCTTCTCTCACTGTGATCCTGTAGGACCACAGCACCCCGCTGACGCCTCTCCCTGTTGCCGTTCAAGCCCCCACCCCCATGACCATTCTCCACACAGTAGCAAGAATCAGTTTTTAAAAGCATGAATCACACCATGTCACTCCCTGCTTAACACTGTCCCAGGATTCCCTGTTGTCACTTAAAATAAAGGCCAGACTTCTCACTGGGGCCTCTGAGCCCTGCGTGGCTTTGCCTCCTGCTTGCCCACTCCCAACCACCCGGCCCCTGTGGCCACCGTGGGCCTCTCACTATCTCGCACCTGCCAAGCTCTGCGGGGCCAGTGCTGGGGGGTTGTGGTCAAAAGTACAGACTGGAGCTGGGCGGCCTGGCCTGACTGGCACACAGGCCTGCACTTGACCACGGAGCACCCAGGTACTCACCTACGACTGGGGGAGTAACTTCCTCCCTCCTGAGAATACAATGAGTGAATGAATGCATGACACACACGCAGGCAGTATGTCCACAGAGAAACTTGTTCCAGAATGTTCACAGCAACGTGTTCACCAGAGCCAAAAGGTGGAAACAACCCAAATGCCCATCAACAGACAAGTGGACAGACAAAACGTGCTATAGCCACACGCTGAAATATTGCCCAGACACAACCAGGAGTGACACATGCTGAAACATGGATGAACCTCAAGGACAATGTGCCCAGGGACAGGAGCCAGGCCCCAAGGCTGCTCACTATAGGAGTCCATTCATTGAAAGTCGGGAATAGGCAAATCTATGGACAGGAAGATGAGTCGGCCCAGGGCTGGGGGAGAGAGACTGGGGGAGGCGACAGCTGAAGGGCACGGGTTTCATTCTGAGGTGACGAAAATGTTCTAACAGTGACTGTGGTGATGGTTACACATACCTGTGAATATACTAAAAACCACTGAATTGTGCGCTTTAAAGGGATGAATTTCCTATGAATATGAAATTAAATGTGAATGATATCTCAATAAAGCTGTTTAAAGAACATCTCAAGGAGGTACTCCAAAAATGCTGGGCCTCTGCCCATGCTGGCCCACCATCCCCAGATCAGGTCATCACACAGCAGAGGAGGCAGCGCCTTCTCATCGTTCTGGTCCCAGCGTGAGCACCACCTCCTCTGAGGAGCCCTCCCTGACTGCCTGAAGCAGCCGCCTTATATTCACCGCTGCACCTCCACTGCCAGAAGAGTGCTGGCCCACGGACGGCAACATTACATATTTGTTAAAAAACAAAGAAACTGCGAAGGAGCCAGTGCCTTGGGTCTAGCCTTTCTGGCTACCCAGCTTCCTACCTTCAGCGTTTGGGCTCAGCTCACAGCTTCCTGAGTCTGTTGCAGAGATCTTTAGAGCATGTTCTAGTCCTTTTCTCACTGTACGGATGCTCAGGGGTCACACGAGCTCTGGAGAGGCCGATGCATAGAGACAGACAGGCAGCTCCAGGTCCAGCAGGGGGGCTCCCTTGGTGCTCACAGCCTGTAAGCCTGTGAGAAAGGAGAGGGGGTACGTCAGGACCAGTCTTAATACCTCCCCACCTCAGACTCCTCATGTACAAGGTGCGGATAACCCCACCAGCCTCGCGGATGAGGGATTAAAGGACGTACGTTCTCCTCCTTCCCCACTGGCGTAAGGGTCCCTTGTGGTGGGGAGCTGGGCTGTCAGAGTCCCAGGCAGCCAGGGGCTCTAGCCTCAGGGTGTTTACCAAAAACAAACAAACAAACCTAAAAATTCCTACTCCGGACTGTGAACCCAAAATCAAGATGGCCCTTTTTGTTTCTTTGTTTGAACATAACTTTACTAGAAACATTTAACTTTAAAAAATCCCAGGAATTGTTGGCCATCTTCTGATTAAGATTTCAATTCTTGTAGAATTAGCCAGATTATTTAAGGCAATTTCAAATGATTTGGAAGTGTTGTGTTGCTGTTGTCTTGGTTCCTTAATTTATTACGTACGGTGAAATCCACCCAACACACAAAAAAAGCATTTGGAAGTGAACAACTTGGTGGCATTCCTCTTTGTTTCTGAGAAGTCCTGCTATACATACTCTGTGGGTTTAGCAGGGCACACAGCAGGCCCTCCCTGAGCAGAACCTCAAGGGCTGTCGGGGGAAGGGCAGGGGTGTGGCAGGCCTTGTTGGCCCTTCACAGGCATTATCCCACTTTGTCCTCAACACCGCCTTGGAGGCAGACATTATAATGGCTTCCATTTTGTGGGTGGGGAATGGCAGCTCAGAGGAGCTAAGTAACTTGCCCAAGCTCACACAGCTCGGAAGGGGAGCAGCTGGGACTCAAGTCGCTCTGGCTCCAGAGCCTGAAGTCTACTTGCTCTGGCTCCATAGGGCAGAGCCCCTTTTACACACTGGGTCAGCGCCTTTGGATGCTGACATCCTCCAACTACAGGTGAGAGGAACTTTGGGTGTAGAGGGGACTCCAGAGAGGGATCCGAGGCAGAGCTGGGTGCTCCGGACGCTGCCCACTTCTTTAAGGCTTGACCAACAGACTTGGGCATCCTTCCTTCTATCCCCAAGTGCTGGGAGTCCTGAGTCCATGTCCCCAGGTAGACCTGCCGTGGACGATCACGGGCAGATGAGTCTCGGACGATCATGGGCAGATGATCACAGGCAGGCTGGCTCCTCAGAGTCCTGGGGGCCACGTGATGATGCCACTCTGAGCCCGCTCTAGGGACAGCTCCAAGACAACAGTCTCATGTGGGGCCCCTGCAAGGACAGTTCCCTGGCCTGTGCTCCACTGGGACCAGGGTTCAAAGAGAGGGCATTGGGTGGGCACTGCCTTGGGAAACCGGCACCAAGGAGGGAGGCAGGTAGGCTGCAGAGGAAGGCTGGGCTGCCAGGCCCAAGCTCTGGTAAGGTCACCAAGCAGATAGGATCCTTCTGGCACTCAGAGCTGATCAGACCTTCCTGGAATCAGCACCCCATGCCCTTCAGAACCTGCCCTCACATGCCCCCAGACACAACACGCCCCCTGCAGCTTCCCAAGCTCCCATCTCCTCATATCTGAGGCCCTGCACCTGGCATGCCAGGCTCCACCTCACCTGCCTGGAGGAGGTGACATTTTTACCTTCTTTAAACCACCTACTAGTTGCTTTATGAAAGGTAAAAATGTCACCTCCTCCAGAAAGCCTGCCCTGCCACCACCAGACAGAATCAACCACTTTCTCACCTTCAGAGATCTGCCTACATGTAAGTGTCCCCACGACACAGGGTGGGACACACTGTTGCCACCATTCATCAATGGCCCATCTGCCTGCGGCTGCCCACAGCTGGATGGAAGGCAGGTGAGGGGGAGGGCACATGATGGCTGCAGATGGCCAGTCCACATCCACCCTGGATAGAAAATGTCGTCCCCAGTCCTGCTGCCAGCTCAGGGAGTGGCACCTTCTGGAAGGTTCCATTAAGTGCTGCCTGCCCCACTCCAGCTCTGTGACCACTGCA
This sequence comes from Hipposideros armiger, assembly GCF_001890085.2. NCBI lineage: Eukaryota > Metazoa > Chordata > Mammalia > Chiroptera > Hipposideridae > Hipposideros > Hipposideros armiger. The sequence goes on from NW_017731437.1 coordinate 1,509,249, forward strand.
GGGCTGAGGACGCTGACCCAGGATGAGTCCCCCGTCCTGTTCCTCTTTCCCCAGCACAGCCCAGACTTCCCAGCCAGCCGCTCTCCTACCCCAAGGCCATGCCTCCCCTGGCTGCTTCCCCTGGCCGGAGACCCCTGTGCTGCTGATATCTGTGCTGATGTGACAGGGAAATAAGGCAGACACAACCGCAGGCTGATGGACGGCCCAAGGGAAATCCTGGGGGGTCCCAAAGAGAACTGGCCTGGCCCTAGAGAGCAGAGGGTAGGGACAGGGGCGCATTTTCTGGGGAGGAGCGTGGTGCCCAGGAAGAGCCACTTTAACTATCTTCCTAGGGCAGTGGCCGAGGCCTGGCCTGTGAGCAGCCCCCTCCCCAACCTCAGTTTCCTTCTCTGTTAAGCGAGGGAGCTGGACAAAGTGAGGCCCAGCTTTGACACTCAGGAGGCCAACCCATTTGGTATAAAAACAGCATGTTCCCCCAGCCCCTCTCCACCATGGAAGGGAGAGTCTGCTCCCGAGACCATGTGCCCCCAGCCTGTGCAGACTCGGTGGGTGGGTGCACCCGAAGCCTAGCCCTTTCCTTAGGGCTCAGGGAGTGAGGGTTTGGCTGGGGGTTGGGCGGCTGGCAGTGCAGGGGTGGTCATACCCATTCTGGGTGGCTGCGTAACCCAAGTTCAAGGCATAGAGGAGCTCATGCGACAGAAACCAGGCAGAAAAAGTGCTGGAGCTCCAGGAGTGCCCCGCCCAACACTTATCTCCTGCGCCCCAGAAGTGCTTGCTCACTGCAGGAAATTATGACATCCTGGGACCAGGCTTCCTCCTGGCCCACAGGCACACCCGCTGCTTCTAAGACCCCTGGCCTGCCACAGCGCCCAGGCCATGGGGGCTGAGGGTGGGGTCCAGCATGGGGCGGGGGTAGGGCCAATCCACAGAAAAAGTGAAGTGCAGCATTCACACCACCCAGAGGCACCGCACCCACCCGGTAGCCTAAGCCAGCTAGCAGCAGCCGGGACCAGGCACATGTGACAGAACTGCAGACTCAGAGCCCACTTGCTGATGCGGCAGGAGAATCCAGTTTCCCCACATAGGGTGGGGCTGGGTGCTAAACCCAGGCTGACACACAGCCAGCGTATGCAAGGCGTCCCCCAGGGAGGTCCCCGACAGCACTACTGTGCTGTCCCAACAGGGTGCTGGAGGGGCTCACCGGCTGCCCAGCCTGACTCCAGGTGCAGTTCCACCTTTATCAGTCCGGCTCCAGTTCCCTCCTTCTCTCTCTCTTCACCTGCCTGCCACCGACACACACTAGCAGGTTTCGGAAGGCTCCCTGGCCTCCCGAAAGGTGGATGGGTTCACCATAACCCCCAGGCTCCGAGAACTGTGGGAGCAGGGAGAGGGCAGCAGCTGGAGCCCCAGATGGAAGCAGGCAGGCAACTGACCCGAGGGCTCAGACTGCCTGAGGCCAGAAATGGGGACAGAGGGGAGGGCGGGGCCCTTGGACAGGGGTTAGCAGTCCCGCCAGAAAGGAAAAAGGAAGACCACTATTAATCACTAGATAGGACAAGGAAGTATAGGGGACCTCTCAGGGGGAGGGCTCAGGTCCCTTAACTGAGGAAGTAAAGAAGTTACTTCCAGATGGCACAGGCTCCCAGCTGCTGTGGGCCAGTGGGCAGTCTGGAGGGCAGGGAGGTGGCCTGGGGCTGCTGTGAACCTGTCTGTCCCCCCTGCTGACTCACAGGATGACGGGGGAGGGCCGCAGCAAAGGGCAAGGAAGTGGCCTCTCTCCCTGCTTCCCTGACACAGAAACTGAAACTTCATTTCCCTACCCACAGCCCTTCTGGGAACCTGTCATTTTTAGAAAGCTGTGAAGAGGAAGCTAGCCTTCACCCGCTGTGCAATCTCCAGCAAAACCCGTTTCCACTGACCTCAGAGTGTGGCTCCCCTCCACCCTCCACCCCCCAAGACCCGGAAGGAGCAGCTTATGTAAAGGCTGTCATCTAACCTGGTCTCCCTACATGGGTCCCCAAGCTGCCTGCACAGCCAGTGACTCACCCCAGCACACCTTCGGACACTGGCAGGAGGGAGTGAGGACAGAAGCACAAGGCAGGGGAGAGCAAAGGCTGGCTGAGGGTCTGGGGACAGGGTTTGGGAAGAAAAATGGAGACACAAAGGGAAGACAGCAAACTGTCCCAGTTGGAGGATGCAACTCAATCATCAGAGTTAGAGAGGAAAGGGAGGCAAGAGACGGTCTCCAGAAGCCAAACAGAAGCTCTGGTCTCCCTCCCTCCTAGAAAGCGCCCACTTCCCCCTCACACACTCCCACCCACCCACCACTGGCACAGGTGCTTCAGCCCAGCTGCTCAGCCGAAAGAAAAAC